>NC_042999.1:116893994-117216494 GCF_006345805.1 Octopus sinensis
TAAAATTCAAATGAAGTAGAGAATAATATAAGTTAAATGGATAAGTCACACCTTATATCTTGTGGTTACCTTTTGAAAGATATTTATTTGTTTATTTATTTATTACGTAGACCCTCACTGTTTTTTTTTTACTAGTTCCCTTCTTTTTTTTTCTTCGCCCTTTCGGTAAAATTTCTACGTACAAAAGCAATGATCAGCAGCGTTTGAACAAGCTAATGTCTTATCTTGTCTTATCGTACAACATTCTCTACCGGATTACGTCATAGTGATATCATTTGCTTCAGTGAGGGCGAACGTGAAACAGGTGTTTGCTGATCCAGTCACCACCTTAGTAAAATGTACTAACAAGGTAAAGGATTTCGGTTTTACCTGCAGGCTTCAAACTACAGGTTTTAAACGTGGACATCAGTTGTATTGCTCTCACCATTTGGTGAGGTTTGGACTGGAAAAAAAAACACGTGCTCTGTTTCTTCCCTGACTAATTGATAAAGTATCTTCATTATATAATATATATATATATATATATATATATATATATATATATATATATATATATATATATATATATAGTAGAATATCTGCGAATGTTTCGTCGGCGAAATGGAAGAGTAGTAATTGTTATTGTGATAATGTATACATAGCTGGATGTGGGTGAAGTTACTGTACATCATGTATGACGCCCAGCAAAGAGTAGGTATATGCCACAAAAAGTATTACGTATGACAACAGAAAGGATCTACGCAATAGAAAAATTGATGGGTGAGGTATATGCTCCCTTTCTGTTGGAGCTCTTCTGTCTCACCCACCTGTAATAGAAAAGGAAGAGAGAAAAAGCTGGTGACAGAGACGATGACGTCTTGTGGAAATAGAACACAATGTGGATAAGTAGGATACATTTCAAAAGATGTGACATGACGGGAAAGAGACTCAAGATACAAAGAATTTGGACCAACGTTAAAGTTAAGGAGGAAAATTAAAAAATAACAAAACACAACATAAAGAAGTGAGGCTTAATATAAAGCGACGAGCTGGTAGAATCGCCATCGCGCGGTCAAATTGCTTAGCAGCATTTCTTCAAGTTCTATGTTCTGCTTTCAAATGTTGCCAGGTCAGATTTACTTTTCATTCTTTCGGGATCAATAAAGTAAGTACCAGTTGAGTACCATGGTTGATGTAATCGACTATCCCTTCCTCACAAAACTTCAGGCCTTGTACCTATAATAGAAAGAATATAAAGGTGAAATTTAGACTGGATATAGAAATGAAAAAAATGAATGTGACAAAGAGACAAGAAACAACTCAAATGGGTGAGACAGAAGACAAAAAGAGCTAGAATACAAAAACAAAATAGTCAAACATAACACGATGACAATTAGGTAAGACATATACAGGGTACGTAAGGTATTCGAGGACATACATTTTGGGGGTTATTATTGCATTTTTTGCTCTCTCTGTATAATCTTTGTTTCGGAAAATAACGATAGCAGACCCTCAGCTTACTCGAGAAATGAAGTGAGGCTGAACATAGCGATTTAGAAATATTTCGATTTTTAAAAGTTGCCAGATCTTTCGTCTACAAAGTTTGTGAGGAGTTAGAGATTGAAGAAGGAAACGTATCGCCAGTATCAAAGCATAAAAAGCATTCTAAACGCTCTGAAGTAGTCAGAACACCTGAATTTATCTAGCAAGTTTAACAGACCATTAATTACAATCCCAGAAATTCCACGAGGTCAATTGCAAAAGATCTACATGTGTCAGAAGGTACAGTCAGAAATGTCCACGAAGACATGAAATATATATCATATATGATGAAGAAAGGTCAATTTATCAGAAAAATGAAAATCACTACATCAGATCTAAAAGGCTCTGAGACAAACTGAAAAATCCAGCAGATTTGATTTGGTTTTTTCTCAAACGAGAAAAACTTCGACCAAGATCAAAAACTTACCAGAAGAAATGACAGATGTTAATGTGCAGACCCTTCTGAAATTCCAAGTGTTATACATACAAAATTTCCTGCAACTGTAATGGTTTTAGGGGTTGTCAGCAATGAAGGACATGTGATGGCTCCTTACTTCTTTTCACAAGGCCTTACAGTTAACTCTGACGCCTACATTGAGGTCCTGGAAATGATTGTTAAGCTCTGGATAGACAGTGTATGCAATGGAAGTGTTTCAGTAAGACACATTACACATGGCTCTAGTAACACAGGAATGAATGGTTGAAAATATTTTCATGATCATATAACCCCTAACATTTGACCTCCTAATTCTCCAGATCTCAATCCATTGGACTATTACATGTGGAGCGTTGTTGAGAGAAAGGTCAATGAACACGCCCATAACACCAAAGATTCTTTGAAAGCTGCCATAGTCAGAGTAATGTCCTAAATGAAACAGAACCACTTGATTCGAGCACGTAGTTGATTTAGATCTCATATAGAAGCAGTTGTTGAAGCTAAAGGTGGGTTTATTGAATAACATTATAGAAAAGAAAGTTTATTTTCATCCTCATAGCATTTTTTGATAAAGTTATTATTCGTTATCTGTATATATAAAAGTGAAGTTGTGTGAGTGTCTGTCTCCTACGATTTAGATTCCTAACTACTCCCACATTTTGCGGTCCAGTTTCACCAAATTCGGGTATCTTATAGTCGTGATTCATATCAAGCCAGTCTGGGTATTAGCGCGCGTCCACGATGAGTCTACGATTTTTTAAATAATTTACCATAATTTTTTTCCATTTTAACGCATATTTTTTAAATAAAGGGAAGGCGGCGAAGTTGGCGTCCATGCTCACACCTGCACCTGTGTTGCTTCTCCCCCTTCTTCCCTCCCTCGTGAAGCTGTGGGGAAGGAAGTGTAAGGAAATCAACGTCGTAAAGCGTTGTCAAGGAGACCAGCGTTCTTTTAGAACAACGACTTCATGACTTGAAGACACCAAAACAGAAATGGCTAAGAAAGCCCGAAAGCAAATTCTACAAAATCGGGAAACACGCCACACAGGGAAGGTTTCCCGTGCAAATAATTTGCACCACCGAATGTTATAGTTGTTGCACAACTTTTACTTAAAAAATATTATCCAAACACAAACTTTTGAAGGCAATATTGTATGGCGATGGTACTTGTGAAATATGGTAATGGATTTAGTAGCCAAAAGGAGAGAGCAGAGGCATAGTATGGTGGTGGTGGAGGCGGTGGTAGTGGCAGCGGTGGTGGCGGTGGTGCTGGTAGTGGTGATGGTGGTCGTAGTCGTGGTGGTCGTCGTGTTTGTGGTGGTCGTCGTGTTTGTGGTGGTGGTGGTGGTGGTGGTGGTGGTGGTGTTGTTGTTGGTGGTGGTCGTGGTGGTCGTGGTGGTGGGGGGGTGATGATGGTGGTCGTGGTGGTCGTGGTGATGATGGTGGTGGTGGTGGTCGTCGTCGTGGTGGTCTTCGTGATGGTTGTGGTGATGGTCATGGGCGTAGTGGTGGTGGTGGTCATGGTGGTAGTGGTGATGGTGTTGGTCGTGGTGGCGGTGGTGGTGGTGGCTGAAGCTGTCGTCTGGGTTCTTCCAATTTTTTCGTGTGTCGGTGGCGGCGTTGGCGTTCATGCTCGCACCTGCACCTGTGTAGCTCCTCCCCTTCTTCCCTCCCTGGTGAAGCTGTGGGGAAGGCAGGGTAGGGAAATCAACGCCGTAAAGCGTTGTCAAGGAGACCAGCGTTCTTTTAGAACAACGACTTCATGGCTTGAAGTCGCCAAAACAGAAATCGCTAAAAAAGCTGAAACAGATCCACAAAAACGGCAAAAACCGCCACACAGGGCAGATTTCCTGTGCAAACAATTTGCACAACCGAATGTTTTAGTTGTTGCACAAATCTTTATATATAAACTTTTGATAAAGTTATTATTCGTTATCTGTATATATAAAAGTGAAGTTGTGTGAGTGTCTGTTTCCTACGATTTAGATTCCTAACTACTCCCACATTTTGCGGTGCAGTTTAACTAAAACCGGGTATCTTATAGTCGTGATTCATATCGAGCCCTTCTGGGTATTAGCGCGCGTCTACGATGAGTCTACGATTTTAAAAAAAATTTACCATAATTTTTTCCATTTTCATGCATTTTTTCGCTATTATATAAGGGAAGTAACTCTCTAAAAATGTCTACGATGAGTCAACGATTTTTAAAAAAATTACCATAATTTTTTATTCCATTTTTAATGCATTTTTTTGCTATTTTTTTGCTATAACTCTCTAAAAATGCTTATAAAGTTATTTCCCTTACAAACCCGAGCAACGCCGGGCGATACTGCTAGTTATATATATTTTTATAAACAAATCTGTCCTCAAATATCTTACGCACCCTGTACACTAAAGAATGGGATACAATAAGAAGAGGTTAATCTGGATAAAATGTAACAATACGAAATGATAAAATACACAATTAAATAATGAGACATTATCAGATGGAGGTGACTCACAACTTTAAACACAAGGAGACGATAACACATCGGAATGAGTAGAAACAATGTAATAAAAGTAAACTATATTTTTTATTATTATTTAGTCAAGAATAAAGCCTTCCATGGCCGATATGACTGATATGATTGATGTTGAGTTTGAATGTGTAAGTAGGTGAGAACAAGAAAAATATAGGCTGGGAAGGACATTCCTGGGGCTTGACGTTCTCGGCGGATAAGGTTGAGTTTCTAGAGGGCTAGTTACGTGAGTTATGAAAGTAGACAGAATAAATGAATGATGCGCGGAGGGGAGATGAGTATTCTGCATGGGCTTGAGTGGATGTGTTATGCAGCTGACTAGCTCTGGGAAGCAGATAGTGTTGTTTTGTTTGTTCCTTCTCGAGCCATACCTGGCTCATAAGGGCCGGTTTCCCGGTTTCTTTGGCGTATAGGTTCCCCACCTGGACGGGACGCCGGTCCGTCGCAGGTGAGCTGCAAGATGCAGGAGGAAAGAGTGAGAGAAAGTTGTGGCGAATTAGTCAGCAGAAGTTCGCCATTACCTTCTGCCGGAGCCGCGTGGAGCTTAGGTGTTTCGCTCATAAACACACACATCGCCCGGTCTGAGATTCGAACCCGCGATCCCTCGACCGCAAGTCCGCTGCTCTAACCACTAGGCCATGTGCCTCCACGATAGTGTTGTAGTAAGACAAAGTCAGAGTGAGGATATAGCGTTTCTTCGGGATATAGTGTGTTGGTGTGTTGTGAATGTCTGAACTGCGTGGTGAATGTCTACTTAACAACCAATCAAGTTGCCTTCTTTTGGGTGTGGTTTAGGAGGCTCGTATGTGTAACTGCAGAACTATCCCAGATGTTGAAGTAATACTTCAATGTGGATCTTATTATTTTGACCCAACAAGATATTACAAGAAAGGAGGTAATGATATAATTGGTGACAACGCCGAGAGTTCCAGTTGATCCAATCAGTGGAACAGCCTGCTCTCGAAAGTAACGTGCAAATAGCTAAGCACATATGCATACCCTTAATGTAGTTCTCAAGGAGATAAAGCGTGACACAGAGTGTGACAAGGCTGGCCCTTTGAAATACAAATGCAACTCATTTTCGCCAGCTGAGTTGACTGGAGTAACGTGTAATAAAGGGTCTTGCTCAAGGACACAAAGCACCGCCAGGTATCGAACTCACGATCTTATGTTCGTGATGAAATACGACACATCATAAGGAGGATACATTGTATAAACGACTGGAGCTCTGTATAAAAAAGAAGATGGAAATGATAGTGTAATGGAGACACATTAACTGACGAATTAGGTTGTGCAGTGAAATATGACTCAGACAAATGAAATGCGGATATCCTTTGGGTGGAATTGAGATACATCCCAGTTGAGTGAAGCATCAGAGAAATCGGTGAATTCTGGCTGCAATGCATTAGCAGAATTGATGGCAAGTTGGCAGAGTCGTCAGGGCGTCGGACAGAATGCTTCACGCTATTTCTTCTGACTCTTTTCGGTTTGAGTTCAAATCCTGTCGAGGTCAGCTTCGACCTTCAATCTTTCGGGGTCTATAAATATATCAATCCAAGGCGGTAGATTGGCGGGACTGTAAGAATATCGTCCTGGATTCTTTGTGGTATTTGTTCGGTTCTTTGCGTTCTGAGTTCAAATTGCGTTATGACCAGCTTGGATAGAAGACGCCCCCCCCCCATCTATCACACGGTTTAACACCACCACCTGCAACATTGGGTCCCTTTAGGGGAGTCAACTCTATTGTAAACATTCGGGCAAGGTTTTCGGTTTGGAGAAACCGAATGAGGTATGGATACGGATATCCCCTCAGACAAAAGCATAAAAAATACTAAAGATGAAAAAAGACTAAAACATATAAGATCAAAGTGAATACATACATACATACACACACAGGCGCAGGAATGGTTATGTGGTTCAGATGTTTGCTTTACAACCATGTAGTTTCGTGTGTAGTCCTACTGCGTGGTATCTTGCATACGTGTCTTCCATACAGTCCCGGGTGAACCAATGCCTTGTGAGTGAATTTGATTGACGGAACATGTAAGGCAGTCTGTCTTGCATGTATATATATATGTGTATATATATATATATTATATATATATATATATATATATATATATATATACATACATACATACATACATACATACATACATACATACATACATGCACACATACACACACACTCACACACATACGCACATACACACGTAAATAGCGAACAATGAGAATGAGTGCTCAACACCGCATCGATGGATAAAGATTCTCTATTTGTAGATTGAGGCTACCATTGGTTTCATATTAAGGAATCCCGAAACAATTATCTATCCTATCACATGGAGCATCGGTGTTCGTCTGTATTTTGCATATATATATATATATATATATATACTTTATTTAAAGTAGCAGAAAATTCAACAAAACCTGTTACTCGGAGTTTCCCGTTGCCGTTCATCGGACAGTTTTTGCTAAAACTGTCCGATGAACGGCAACGGGAAACTCAGAGTAACAGGTTTTGTTGAATTTTCTGCTGCTTTAAATAAAGCATATTACTCTACCACTGGTATTTGAGTACTCTTTTTTCCACCTTGTTTCACATTTATATGTTTACTCCGGTATATATATATATATATATATATATATATATATATATATATATATATATATAGTTCAGATTTATAGAAAAGCAAAAAACGAAGACAGGTGTAGGAACAATCAGCTAGTGTATTTTTTTGACACTCGGGAAGAAGGGAAAAAGTCTTTTACGTTTCGAGCCTACGCTTATCAACAGAAAGGACTAAGAGGACATAAATAGAGATAGAATAAAAAAAAAACGTATAACCTTCAGTAGTCCAACATGGCAGATGACTGCAAAAAAAGGAGGTTGAATGAAAGGGAGATAATAATAAAAAGTTTTTGAATGGAAGGGAGATAATAATAAAAAGAGGTTGAATGGAAGGGAGATGATAATGGTGATGCCCAAAAGCTAAGGTGCGCAAACATGTATATATGTGAGAATAGTGTATGTGAGTGTGTAAGTGTTGATGTGTGTGCGTGTAGCAGTTGATGTGTGCTTTTTCACGTGGTGCGTGCACGTATGTGCGTGTGACCAAATAGTGTGCAGTTGTATAGTGTATGAATATGGGCGAAAGTTATCTTTGTCTCTCTGTGTTGCATGTGTTTATGCGTGGTGTGCGTGTGTGTATATAACGTCTATGTTCAGGTATTATGTGCTTGTGTGGGCGTGGGAATGTACATGATGATGTGTGGTGTATGTACTGAGTTCAATAGTGTGTGCGGCTGCTCATATCGTGGTATGTGTGGTGACGCTATAGAAGATTATGTAGGAGTGTGTGGATGATGGTGTGTGGTGTGAGTGCTAGGAAGTGATCAGTGCTTGTGTGTGTGGAGTAGGAAGGTGTGGGTGTGGGTGTAATGGCGTGTGAAGTGAGCGATAAGTTGAACAGTGTGTATGGGTGTGTGCATAGTGGTGCGTGTGAGTGAGGATATCGATATGGTTGGTATGTGGGTGTGTAAGTGGAGGGGACAGTTGAATGGGGGAGGTGAGTGGGAATCCATGGGGTTGGTGTCAAATGAAGGGAAGTGGGAAGGTTTGTGTCTGATGAAGAGAGAAGGTGAGTTGAGTCCATTTGGCGCAAAGGAACGAAGAGAGAAGATTAACTGCTGTTCACGGCGAAGGCAGATGTTGTAGCGGAAATGGCGTGAGACTAAGGTGTCATTGCCGAGTTTGAGATGTATGTCATACATATATATATATATATACGATGGACTTCTTTCAGTTTCCCTCCACAAAATCTACTCACAAGGCTTTGGTCGACCAGAGGCTATAGTAGAAGACATTTCCCCAAGGTGCCACGCAGTGGAACTGAACCTGGAACCATGTGATTGGAAAGCAAGCTACTTACTACACACACACCCACAGCCACGAGTAAATGCATTTTTTTTTTGTAAGTACAGGAAATAATTACGGACGTGTTTCGCTGCAGTTGTACAGCATGGGACGTGTGTAGCGTGCGGACTGCATACGATATCTGCTTGGGTGGGGTGAAAATAAATTTTGCCAAAGTAGTCATTAAGGTTTATGGGAGGAGCTGCTGATATGACTGGCGTATAGGGCGTCAAAAAACCTATGCTCTGCCACTAGTGTTTCATTGTTATTGAAGCATAATTAGTGAAGCATAACTTTTACCACACTCGCCACAAAATTGACGAAGGTATCATGAAATATAACACATCTTGTATTTACCGCTTGTCTATCGAACTTAGAACTATTTCATGAAAGAAAAAGCGGTTGTATTTAAAAAGAAATACCTATGAGTGCATTCTCCTAGAAATAGATAATTAAGTAACAATTATTTAGATCCCAGGTAATACAGATGTTAAATGAAACAGGAAAACGGCGATCTTTTTGAGAAAGTGTATCAAAACCGAAAGAATTTTTCGACAATTTTAGTTTTTCTTTAGCTTAATTTTTTAATAGCTGAATCACTTATATCTATTTTGTGTGTGTGTGTGTGTGTGTGTGTGTGTGTGTGTGTGTGTGTGTGTGTGTGTGTGTGTGTGTGTGTGCGTGCGTGTGTGCGTGCGCATGTGTATTTGCTTATGTACGTTATGTATATTTGTGTATGTACGTGTTGTACATACACATAGATTCATAAATATACATACTCAGACATAAACAGACATATACATATACACGCACACATGAACTCATACACACGACACAAAACATACATAAACAAGCAATTCAGCGGAAAAAAAGATTAAAGAAATGAAAAATATTTATGGACATTGCCGAACAAATACTTTGAGAGACTCAGTTTCGGGCTACATTCCTTTGAAAAATATTTTATCACGAACAGGTCGTATGGAATCACATACTAGCTCTTATCAAGACTTCAGAAACTCTATAGCTTTGCCTTTCATCCTTTCGAGGTCGATAAGTACCAGTTGCGCACTGGGATCGATTTAATCAACTGGCCCCCTCCCCTAAAAAGCTTGTGCCTTGTGCCTAGAGTAGAAAAGATTATCTGTCTCAATGCTTCTTTAGGTTCTGAGTTCAAATGCTAAAAAGGTCGACTTTGCCTTTTATTCTTTCGGGGTCGATCAATTAAATATCAGTGAAGCACTGCGGTTGATGCAATCAACTAGTTCCCCCCTTCAACAAATTTCAGGCCTTGTACCTTTGGTAGAAAAGGTAAAAAGGATTATCTGTCTTAATGCTAAGGCGGCGAGATGGCGGAATCGTTACTGCACCGGGCAAAATGCTTAGCAGTGTTTCATCCGTCTCTACATTCTGAGTTCAAATTCCGTCTAGATCTACTTTGCCTGTCATAATTTCTGGGTCGATAAAATAAATACCAGTCGGTTACTGCGGCCTATATAATCGATTTCCTCTTCCCTCAAAAACTGCTGGTCTTGTGCCAAAATTCGCAGCCATTATTTGTTTCAATGCTAAGGCAGCAAGCTGGCAGAATCATTAGTACGCCGGGAAAAAAGCTTAGCGGCATTTCGTCCGTCTCTACGTGCTGAGTTCAAATTCCACCGAGGTCGACTTTGCCTCTTATCCTTTCGAGATCGATAAGGTAAGTACAATTTGAATACAGGGGTCATTATAATCGATTAACCCCTCCCCACGAAATTTCAAGCCTTGTTCGTTGGAAAGATACTTAAACGTTTTAAATACTTAGCAGCATTTCTCCCGATTCTTTACATTATATGAGATTGTTTTAGTGAAGCATTGTGAGATATAATTTAGAGAATGCAGTTGCGTAAAGCCGGAACAATGCGAGAAGGTGCAAAGTAAACTAGAAAATGAAAGGAAAACAGAACAAAGTTGCAATTTTACTATGTATTTTTATATTTCGGGGTGAAGACCCCTTCTTCAAAGTATTCAGAAAAGCGGTGGTAGTAAAAAGCGTGTTGATCAGAAGTGTGTGCGAGCAACATACTTTTTTCTGAATGCCCTGAAGAAGGGGTCTTCACCCTGAAATATAGAAATACACAGTAAAACGTCAACTTTGTTCTGTTTTCTTTTCATTCCCACTGCGTGGCACCTTGGGCAAGTGCTTTCTACTATAGCCTCGGGCCGACCAAAGCCTTGTGAGTGGATTTGGTAGACGGAAACTGAAAAAAGTCTGTCGTATATATATATATATGTATGTATGTATGTATGTATGTATGTATGTATGTAGTATGTATGTATGTATGTATGTATGTATGTATGCATGCATGTATATATGTATATATGTATGTATGTATGTATGTATGCATGTGTCTGTATATGTATGTGTATCTGTATCTGTGTTTGTCCCCCCCAACATCGCTTGACAACCGATGATGGTGTGTTTGCGTCCCCGTAACTTAGCGGTTCGGCAAAAGAGACCGATAGAATAAGTACAAGGCTTACAAAGAATAAGTCCTGGGGTCGATCTGCTCGACTAAAGGCGGTGCTCCTGCATGGCCATAGTCAAATGACTGAAACTAATAAAAGAGAGAGAGTAGTTTACTTTGTACTTTCTCGCATAGCTCCGACTTTATACAACTACATTCTTTAAATATATATATATGTGTGTGTGTGTGTGTGTGTGTGTGTGTGTGTGTGTGTGCGTGCGTGTGTGTGTGTGTGTGTCTATGTGTGTATGTATGTATGTATGTATGTATGTATGTATGTATGTATATATGTATGTATGTATGTATGTACGTACGTATGTATGTATGTATGTATGTATGTATGTATGTATGTATGTATGTATGTATGTATGTATGTATGTATGCATGTATGCATGCATGTATGTTTGTATGTATGTATGTATGTATGTACTGTCTGATGACATCATTTCTTGATCAAAGCACGTTCACCAATGCTGACAGGATATAAAAATTTTAGATATATTAAATATCATTATATATATATACTAGCAGTATCGCCCGGCATTGCTCGGGTTTGTAAGGGAAATAACTATATAAGCATTTTTAGAGACTTAGTTCCCTTATAGATGCCAATTCGGGCTTTCTTAGCCATTTCTGTTTTGGTGTCTTCAAGCCATGAAGTCGTTGTTCTAAAAGAACGCTGGTCTCCTTGACAACGCTTTACGACATTGATTTCCTTACACTCCCTTCCCCACAGTTTCACGAGGGAGGGAAGAAGGGGGAGAAGCAAACAGGTGCAGGTGTGACCATGGACGCCAACTCCGCCGCCATCGACACACGAAAAATTATGCATTAAAATGGAATAAAAAATGATGTTAAATTATTTTTAAAATCGTAGACTCATCGTAGACGCGTGCTGATAGCCAGACGGGCTCGATATTAATCACGACTATAAGATATCCGAATTTGGTTAAACTGCACCGCAAAATGTGGGAGGAGTTAGGAATCTAAATCGAAGGGGACAGACACTCACACAACTAGAGTTTTATATATATATATATATATAAGGGATACTAAATACATTTCTCAATCTATCATAACTTATTAGTTTACACAGGTGCTTCAATTGAGAAATCTATATATATAAAACTGTAGTTGTGTGAGTGTCTGTCCCCTACGATTTAGATTCCTAACTCCTCCCACATTTTGCGGTACAGTTTAACCAAATTCGGGTATCTTATAGTCGTGATTAATATCGAGCCCGTCTGGCTATTAGCGCGCGTCTACGATGAGTCTACGATTTTAAAAATAATTTAACATCATTTTTTATTCCATTTTAATGCATAATTTTTCGTGTGTCGATGGCGGCGGAGTTGGCGTCCACGCTCAAACACCTGCACCTGTGTTTGCTTCTCCCCCTTCTTCCCTCCCTCGTGAAGCTGTGGGGAAGGGAGTTTAAGGAAATCAACGTCGTAATGCGTTGTCAAGGAGACCAGCGTTCTTTTAGAACAACGACTTCATGGCTTGAAGACACCAAAACAGAAATGGCTAAGAAAACCCAAATTGGCATCTTTAAGGGAAATAACTCTCTAAAAATGCTTATATAGTTATTTCCCTTACAAACCCGAGCAACGCCGGGCGATACTGCTAGTAATAAATAAATAAATAAATAAATATATAAATAAATAAAATTAACATCCTAAATATTCCGCAAGTTAATTCAAGGGAAATAACCCGTTGGGAATGTTAGAGTTATGTCCCTTGCATTACAAATTACAAATCACGCAGAACTTTGGAAATGCAAAGTAAATTTACTGTATTCAAATATATTTAATTGGTTAATTAACCACGTTAATAAGTTAGAAACTTCTCGATAGTTTAGTTGGGGAAGTATTCAATTTAGATATCTCTCCATTATAATTTTCAGGAAACATTGATATAACGAAACAAGAGGCAGACAATTTCTAGAATCATCCATCAGGAAGATCAAAGAGTGTCATTCATTAACTCTTTTGATACCAAACCAGCCCGAGACTGCTCCTTATTCTCTGATGTAAACTTTCTGTTTTAAAGTTATTTGAATTAAAACATTCTATCCAAATTCTGTTATTCTTTTCTTCTTTTACTCTTTTACTTGTTTCAGTCATTTGACTGCAGCCATGCTGGAGCACCGCATTTAGTGGAGCAAATCGACCCCAGGACTTATTCTTTGTAAGCCTAGTACTTATTCTATTCGTTTGTTTTGCCGAACCGCTAAGTTACGGGGACGTAAACACACCAGCATCAGTTGTCAAGCGATGTTGGGGTAACAAACTGACACACACACACACATATATATATATACATATATAAGACGGGCTTCTTTTCAGTTTCCGTCTACCAAATACACTCACAAGGCTTTGGACGGCCCGAGGCTATAGTAGAATACACTTGCCCAAGGTGTTACGCAGTGGGACTGAACCCGGAACCATGTGGTTAGTAAGCAAGCTAGTTACCACACAGCCACTCCTGCACCTGTAAATTACGTTACAAACACCAGCTTAATAATAACGAAGTTATTTTAGTAAATTCTTCCTTATCTTCATAATTAAATTAAATAAAACAGTGTATTTCAACAGAAATATGGAAACAAAAGAGCTAATCCAAAATCAGAAAGGAATCGGCTTAAAATTGAACAACTCGATAAAAAAAAAATTAGGCTGTGTGGTAAGTAGCTTGCTTACCAGTCACATGGTTCCGGGTTCAGTCCCATTGCGTGGCACCTTTGGCAAGCGTCTTCTACTAAAGCCTCGGACCGGCCAAAGCCTTGTGAATGGATTTGGTACGCAGAAACTGAAAGAAGCCTGTCGTACATATATATATATATATAATTTCTTTACTACCCACATGGGGCTAAACACAAAGGGGACAAACAAGGACATACAAACGGATTAAGTCTATTACATCGACCCCAATGCGTAACTGGTACTTAATTTATCGACCTCGGCGGAATTTGAACTCAGAACGTAACGGTAGATGAAATACGGCTACGCATTTCGCCCGGCATGCTAACGTTTCTGCCAGCTCACCGTCGTGTGCTATTTTAATATTATTTAATGATGTAGGGTGACGTGCAGGCAGGATTGATACCCTGTTGGATAAAATGCGTAGCCGCATTTCGCACGGTTTGAGTTCAAATCCCGGTGAGGTCGACTTTGCTTTTCATCATTTCGAAATTGATGAAATCCGTACAAGTAGAGCACTGGGGTCGATGTAATCGACTTATCCCCGACCCCGAAATTGCTGGCATTGTACCAAAGTTTGAAACCAATATTCTTTACTAATGTGATATTCTTCTATTTGGCATTCGTTTTAGTTAATATCTTCTTTAGTACCTTCACCCCAAACAAATATAAAGGCTATATAAAACTCCTTATTATGTTTGTATTCCCTAATATTATTATCAGAATCTGTAAACGACCCGATAAATCATCGGACACCATGCGTCGACAGTTGTTTCATCAGGTCGCTTGTGGATTTTATTTAACTGTTGCATACGTGTTTGTATCGTGTGTCCTTGGTCTAGAAATTCTACGGGCTGAGACTCATGGTGCATTGCTGTTTAGAATTATATCTGAACACACACTCTATGTACTGGCAATTTCTTAGCATTTGTTTATCAATAAAATACTCAAATTGCTATAGCATTCAACAACTTGTCTATTAAATATGTGTTCCACTCCTTTTACGCTTTATAAGCATAACATTTCCACACCTCTATAAAACATAAAGGTAGAGGTGACAAACAAACGTATACAGTATAATACACAATAGAAAGTGGACACTAATTGTCTCCATTAAAACCAGAGTAACAACTACAACAAACAAATTCAACCATTCACAAATAACACCTATGAAAACTGCCATTATACATCAAAGTACACGATGCAACTTACAACACATTTATAATACTTTTAAAATACAAAATAGGTAAAACACACACGCACTCACTCACACACTTACTAAGTGTTCATTATGTCGTTCAGCTCCAGTTCAAACATAATCAAACAAACATATCAAAAGCACTCGACCATGGCCGTTCTGTTTTTGTGGGGCGAGGAGTCTCTTCAGCGTGTCGTCCTCATTTTAAGATAGTAGAGAGAGTGTGTGTGTGTGTGTGTTAGTTAAGGGCACTGCAGCTGTCGTTTCTAGCAGTCGAGTACCTGCGTAGAGATTTACTCATTAACCATGAAATCAATGGAAAAGTTATTTCCCCTTTCATTCATAATTATTTCGCATCGTGAAGTTTAATAAATTTGCTCTTCGAACAAGGAATGTTGTTTTCGTCTGACAAGCCATGACTACTGTTAAAAAATATTTAGCAGGAAAAGGTATAGTAATTCATTATGAGAAATGTGGTATATGTAATCCAAGAATCACTTTCGTTTGAGCTAATAATTGCTTCTGATTTAGTCATAAAGCGAGTAAATTTCAAGGGAGGGAGTCTACACGATCAACTGTTGTACTTGATTGCTACTTTATTTTATAGACTTCAGAGAAATAAACGACAAAATTGACCTCGGCAGGATTTGAACTCAGAAGGTAAAGTGACAGAACATATACAGTAAAGCATTTTCCTTTTTTTCTTATAATAATAATAATAATAATGAAATTATTGTATACAATGCTCAGGTGCACCACAACTTGTCAAAAGTGCGTATGAAGTATATGCAGTAATGTACAAATGTCTGGAAAGCGAACAGTGTATGAGTCAGATACATGCTTGCGTATGTATGGAGGGGAGAAAACCAGGTGTAGTGTTGGTGAATCTCGGGAAGCATGGAAGTTTTGAAGGATGCAGTGCTCCAACAACTAACAACTGATGCCGGCAGTTTGTTCCATGCTTCAGCAACTCTTAGCGTGAATCTTAAAGGATTCTACTAGTCAATCACTCCTAAAATTTTTAATTCAGGCATAAAGGCAATGAAGAAAGGTAGTTGATTATATAGACCCTAGCATCACACTATTGTTTTGATCTCAAAGAGATAAAAGGCAAAGTTGACATCAAGAAAATTTGATCTCAGAACATAAAGAGCCAAAAAAATATTGGTTTTAAATTTTGGCACAAGGCCAACAATTTCGGAGGAGGGGATAAGTTGATTCCATCTACCCAATGCTCAGCTGGTATTTATTTTTATTGACTCCGAAAGGATGAAGGGCAAAGTCGACCATTGCAGAATTTGAACTCAGAATGTAATGATGGATGAAATGCCATTAAATACTTTGCTGGCATGCTAATGCTTCTGCCAGCTTGCCACCTTAACCAGTACAAATATTGATTTCAAATGTTAGCACAAGGCCAGCAATTTCAGGAGAAGGGATAAGTTGATTACATCAACCCCATTATTCAACTGTTACTTATTTTATTAGCCCCAAAAGGATGAAAGTCAAAGTTGAACTTGACTGAATTTGAACACAGTAGGTGAAGACAGAAGAAATGCTGGTAAGCATTATCAATCACCATGCTAACCCAGCTCCCCACCTTAACCAGTTCAGATACTGCACAACATTTTGTCGTCTGTTCAAGCTTGTAGAGTATGTAGTCACCAGTGTAAACAATAAGAAACAAATTTTTACTACTTTACCAATGAGATAAGTGGAAAGTTGAATGAAAGGATGAGAGAAATCATTGTTTTTGATTCATCAAATGTTTATTGTTAAAAGATTGTGTTAGACTTGACCATTTGTTGAGAAACAACAGAGTAACGACACAAAGTTCTTTTCATGCAGTCGCTCAGCTTGACTGGCAGTATAGTTATATGTAGGACTTTGTCTGGCCCTGGCTGCCCAAGATTAAAAACTGAATCCATGCACTTGTTGAACAATCAACAAGTGTATGGATTCGGTTTTGAATCCCACACAGGCAGGGCCAAACAAGCAACTACATGTATATATATATATATATATATGTGTGTGTGTGTGTGTGTATATATTTATATAATATATATTAATATATATATATATATACATATAGGCATTGCACGGTGATCGCCATAAGCTTTAAGCTTATATAAAAATACCATTATCATTTTTACAGGATTGTGAAAATGGCGCCGTATAAAAAACCATTTGCACCAAAATATATATATATATATATTTCGGTGCAAATGGTTTTCAATACAGCGCCGTTTCTACAATCCTGTAAATAATAATAATGGTATTTTTATATAAGCTTAAAGCTTATGGCAGTCACTGTGCAATGACTAAGGAAAATAATCTAATAAAGGGACATATAAGCCCTCGACAGAAAAAAAGAAGGGTTTCCTGAAAAGCCTTCTTTTTTCTGTCGAGGGCTTATATGCCCCTTTATCAGACTATTTTCCTTAGTCATTGCACAGTGATCGCCATAGGCTTTAAGCTTATATAAAAATACCATTATTATTATTTACAGGATATATATATATATAGGACTTTGTTTGGCCCTGCCTGCCTGGGATTCAAAACCAATTGATGCCTGATGAATGTACGCATGTACGGGAAACTATTAGTAATGCAATAAGTACATGTAATATATATATATATATATATATATATATATATATATATATATGTATTTATATATATATATATATATATATAGAGAGAGAGAGAGAGAGAGAGAGAATGACAGAGAGAGAGAGAGCAAGAGAGAGGGTGAATAAATGAAGGCTAGTCTCCTCTACCATAATGTAATTTTTAAGTTGATAGCAGTTTTGGTATTTCATATTGCAGATTCTTCATACTTATGGATCTGGTTGTTGACCATCTGAGTTGCTAGTAACTTCAACTTATCTAGAAAATGTCTCCAGTACTTGACTGGCACTTTATTTTTATCATCCCAGGAGAAATGAAGGGTGAAGTTGACATTGGTAGGATTTGAATTCAGGCCATAACTAAATAATGATAATAATACTGCTTTCAAATGTTGGCACAAGGCCAACAATTTAATTTGGGGTTGGAGAGTCGATTGCATCGACCCCAATGCTTAACTGATACTTATTTTATTGAACCCGATAGGATGAAAGTCGACCTTAGCAGAATTTGAACTCAGAACATGAAGATGGACAAAAGGTTGCTAAGATAATATACCTCCTGAATTAGTGGAAAGCTGCCAATTTTAGAATAACATCTGGAGGCAAGAGGTTTCTCACAACCAAAGTGCTGAGTAGATTCATTCTGTGAGATCCAAACTCCATCGCCCTGAGGCTGCAAAATAGGACTATGTGTGTATAACAACAGAAGATGTAATTGAACAAGTATTAAAACTCTCAAATTGGGGAGCGACAGGGCTAGATGGACTCTAAGGCTACTGACTCAAGTGGTTTAGGTCAACACACAAATGAACTAGGTTGCAATTAGATGATTGCCTACAGAGTGGTGTAGTTCCAGAATGGATTGTTGAGGGAAAGACAATATTGTTGATGAGAGTTTAGTCTAAGGGCAGTGAGGTTGGCAATTACTGACCCATTGCTTGTCTTAACCTCTTACGGAAAGTATTAACAAGCATCCTCGCAGGGAAGATATATATGTTCCTTGTGGAAAACAAGCTACTTCCAGAAGAACAAAAAGAATGCTAAGAAAAGGATCCAAGTGCAACAAGGACCACCTTGTGATAGACAAGGTCATAACGAAGAACTGCAAACAGTACCAAAAAGAACTTATGTATTGCATGAATAGACTTTAAAAAGGCTTATGCCATGATGACACATTCGTGGATTCTGGAAATACTCGGGATGTGTGAAGTAGCTGAGAATATGTGTACACTGATCAAGAACAGCATGCCTAGTTGGAAAACACGTCTTTCCTGTAACAACCAAAACTTAGCTGAGGTAACAAACAAAAGAGGTATCTTCCAAAGAGATTCTTGTTCACCTTTGTTATTTGTTTAGCCTTGATCCCACTTTGGAAAGTCAACATGCAGTACAAGCTGAGTAAGAATGAATCTCATCCCAACTATCTTCTCTTCGTGGATGATTTTAATCTGTTTTCAAAAGTAGAGACTGAGATGGAGAGGCTGGTTGAGACTGTACAGATAAGCTGTAAGGATATAGGAATGGAATTCAGGATCTCAAAGGGTAACACCAGTGTGCATGTATGATAGAGTGCAAATGATTTAAGAGAGAATTAGGTATAAGAGGCATCAATTGCAGTGTGCAGAAGTGAAGACTGTGCTGATGCGGTCATGTGATGCATATAGATGAGGACAGCTGCATAAAGAAGTGCCAATATTTAATTGTGGAAGGGGTAGACCCAGGACGACATGGGATACAGTAATGAGAAAGGATCTTCAGATGTTGAGACTCATGGATGAGATGACAAGGGACCGAGACTACCAGCAGTTTGCTGTGCTTGAGAAGACATGTCAAGCTAAGTAAAACTATGGCTGTCCACACATTCAGGAAGGGCCCCTCAATTATTGATGTCACTAACCCTTTCCTCCCAGTTCACCTCATCTCCACAGAAACCATACCAAAACAAACAACTGGAACCTGACTAGCTCCTGTCAAACCGTCCAACCCATGCCAACATGGAAAGTGGTTTTTAAATGAAGATGATGATGACATTTGTATCAATATAACTATTGGGGCACTTAGCTATGTTAGTGAATGTTTAAGTGATTATTTCACAAAGTTAAGATCTTTAGCCAAAGAAAATGACTTTGTAAATACAATATGTGTGGAGGCGCAATGGCCCAGTGGTTAGGGCAGTGGACTCACAGTGGGAGGATTGCAGTTTCAATTCCCAGACCAGGCGTTGTGTGTGTTTATTGAGTGAAAACACCTAAAGCTCCACGAGGCTCCAGCAGGGGATGATGGCAACCCCTGTTGTACTCCTTCACCCCAACTTTCTCCTATGCTTTCTTCCTGTTTCTTGAGTAATGCTGCAATGGACTGGCGTCCCGTCCAGCTGGAGGGAACACATACGCCATAGAAACCAGGAAACTGGGCCCATGAGCCTGGCTAGGCTTGAAAAGGGTGCATAAAAAATAATAAATTAATACAATATGTATGCAGAATACTAAAAATATGCAAGACTTTTCTAAAGTTTGGCATGTAACACTCATTGCTTTTGTTATCCAAATTCCAATGATAGAACTTTGTTTCTTTATTAGAAATCCATTCTTTCCTCGTAGGAGGAATTCAGTTAATTAAAAAAAAACAAAAAAACTAATAAACAGAAAGTGAAGTTATACACACATACACACATACATATATACATATGTCTGACAAGCTTCTGTACTGTTTGCATCTACCAGATCACTCTCACAAAGCATTGATCAAGCCATGGTTATGTTAGAAGATTCTTTCCTAAACTGTTTCACAGTGGAATCAAACTAGGAACCACAAGGTTTTGCCAAGGCCAAAAAATATCTTACCAAACATATATCTACTTAACTTAGTAAAAAAACAAAATTGTGAAAAATTAAACAAATAAATAAATAAATAAAATTAAACAAATAAATAAATATATTTCTTTCTATTGAAAAAAAAAAGAAAAGAATATTGTTTCACTAGATTCAATAATTTCTGAAAATCAAAGTAGACATTTAAATAATCAATTGAACAAACAAACTGGATAAAAACAGAGACAACCAAATTTTTGATCTTTTTAGTATATTGGGTGGTAGGAATGATGGTAGGGATGAACAGCAACAAATACTACCAGCTCACATTTTGCTTTCATTGTTTATAGCAATGAATAGTATGACCACTGAATGGATTCAATAATGCAGAGGTCTATAAACATATATGTGTGTATGTATATATGTATAAACACACACAAACTCACACGCACTCACACACACACACACACACTCACACACATTGGCTGAATGATCAAAGGATGTTATATAGTGTACTTGTTTATGGAAAGCATCCCCCACCCCACCCCAGCAGAAACCAAAACTATGGTTTAAGGATTGTATAAAGTTCTCATTAAAGATATGTGAGGTATAGTTGGAAAAGAAAAGTTGAAGGCATGTGACGTCAGTTGGAAAAGCAATGCTTGTCATAACCAATTGTGGAAATGAGTAAAAGAAGGAGTGGTATATTTGAAAAATACATTTGCATTCTTAAAGTAAGCGAATTGCTTGAAAATGCATTGCCAGTGTAGTGAGTGGGGGAAGTTTTGTTCCTCCGCAGTATCTTTTGATAAATATATCTATCAAGAGTTGAAGGCAACGAGCTGGCAGAAACGTTAGCGTGCCGGGCGAAATGCGTAGCCGTATTTCGTCTGTCGTTAAGTTCTGAGTTCAAATTCCCCCGAGGTCATCTTTGCCTTTCAGCCTTTCAAGGTCGTTAAATAAAGTACTAGTTTCGCACTGGGATCGATGTAATTGACTTAATCCCTTTGTCTGTCCATGTTTGTCCCCTCTATGTTTAGCCCCTTGTGGGATGTAAAGAAATATATATCTATCGATCAGAAGTCACCAGCAGAGCCGCAAATGTAAAACATGAATTTGTCTGAGTACACAGTGTTCTTAATGGAAAGTGATCATCATCCTCGGTCTTAAGTGGATAGCCTTTATCATCATCATCATCATCATCATCATTTAACGTCCACCATCCATGCTGGCATGGGTTGAACAGTTTCACAGGAACTGGCCTGACAGAAGACTACCCCAGGGTACTATGTCTGTTTTGGCATGATATTTATGGCTGGATACCCTTCCTAATACCAACCAGCCTGCAGAGTGGGCTGAGTGTTTTTATGTGGCACCAGCATAGGTAAGGTCAGTTTTGGCATGGTTTTTACCGCTGGATGCCCTATATGGCACTCTGTCGGTTACAATGACAAGGGTTCCAGTCGATCCAATCAGCAGAACAGCTTGCTCGTGAATTAATGTGCGTGTGACTGCGTGCTCCACAGACACATGTACTTTTAACATAGTTCTCAGGGAAATTCAGTATGACACAGAGTGTGATGAGTCTGGCCCTATGAATTATAGGTACAACTCATTTTTGCCAGCTGAGTGGACTGGAACAATGTGAAATAAAGTGTCTTGCTCAAGGGCACAACACATCATTGGGAATTGAACACATGACCTTATGATCATGATTTGAATACTCTAACCACTAAATCATATGCCTTCATAAACATGCACGCACAGATACATATGTATATATGGTAAAGACCCCCTTCAGTCAAGAATGACCATGGCATTGTACCTAGGAAGTTCTCCTCCAAAGCACAAGTCCGGGTAAGGTTGTTTATGAAAGAGCAGCAGCTGCTCCCGCATACCAGCCTCCCATCTCCATGCCACCAATGTTATCGACGGAAAAGATAAAAGCCAATACAGCTTGGAATCAGTGACATCACAACTCATTTCTACAGCTGAGTGAACTTGAGCAACGTGAAATAAAGTGTCTTGCTCAAGAACACAATACACACTCCGGTCCAGGAATCGAACTCACTACTTCATGATTGTGAGCCCAACTCTCTAACCACTGAGCCATGCACCTTCACATATTTGTGCATGCATGTATGTGTATGTGTGAGCATGGAAATTAGCTCAGGCTTGTTATGTGGTTAAGAAGTTTATTTCCCAATCATGTGGGATATAAGAAGAATCACATGTAGTGTGCAAGAAAGAAGCCTGTGATTTTATGGACATGTTATGCATATGGATGAGGAAAGCTGTATAAAGAAATGTTAATCCCTTAATGTGGATGAAACTGTGGAGGAGGGAGATCTGGAAAAGTATGAAATGAGTGGTTAAAACTGATCTCAGGACCTTGAACTTCATGGAGGTGATGACAAAGAACAGGGATAACTGGTGATATGTAGTTTCAGGGAAGATCTGTTCACCTCAGTGAAACTGAGTTCTAGAAGCACTGTGTATGTATCTATATCTGTATATATACATACATACATGTATGAATGTATGCATGCATGTATGTATGTACGTATGTCATTATTCAGTTTTATTTCAAGATTTCTTGCTAATAGAGAAAGAGCTGGTTTCTAACCTGGTCCAAGGCTCCTTCCTTGGAATTTCAACACCATTGAAAGGGTATTTTTATGTGTGTGTATGTATACATGCAGATTTGTATGTTTTGTTTTATGTATGTATTTTCATGCATATAGTCCCATGTCTAGATATTATGTATGTATGGATGTTTGTTTGTATGCATGTATGTATATATGTACGTATGTATGCATGCACATATGTATGTATGTTTGTATGTATGTATGTACACATATACATTACATATAGGACCTTTACCCAATCTCCTCCTTAAATAACCCATTGCCACCCATCATCTCTTTAACTGTAGCTCTCCTTTGATATCACTTATTTTTCTCATTGCCCAGAACCATTTCACTTGGTATCCATTCTTCTTCCATTAATACTGCCCTCTCCACCAACAGTTTACATTGATCACCTCTCTCACTCCTCCCCCCACATGCAATGAGCCACCAACACTCTCCTCATGCATTGTGCCATCATCTCTCTCCCTCCATTCCAGCATCTTACCCAGCCACATGTCATCTCTCTCATCCTTCCCCTATCTACTCTATCATCATTACTATCAGGATGGGGGTTTCTCTCCCCCATCACACATTTTTTTCTGAATTCCCAACCACTCCCAAATCATGCATCATTGACCATTTCCCCTCCCCTTTTCCCTTATTCACTACATCCACCTTCAACCATTCCCAATCTTTGCAGTTGTTGCCAACCTCCCTTTCTCTCCCTCATTCCCCAACTTCTTGCTCTACACATATACTCTTGCAAACAAATATACTCCTATTTCTTCTCTTCCCATTCAATTCTATTCACTTTGTACATTGAGGGGCTACCTGAGAACCTCATCACCACTATTTTATTTCTTTCCAGCTCCACCCGATCATTCTCTCCCTCTCTTCTAAATGTGAATAGCCATGCATCTCCTCAACAACAAGAAATCCGCCCCGCCATCAGCTTTCAAACTTCAACCCATCATCTCCTTGCATAAAACCATTCCCTCAGAGTTTGAAGTACAAGGCCTCAGTAGTGTTGGTGGAAAAAAAAAGCATCCAGTACACATTGTAAAGTGATTGGCATTAGGAAGAGCATCCAGCCATAGAAATTATGCTAAAGAAGACACAGAACACGATGCATTCCTTGGATCCACTGGGTCCTGTCAAAACATTGAACCCTTGCCAAAATGGAAATTGGGTATTAAATGATTATAATGATGATGATGGTGGTGGTGGTGGTGGTGCTGGTAATATATGCTAGCAACACACAGCACAACTTTGACTGACAAGTTGCTATCCCAATACCTGGCCAACTGTGTTCTCAAAAAAAAAAAAAGGGTACATTTCGACTGAAATATAAACACATCATGTGTTTGGAATTTGAAGACAATTATTGATCTGGAGATCAATAGTAGTATGACAGCTTAAGTCATTAATCATTTTCATATTTGCAGAGAGTTTAAAGTATTTGAGTGAAATTTGACATTTATCACCATGGGTTGTGCCTTGATTGAGCAGAACAGCCTGATGGTTAAAAGGCATTCCAACTGTGACCTTTCCATCTTATTTACAGACAGCATTTAAGACCACACTATGTTACGTACCCTTGCTTATTTAAAAAAACAAAACCCCAAAAAAGATGATAGGGTGTAATTTTTGGCAGATTTAGATGCTATTCCCAGCAGGGCAAATGACCATGTTGAGGTTCTCCCATTGGTTCCTTATGAGTTTTGGTAGTATATATGTGAAGGGTAGGTAATACACTGGGTGTTGATTTGATTATCATCTACATCTTTTTCCTTCCCATGAAAACTGGCATTGTGCCTCGTTGAAAGAAATCAATATCATCAGTCTCCCCTCAAATCAATATTACATCATCAGCCTCCCTCCGAATCAATAATATTACATAACAGCTAAAGAAATCAATAATTTCATTGTGTGTTTGTGATAAGCACTGCTGGCTAGAAGTAAGTTCTTGCGTGATTGTTAGTCAGAACCCTCTCTTTCTCCACAGTTCTAAAACCACCTCGTGTATACCACTAAGGACTTTCAGAAAAGTATGAATGCTACAACATCACCTTCTTTCCCCCAGGAGTTTGGACAACTGAACTGATTCCTCTAGTATATTACTGTTACTTATTTTATGAATCTCTGAACAAAAAAACAAAAACAAAGCTGTTCCTTAGTAAGATTTAGACAATTGGATTGTTATGGATGAAAGTAAATTTTTAAGAGGCATTTTGTCTGGTGAACTGCTACTTCAGACATCTTTACTGCTTCTTATCAGACAATATTACTGATCAAAGCTATCACTGATTGCTATGTAAATATTGATTTTGGCTTGCTTCTATTATGTTATATATAAAGACAGTGTAGAAGTCACATAATTTTTAGACAGCTGGACATTTCTGTTATGTAATATTTTAAAAAGGCTGTATAGAAGTCATATATTTATTAGGCAATTGGACTGTCTTATAAGTTCAGAATCTGTTTATGTGGACCTTAAATTTTGCAAAAACAGTCTCACTGTTTGTACTGCAATAATGTTTCAGTTAATGTGCCCCTAGTGTTTACACTAATTTGTTTGCCTAAAATCATTTCCGATATTTTTCTGAGCTGATGCTGAAAACAGAAATATTTTGTTCCTTATTCTATGCACATAGAAAAATAATTTCTTTCTATACAAGGAAGAGAAATATTAAAGTAATGTTCATATAAACACATGAAAATGCAATCATATGGAAACAGACTCTCTCTCTCTCTCCCTTTCTCTCTTTCTCCCCCTCTCTCTCACACACACACATACAAGACTTAAGACAGGATATGCACATCAAATAGTCATACATGTAATAGCAAATGTGCTTGTACAAACATACAGACAAAGCATACAAAAACACATGCTCAAACATGCAGGAAAACTTTTACATTTGAAAAATTATTGTAATAAATAACATTTGAGTTGGTTTCTGCATGTGCACATTTGCTTTTAGTGGTGTTTATGTATGTCATAGTCACAGTTGCCTTGTACATGCATACACACACACACACATATATATATATATATGCATGCACACACACACACATACACACATACATATAGACATGTATGTAGACATATACATTGACAAAGAGACTATCGTATGCAAGCCCAAACATATGTGTACAAGGGAGTGTGCTTGTGTGCGTGTAAAAACTAAGTCTTGGTGAAATTGCTTTGTAGCTGGCAGGCAGAAGAAAACTGATGAGAATGGCTGAAAGAAACTGGCTCATTTGTTTTACAGGTATCACTAATCTATACTTATGTTGAAACCAAATGAAATCACTTAGATTCTAGTTCAGTTTGGATTATCTATATTCACCTCTATTTAGCTTTAAAATAATGCTAAGTTTCTGACAGGTCAAATAAATGGATATTGAGTACACAATCAGAGTACAGTGGAAATCTATGTGAAAACTGAGATTTTGATTCTTGGTCACAAATATCTCCAAAAATGATTTCTATATACAGTAGTAGTAAGAGGTTTGGTTCTCAACCACTCACATCACCTCATGTTCAGTCCTACTGCATGGTGTCTTTGGAAAGTTTCTTCTGTTATAGTCTCAGACCAACTGTTATAGCCTTGTGAGTGGATTTGATAACCAGGAAAGTGAAAAAGGCGGTGAGCTGGCAGACACGTTGGCACGCCAGGCGAAATGCTTAGTGGTATTTCATCTGCTGTTATGTTCTGAGTTCAAATTCCGCCGAGATCAACTTTGTCTTTCATCCTTTCGAGGTTGATTAAATAAGTACCAGTTACACACTGGAGTTGATATAATTAACTTAATCCGTTTGTCTATCCTTGTTTGTCCCCTCTGTGTATAGCTCCTTGTGGGCAGTAAAGAAATAAGAAAAGTGAAAAAGCCTGTCATGTATAAATGTATGTACAGACAGACATAAAAAGTTAGCTTTCCAACCACATGATTCAGGGTCCAGTCCCACTTGTATCCTTTTAACCCTTTAGCATTTAAACCAGCCTTATCCAGCCAAAATATTCTTCCTATTTTTTGTTCAAACTAGCCAGATCCAACCTTTCACACCTACCCTACAATGTTGGTCTGAAATATATACAGTCACATAATTGAAATCTCAAGTCTAAAAGATTAATTCAAAATGATGTGAATAAACAAGCATTACATAAGCTAGAATAATCTGAATGGTAAAGGATTAATATTCCCCATAGGTAGTATAGAAATCTTAATATTTGTCTACTTCAGTAAGGTGACGAGCTGGCAGAAACATAAGCACACTGGGCGAAATGCTTAGTGGTATTTCATCTGCCCTTACGTTCTGAGTTCAAATTCCACTGAGGTTGACTTTGCCTTTTATCCTTTTGGGGTCAATAAATTAAGTACCAGTTACGCACTGGGCTGATGTAATCGACTTAATCCGTTTGTCTGCCCTTGTTTGTCCCCTCTATGTTTAGCCCCTTGTGGGCAATAAAAAGATAAGAAACGTTAGCACACCAGGCAAAATCCTTAGCATTATTTCGTCTTTATGATCTGAGTTCAAATTCTTCCAAGGTCGACTTTGTCTTCATCCTTTCGGAGTTGATAAATTAAGTACCAGTTGCGTACTGGGATCGATCTAATCGACTGCCCCCCCCCCCCAATTTTGGGCCTTCCCAAAAATTTTGGGCCTTGTGCCTAGAGTAGAAAAGAATATTTGCAGTCTTGCAAGTTACTTGGCAATCTCACTAGTGCTGGTGGCAAACAAAACAAAAAAAAAGAAAAAAGAAAGCACCTAATACACACAATAAAGTGATTGGCATTAGAAAAGACATCCAACCATAGAAACCATACCAGAGCTGACATGGAACATGATGCTGCTCTGAGGTTCACTGGATCCAGTAGAACCACACATCCCATTTCATCATAAAATGGATGCTAAACGATGGTGGTGGTGGTGGTGGTGGTTGTGGTGGTGGTGGCGGTGGTGGTCGTGGTGGTCGTGGTCGTGGCTGTAGTGATGATGATGATGATGTAGTTATCAGTAATATACTGGAGATTTAATGCAATATGCAAATAATATTCAACAAAACAGGTATTTTCAATCTTCCACTGCTGATCTGGTTCCTTTTGGGTTATGCAAAATAATTATTTCTTCCTTGGGATTGAGATTATATTCTGTGGAGAATAAAATAGAATTTGTTCCATTTTACTTTAGGTCAATTCTGATGTTTATTATCTTTCCTGGTTTCCTAATGGTGGTGGTGGTGGTTGTGGTGGTGAGAGTGATGGAAGGCCACATTGGTTTAAGTTGTGGTAGTGATGATGATGACAATGAGAATAGTTATAGTGGTGGTGGTGGTCGTCGTCGTCATCGTTGTCGTTGTGGTGGTCGTGGTGGTGAGGATGATAGTTGTAATGGTGGTGGCTTAGGTTGTGGTAGCAATGTTGATAACAATGCTGATGCTGGATGACAATGATGATGGCAGTCACAGCAGAGGTGGTTTAGGTTGTGGTAGTGATGATGATGATGATGATGGAGATAGTGGGGGGATTAAATTGTGAATATGATGATGATGTTGGTGGAGGTAGTGGTTAGATTAGGTTGATTGTGACAGTAATAGTGATGGTAGTGGTGGTGATGACAACAATGCAATCTACAGTGGCAGTGACAGAGATGGAGATAGTAGTGTGGCTAGCCAGCTGATATGGTCTGAATGTAATTACCTACATGTAGTCAGTCTTAACAGAGCCACCCCTGCCCTCCAGCTTGTAAAAGTGTTTCCAACTTCCTCTGCTTGCAATCTACACCAGCTTGTGTGTAATAAGTATTCTGGTTGCTAAAAGCAAGTGCAACTCAGAGGAAGCCAACACCTACAGCAATATACCTGAATATGTTCTTTTAATATGTAATTATATGAACATTCTTTTACACCTTAGATAATAATAATAACAAGAGCACTCAGAGAGCACAAACCTCTGCCAAGACAACACCAACGTTCTCTCAATGATTAGTCAAAGATGATTTTTAAAATAAGAATATCTGAAATAAACTCAACTGCTCTCACAAACGAGAATACTAAAAATGAACTTGGCTGCTTTCAAAAATTAAGTAAAAAAAAACAGGAAAAATAATCCAGAATCTTTGATCAATCCCCAAATTAAGCAGTTTGTGCCAGTCACAACACTAAACATCCCTGAAAGTTTTATCCAAATCCATCCAGTGCTTCTTGAGATATGTTGTCCACAGACAAAGAAACACGGTTGGAAACAATACTTCCACCTTTGCTAAGGCGGAAATAATAATAATAATAATTTCTAGCAATATCTGGTGAATATGGAGGGTGGGGTAACACATCCCAGCCGAGCTGCAGCAATTTTTGTCTGGTTCCCAAAGCATCAAATGCCAAAAATGAACTTTTTTATCTTCCATTTTAAAGGGTTACAGAATTAACACAGGTTATAGGAACATAAATCTTCTTCCACGAAAAGATAGCTTAAACTGTGCTCTAAATGGAAGTATAGTCAAATCCTATTTTATGGAGACTCACCCATGTTCTAAAATAAGTCGAAAGGTAAGCTACTATAAATCGGCACAAACTTTCCAGACAACCAAGATATATATATATATATATATATATATATATATACATGTATATACGAGGTGGGTGGCTGAAAAGTTCTTGGCTTTGGGTAAAAGGAAATATAGGTGGATGAGTTACTTAAGATTTTATTCAGCATATTCCATTCTCAGACTCGCATGCGTATTGCAGTAGCCCTTCAATTTTTCTAATCCCTGTAAAAGAAATCAGAAGGTTGGGACTCCAACCACACTTTTCATGATACCCTTAAAGTCAGGAACTTTTCAGTACCTCTTGTGTATATATGTTCTTTTATACTTTTACTTGTTTCAGTCATTTGACTGTGGCCATGCTTTTAGTCGAACAAATCAACCCCAGGACTTATTCTTTGTAAGCCTAGTACTCATTCCATCGGTCTCCCTTGCTGAACCGCTAATGTACGGAAAATATAAACACACCAGCATCAGTTGGTGGGGGACAAACACAGACAGACAAACATACAATGTCATTATTCATTTTCATTCCAGGTGCCATTATATTAAACATTTGCAAAGAGTAACCATACCATGCACAAAAAATTCAGCGGAACTGTCACATTTTCAAAGAGGTCGTATTGCTGGGCAATCTGAGGCTGGTCTTTGCCAGCGAAAAATTGCCGAAAATCTTCAAATTCCTTTTGCTACTGTAAATAGAATTATAGTGCAATTCAAAAGCCAAGGAAATAATCAACAGATTCTTGTCCCGGCTGCCTTGGCCCTTGGAAAAGAATCTTCGCTGTTTGAAGAGAATTGTGGAAAACGAACCCTGTTCAAAGGCTTCTGATATTGCAGAACAGTTAGAAGTTAGTCCAAGAACATGTGTTACATATCTGCATAAGCTTGGATATTATGGAAGAGCCACTTGAAGAAAACCTCTCCTTCAACCAATTAATATCATGAAAAGAAAGAAATGAGGAGATGCCAGAAAATTGCAGTTCATTTTAGGTTAGAGTGATTTTCTCAGATGAACCCAGATTTGTACTATTTTCAGACATTAGATGTGTTTGGGTCTGCAGGCTTCCCAATCAAGAATTTGATTTGAAACAACTCCAACCAACTGTGAAACATGGCAGTATCTCTGTAATGGTATGGGCAGCTGTTACCAGCAATGGTCGTTCTGAGCTGATTGAATGTGTTGGAACCATAAACTCTGAAAAATACATCGAAATACTTAAGCAAGGACTACTTCTGATGTATTCACATAATAACATAATGAGTTTTTATGGCTCCATGCCATACAGGGAAAAGGAATCAGCAATAGCTGACTGAAAATGGGATGCAAAAGCTTACTTGGCCCAGCCAATCTCTTGACATGAACCCAATTGAAAATCTTTGGAGTATATGAGATAGACATGTCAGTAATGTTATGGATATGCCCTGCCCCTCTGGCGAATTTGATATGTCACGTAATGTTATGGGCTGGCTCTGCCCCTCTGGTGAATCTTGGACATGTCATGTAATGTTATGGGTTGGGTCTGCCCCTGTGATGAATCTGACATGTCATGTCATGTTATGGGTTGGGTCTGCCCCTCTGGCAAATCACCAGATAGCTTCTACTAGGGAACTATCTATATGGATAACCAGTCCTTCTACTGGGTCAACATTTGGCAGACTCTCCTTCTCCCATTCATTCTCCACATTCAGCAGTCTTTCATAATGGCTTCTCCCGGCCTCTTTCTTTTCAGAATCATTAAAAGCAAGTGCCCATCCATTCGAACACATTTCTCTCCTGTGACATCAGAATTTTCTCTCACGCACTGTCTTGCAATCCAAAATACCTCAGTTCTTTGGTCCTCATGTCACTGGACATTGGCAAACTTCTTTTCTGCTTCGCTTTTGGCTATGTATACCTGCCACCCAGCCTCCCTTCTGGCTACCTGGTACCGTTCCCTGCTACAGACATCCTTCCAGGCTTTCCAGTATATATCATCATCATCATCATCATCATCGTTTAATATATATATTATATTTTGTGAAATTTGATTTAGTATTTCTAAATTGAATTTTTCCCTGTAAGTTTGGAATAATATTCGCTCATATATATATAACAGGTGTGCAATTCATTTTACATTTAAAATTTGAAATGAAAATATAAAAAAGCAGACCGTGGAGTGAGAAGAGAAGTCAGTGAGTTACTGAAAAGGTTGCAAGCACCAATGGAAGGACTTTGACTAACAAATAAACAACAAATTGGTTGTTTAACCAACATATTAAGCAAATGATTGATTAGTTAGTTGGTTAGGTATTTAACCAAATTACTAATAATAAAGAAGTGGTATTGAACTTGAGCATGTGTTATTATTATTATTAGCATTATGACTTTTCCTAGACAACAAAACAAAGTTATATGAAAAATATATGCAACAACTTCAACGGCCTCTTATCTAGGTTTCATTCTTGCAAAGATATCTATTACTCTATTATAATCCACCTTAAGTAACCAAGATTTTCAAAAAGAGCAAAGCTAATTGAGACAATCTATCATCACCCATTATAGAACAGCAGTATGACTATATGTGCTTGAGCCAGCTGAAGGACTGTTCTGCAACTGTCTCAGTTATCAGTAAAGTTTGAAAGATGTGACAATGTGGACAGGTTAAGCAAAATGGATCATGACACTAAATTGGTGACGGATCGCTTGCTTGACAATTGGTTTTATCTGCTACTGTTTGTGCTCATTATCTTTTTGTATATGTTTTTGAAAAAAAAGGAACTTTGCTCAATTCTAGTTTGACTGTGGATGACATCTGAGTTTTATTGATGATGTATGTGTCTGCTAAAATTTCAAATTAGTTCTCAATTATCAGCTAGGTTTTTCTTGGCAGACTTAGACATAATATAGCATATAATAAAATGCAAAAGCAACTTAATAAACCTGTCTTCACTATATATATAATGGTTGGTAGACAACTGTAAATTCTAATCAGGTATTTTCTGAGGTAGCAGTGTTGTATGACAAATTTGTGAAGCAGTTATAATATGCCACAATAGACATATTAGTGAATAACAAGAATATATTATAATTTCATTTGAGGCAATGATACTTCATTCATCCTTCACTTCTGGTTATCAATGAACAAGTTATGTAAATACATCCTCATTTCTCTTATATTGCACAAGATATTTCATTAACTATAGTATAAATAATTGCATTCTACATTCATTAATTTCACATTTTAATATGTGTCATTATGGACACAGTGGGCTGGCAGAATTGTTAGCATGCCAGGCAAAATGCTTAGCAGCATTTTGTCCATCTTTACATTTTACAAATTCTTCCAAGGTCAACATTGCTTTTTATCCTTTTGGGATTGATGAAATAAGTACCAGTTGATCACTGGGGTTGATATAATCGACTTAGGGCCCTCCCTTGAAATTGCTGGTCTTGTACCAAAATTTGAAATCAATATGTGTTGTTATTTCTAATATGTGCTTGTATTTGGTGGTTGTGACCATGGCTCGAAAAAGTTGAAACTCTGTGAGATCATCAGCATCAAAGAGGCTTTCATAACATCACAGTTTATTTTGGTTCCCCAGATGCCAGCAGCCACCGATTAAACACAAACAACTGAGAATACAGTTTGAAATACTGAGAGGTTGGTGAAGTAAAGAAATGTGTCCAGAAAGTTCTTTCAAGCCAACACGGTAAAGTGAAGAAAAAAATGCATCTAAAAAAATTATTTGATTCAACTTTTATCACGCAAAGGTATTAATGAATTAAAAAAAGTACCACTTTTTAATAATGCATTCAGGAGAGTAGTTACTCTTCCTGCTTCCCTTCTAGGTACACCACTGCCTTAGAATTATTAGCATTGTTCTAATCTAAAGGAATAATATATAATAATATATTAATAACATAGCATATGATGAATAAATTTTATATTTTGTGCACAGTGCACAAATATAACAATAATGCAATAATATAATAAATAATACAGCAGCAGCTGGTGGTTGTGGTGGTGGTTCTTTCTAACTGGCTGTGTGCCACAAATGAAAAGGAGAAATATTGTAAATTTGAACTCAATCCCAGTGTATTACTTGTACTCATTTTAATAACTCTGAAGAGATGGAAGGCAATAATCTGTTCTGAATTGAAAGTAGCTGTAAATGCTGCAAAAGAAAGCATTTTGGCTGATACTTTATGTTATTACTAATACCACTGCACTAGCATAATTGCAGTTTCAAGAGGTGGTTTATAGTCTGTTAAATCTGCAGTAATACTTGTACTGGTACATATTTTGCTGACCGCAGAAAGACAAAGAGTGAAGTGACCTCTGGGACATGCTTAAATAACATAAAGCAATTTGTCTAATATCTGACTGATTCTGCTGTTTCCATTTCTTCTTACACTCAGTGGATTTCATAAGCAAGATAATAATAATAATAATAAGCCGTGTGTTTACTTCATTTAAACTGAATCTTACGGCTAGACTCTTCCTAATCTTGAAACCACTGGCACAATCTTGTACACAGTTTTGTCTTGGTATAAAAGATGAGCTACAGCAAATATTCTGCTCAATACCACAGATTTGCTTGTCAGTTGTTTAACCTTAACCAGTTAACTATGTCCCTTAGTAGCTGACGACATGTGCGTCTCTGATCATGAGCAGAAGTAGTGGGGGAGCATCATAGCCATGTGTTGAGAGGGATTCTTTGGGGTTTGAATAATTCACCTCTGGAAACATGAGTGTTTTGTTCAACTTCCCTAAACAACACTTATTCAGAGACCTTTTGAGCAGGATGGGTTACTCAACGAGAAGAAAATTCTAACTGGGCCCCACCTGCAAGGTCATGTACTGTTTATCTGGATATGAGATCACCATGTCATGCACATATGGTTGTAATGCATGTGCCTGGTGTACCCTTATCAGACGGGTAGTCATGATGGGTATATTGGGCTTCATATATACCCCAGTGTCACTTTGATGGCATGCACTGCTCTCTCACTCAATAATAATAATAATAATAATAATAATAATAGTAATAATAATGATGATAATAATAATAATAATAATAATAATTATTATTATTATTATTATTATTATTATTATCATTTATTGACCACTAGGTCTGAACACAAAAAACAAGGGACACATGGAGTTTAACATAAAAACTGAGTAAACAATAAAATAACAATGACAATTAACAAGAAAATTCCAACAACTAAAATCCCTAATAGAGGAAAGTTCCACCCAGGGCCAACCAAGGCACCCCACACATCCTAGTCCTTCTGACCACCAAGAGCACCTCAGACAGGCACCCCTCTTCCTCTCAACTGCTCTGGCTTACAAGAGAATGTTCAAAATAAAATAATCCTTTCCACTAAAAGCACAAGGCCTGAAATTTTGGAGGAGGGGACTTGTCGATTACATCAACCCCAGTGTTTTACTGATACTTAATTTATCAACCCCAAAATGATTAAAAGCAAAGTCAACCTCAGCAGAATTTGAATTCAGAATGTAAAGACAGATGAAATGCCACTAAGCATTTTACCCGGCATACTAACGTTTCCACCAGCTCGCTGCCTTAATAATAATGATTTCAAATTTTGGCACAAGGCCAGCAATTTCGGGGCTGGTGAGTAAGTTGATTACATTGAACCTGGTGCTCAACTGGTATTCATTTTATTGACCCCCAAAAGGATAAAAGGCAAAGTTGACCTTGGTGAAATTTGAACTCACAACATGAAGACGGATGAAATGTTGCTAAGCATTTTTCCTGGTGTGCAAACGATTCTGCCAGCTTGCCACCTTCTTAACCCTTTGAGCCTGTAACACCAGTTTACTGGTGGATGGTTTATTTTTCTCTATACCATAGCACCAATCTATTATACCGTAGCACCAGTGCCAGGTATATGGTCAAATAAAGTTCATAAGGTCAGAGCTCAAAAAGTTAATAATAATAATAATGGTTTCAAATTTTTGGCACAAGGCCAGCAATTCCAAGGGAGAGGTTAAGTCAGTTGTATTAAGCCCAGTACTCAGCTGGTACTTATTTCATCAACCTCATAATGATAAGAGGCAAAATCAGCCATAGCAGAATTTGAATGCAAAGCATAAAGACAGATGAAATACCATTTTTGCCTGGTGTGCTAATGATTCTGTCAGCTCACCACTTTGATGATAATAATAACAATAATAATAATAATCTTTTCTGCTATAGGCATAAAGCCTGGATTTTTGTTGGGAGGGGGACAGTCGATCACATGTGAATTTGAACCTAGAGCATAGCAGCAGATGAAATACTGCTAAGCATTTCACCTGGCGTGCTAACAATTCTGTCAGCTCATCATCTTGATAATAATAACAATAATGATAATAATAATAATAATAATAACAATGATGATGATTTCTTTATTGTAATGTAAACACGGTTTACATTAAGAAAAACATTATGGACAGTACAGGACAAAAATAATAATAATAATCCCTTGTTATAGATCAAGACCTGAAATTTGGAGGGGAGAGAACTAGTCAATTACATTAACCTCAACGTTCAACAGGTACTTATTTTATTGGCCTCATAAGAATGACAAACAAAGTTGACCTCAATGACAGTTGAACATAAAGACAGATGAAATGTTGCTAAGCATTTTATTGGGCACAGTAATGATTCTGCCAGCTTGCTATTTTTAATAATAATAATCCTTTCTACTAAAGGCACAAGGCCCGAAATTTGGGGGTGGGGACTAGTCGATTACATTGGCCCCAGTACTCCACTAGTACTTAATTTATTGACCCTGAAAGGATGACAGGCAAAGTTGACCTCGACTGAGTTTGAACTTGGAACGTAAAGATGGACGAAATGCCGCTAAGCATTTTAATTCTTTCTACTACAGGCACAAGGGCTGAAATTTGGGGGAGGGGGCTAGTCAATAAGATCAACCCTTTTTTTCGACTAGTACACATTTTATCAAACCCGAAAAAATGAAAAGGCAAAATCGGCCACAGTGGAATTTGAACTCAGAATATGCAGACAGATAAAATGCTAAAATTGCCAAGATGGCTGAGGGTGTCTTGGCATCACTTACCATTTCTAAAATTGCCAAGAAGGCTGAGGATGTCTTGGCATCACTTACCACATTGCTAAAATTGCCAAGAAGGTTGAGAGTGTCTTGGCATCACTTACCAAGTCCTTTGTGAGCTGCTCTCTGGCTATCTATCTGAGGCTTTATACAGCTATGGTGTGGCTTCACCTGGAATTTGCATCACCGGTCTGGAACCCCTATCATGCCCAGGATATTAATCATCTGGAAACCATTCAGCGACGTGCAACCAAGAGAATACCCTCCATCAGGCATTTGTCATATTCTGAACGCCTTACTTCCCTGGGCATGGATACATTGAAACTCTAATGTCTGGCAGCTGACTTGGCAGACACCCATAAAATTATTAACCATCTTTCTAAAAACAACTCTGAGCACCTTTTTAAACTCCACCTGTCTAACACCCATGGACATGTTTACAAAGTCAGAAAACAGCACAGCTCCCTTGACTTTTGGAAACACTTTTTCACACTAAAAGTTGCTGAAGTATGGAACAAACTGCCGGCATCAGTTGTTAGTTGTCGGAGCACTGCATCCTTCAAAAATTCCATGCTTCATGAGATTCGCCAACACTACACCTGATTTTCTCTCCCTCCATACACATGCAAGCATGTATCTGACTCATACACTGTTCACTTTCCAGACATTTGTACATTACTGCATATGCTTTATATGCACTTTTGACAAGTTGTGGTGCACATGAGCACTGTATACAATAATTTCATTATTATTTTATTATTTAAGCATTTCTTCTGGCATGCTAATGATTCTACCAGCTGACCACCTTAATAATAATAATAATAATAATAATAATAATAATCCTTTCTACTGGAGGCACAAGGCCTCAAATTTGTTGGGTGGGGACTAGTCGATTATATTGACTCCAGTGTTTCACTGGTATTTAATTTATCAACCCCAAAAAGATGAAAGGCAAAGTCAACCCTGGCGGTGGCGGCGGCAGGTGCAGCAGTGGTGGTGGTGGTGACAGTGGTGGTGGTGGTGGCAATGGTGGTGGTGGCGATAGCTGTAGTGCTAGAGGTGATAATGATGATCATACTTTCCACCTTCCATAGCTGCAAGCTCTAATACATTTATATAATAAATGTTAAAACATGAGGGGTACACAGTATGTGGGGCTACACAAAACAAAGTTATATATAAAAACAAAGAGAGAGAAGTAATGACATTATACAATGTATGTAATAAAAATTGATAAAGGTTACAGTCTGTAATTATATAAAGCACAATAATTAAGACCATATGATACATAATCAAAGAAAAACATTTAAGTTTACCCAACCTTAGAGTGGTGAGAACTTTCTTGTTAGGCTAGATCAGCACTATTCATGGCTCTTCTTACCTGCCACTTATATTGTTTCAGAGAACCATCAAAGGCGATCCTGGTGGAGACATTTCCTTAAAAAACTTCATGTCTTTTGGAGGAAAGTAGTTTGCAAGGTCATAAATTTCTTTTGTGATTTTAATCAAAAGTCTTCTGGGTGCTCCCAGTTATTATCCCCAGTCTTTTTACCTGTCCACTTTTTGATTGACTGGTTCTTTTCTAACTCAAGCAGTCCTTTGTTGTAACTTCTGAAAATTATGAACTTGCCCTGTAGATTCTCCTATCTCCTGGTAGCTTCTGAAAGTGCTGGCTTTTTGTTTCTTTTATCATTTTTTTTCTTTTCTCCTGTAACAGTTTGCCATTCTTTGTCAGCCTTCATTTGGTCCTCATTCTTGCAAGTGGATAGAGTGATATTGCTGAGAGGAGAAGTCTTCAGTATCATCTACTTTTGAGATCAAAGTCAATTTCAGCCATTTGTAGATGTAACTAATGATGCAGCCCCCTGTCTGTTTTACTTATCAATTATTAAAACCAAGAATGAGACTAAGTCTTTTAGCTATCCACAGCAGCCGCCATGACGTACTGTCTCTTTTTTTGTGTTTCAAACATTTTGGGTCAGAGAATTATCGTTACAGCCTCAATTATAAAAGCTGGGCTTTTTGACCATGCACTGTCAGACTCATAATTTTTTTTTTTATCTCTGTGTCCATGACACAAAGGAGCACAGCTCCAGAATGACTATAACAGTCTTGGAGTGTCATAAACATTCAAAGTTTACGCTGACCCTTCTCAATCATATGACATTCATCTTCTCTTCTACGCTTGTCACCCAGCCACCTTATACTATAAAAGTAAAAATGAGTCCAGGTAAGTGCCAATATTAATGCCTCTGACATGTGTTACACTGGTCCATGTGAATCTATGAACAGATGTTGCACACTGTTTCTACCTAATGTTGAAAGTCAAGCAGATGATAGCAGAACTCTCTTTAATTGGTTTCCTGAGGACACAGTGAACTCCCCACTGTCTTCTTTCTGTGAAGGAAAGGTAGATCAGTTTTATTCCTTGCTCACTTCTGAATAAGTTCACCAGACAAAGAATCAAAATTCCTCGTGACACTATTCTCTTGCAGCTTCTCTAACTAAACTTAGTCCATCTTCTGAATTTCTTGGAGGCAATTTTTGCAAAACAATTTTTTGAAATTCCCACTTGCCATTGTGGAGGAGTGTTATTGCTGTTACTGAATGCTATTTTTTTCTTCTGGAAAACTCACTACCATTCTCTTTCACACAATATATTTCCCAATATAACCAAGTTTGTTCACATTATTTTACGTTGTACTCTGTAGAATTCTTTTTATTTTTATTCTATTCTCTCGTTGCCATTATTGTATGCAAAGAAAATCAGACCAAAAATGTTTGAGAGAAGTTGTTTCCCACCAACTGAAAGAGATGTAAAATAATTAAATAAATTCTCAGCATGCTGTGTAAGTTTAGGTTACATCTCACACACACACACACACACATACACACACAATAATAATAATAATAATAATAATAATGATAATGATAACGAAACAACCAATTCCTTGGAAAAGATGGTAAACCCAAAAAGTACAGTGAGAATGAATGAAAACAGCCATTCACAGCTCAATACTACTACTACTACTACTGCTGCCACCACTACCGCCACCACCTCCACCACTATCGCCACCACCTCCACCACTGCCACCGCCGCCACCACTACTGCTGCTGTTGACGATGACATTGATGATGATGGTGATGACGAGGAGAAGGAGAAAGATAGAAAAATTAAGGTTTCTTACATAAGCTCAAAGCAATATATATATATATATATATATATATATATATATATATATATACACACACACACATACATATATATATATATATATATATATATATATATATATATATATATATATATATACATGTATACATACATACGTACATACATATATAAATACATATGTATGTGTATATATATATATATATATGAGAGAACATTTGTTTACAACAGTTTTTATAAGAGAAATTCTACCTCATTGCTAATACAAAAAAAAAAACAACATGTAAAAGACTTTGTTATCAAGCTATTTGTAACTACTATTAGCACAAACCACCAATACAGGCTGTTTTAGACAACAGAAGTTAAATGATGCCACAGCTACTGAGTATAGGAATTGTTCTATGGCTACTAATGCAAGCAAATAACTGCCAAGATTATTGAAGAAAAACATCCTCTACAGACACAACCAAGCAACAGATGATTCTGTAGACATACAGAATATTTCCAGATAACATGTAAACATCTAAATATAGGTTTTACTGATATCACTGAAGAATAACTATATTTTTTATCGAAAAAAATTTTTTAAAAAAAACATTGATACTGTAATATTAATTAGGTGTAAAATATATAAATTTTATTGCTGAGAAATATATTTCAGGTGAGCATTCTACATACTAAAAACAAATAGTATGAAGTTACATATGTAATATAAGTTAAAATTTTTTGGTTGTTTGAGATTATCTTGGCAATTAATGGGCCAAAATTAAAGGAATATCTGAGAGCCTACCATGTCTGTATTTAATATACAAAATTTTCCCCTGAGGTATTTTTCCACTGCTGCATTGTTGATATTTATAACCAATGTTATTACATATTGATTACTCTTACTAATTAAGTATATGTTTCACTGAGGTGGTCTAACGAGACTGAAAATTGCTTTCGTTAATCTCTTATTATAAAAGGCAGATTTTATCTGCCTCCCTTTGGGAGTTATACAAATCTACAATATAGGATTTCTTCAATTACAATTTACCTAGCATTTTTAAGAGTACAATGCATCGCGTCATGGCAGGTCCAGTTTTTAAAATTTAAACTCCAATTAAGCAAAATTTACAGAAAACTCACATTCTGGTGTGTGTGTCAAATGCTTTTCTTAGTCTGGTTTACACCACACGCAAACGCACACACACAGTGGGCAAGGAATAAAATGAAAGTAATTCACTTACTGTAGTGAGTGATTCTTTCACTCTGCCTCCCACTTCCTCTTTACACACATAGAAAAAACTTTTATTTTTTTACATAAGTAATGAGAGCGAAAGAGACTAAGAGAAAGCGATTGTATGACGAGGGAAGTTCCTTTGAAGTTACCGTGCATGGGACTCATTGATGTACATGTGTGTGTGTGTGTGTTTGATGGAGTGTGGGAGACAGACAGTATGTTGTGTAAGTGAAGTGCTTCTGTTAGTGTGTGTGAAGAGACAGAGAGAGTAATGTGTGAAAGAGAGAGATAACTGAAATTTTTTACTCGGTTTATGTGTATATGTATGTATGCATGTATGTGTGTGTGTGTTTTTGTGTATGTATGTGTGTGTGTATGTATGTATTTATATATAAAAGAAAGGTTGTGTGTCTGTCTACTCCGATTTAGATTCCTAACTACTCCCACATTTTGCGATGCAGTTTAACCAAAACCGGGTATCTTATAGTCGTGATTCATATCGAGCCCTTCTGGGTATTAGCGCGCGTTTACGATGAGTCTATGATTTTACAAATAATTTACCATCATTTTTTTCCATTTTAATGTATATTTTTTAAAATAAACGGAAGTAACTCTCAAACTTCACACCAATATGCGTGCTCATATGCGACGTAATATCACATCACCAGCATTTCCTCACACCCTCCTTGCACTTGGCGAAGGCAAAATACCAGGGGATGAAAATGGTAATATTGCCATCGATTCCATTTGTACCATTGTTAAGACGCCTTCTGATCTCAGAGATGCAGTGTTCCCAGATTTACAAGCTAATTATCAGAATATGGATTGGATTGGCAAAAAGGCTATACTGGCCCCGAGGAATAAAACTGTTCACCATATTAATGATGAAATGCTAAAACTCATTCCTGGGGAAGTCGATGTATATCAGTCTATCGATACAACTCCTGACCCAGAGGACGTCATCAACTATCCAATAGAGGTACTCAATTCCTTTGAGCACCCCGGACTACCACCACACTTTCTCAAACTTAAAGTTAGTGCCCCTATAATGCTCATCAGAAATTTGGTTCCCCCAACACAATGCAATGGCACACGTTTGGCGTTAAGTCCTTATCTCCCACCGTAAGCTTATTTCAATATTTGCCTGAATAATCATCATAATTCAGTGCAATCATTAACAGTACTTTCAAGCAATTCAGCCCCGAGCAACGCCGGGCAATTCTGCTAGTTGGTTATAAATTTTAGATTTTTAACCCACAGTATCTATATTATCAAACTGATCCTATTTGAGTTAGCCCCCTTGCTTGTTGATTTTCGATTTTTAAACAATATAGGCATAGGTGAGGCTGTGTAGTAAGAATACACATGGTGTGGTGAGAAGCTTGCTTCCCAACCTCATAGTTCTGGGTTTAGTTCCATCGCATAATACATTGGGTGTCTTCTACTATAGCCTCACGCTGACCAAAGCCTTGTGAGTGGATTTGGTAGATGGAAACTGAGAGAAACCCATCATATATATGTATATATATGTGGGAAAAATAAGTTCAAAAGAGAACAATTCAAACTTTTTCTACTAGTTCACCTGTTACATTATATTCTACTATATACACGTGGCCCTGTTTATTATACTTTGTCTTGACCTGCTACCATTTTTTTAAACATACCTGTTAGCGACCAATAAATGTGATAAGATATAATAAAAATTGTGCATCATTATTAAAGCTTAATGAGTCTTCTTTTTGTTTCATATTTATGAATTAGATAATGGTTATAGACCCAAATATAATCATAACCCTCCATAAAGGAGGCAAAGTAATACAGCTATAGCACAAAAGCTTAAAATTAACCATTGTTAAGAAATTTCGAGAGACTGGTTTGACTGCTGATCAACCTGGATGAGGCTGAAAAAGAAATGTGTGGATCTCTCAGCTTATCAAAAGTACCAAAGAAAAGATACAGAAAAATCCTCATTATTCCATTAGAAAACTGACTGTTACAGTAAAAATAAGTTGAACATTAATGTATCGAGTGCTGAAGTTGATCCATTGTCATGAGCTCACACAAGTTTATAAAGCCATGAGACTGGAGAGAAGTCGTCTTATCCTGTGTCAGATTGCTGAAGGCACACTGCCCAACCTGGTGTTCTTGGATGAAAACATATTTGATATTAAACAAACAGTAAACCACCAAAATGACCGACGTTGGAATGTATCTGGTTCCATCGAGGGTAGACTCGTAAATCAATGTCAATTATGGTTTGGGTGGCTGTGACAGCCACTGGAAGCTCTCCCCTCGTTTTTGTGCCCTCACGTATTAAAATTAACACCCAGCAATACATTATCAACATTCTGGTAACTGAACTACTTCTATGGGTGAATGAGCACTTTCAAGGCACACCTTGAAGCTGCCAACAGGACTCAGTACCATCCCACAGCACCAAACAGATACAACACTGGATTCAGAAAAACATACCATCATTCATAGACAAAGACATATGGCACTCAAGAAGCCCCGATCTCAAGCCATTGGATTTTTCTGTTTGGTTCATTTTGGAGACAAGGGTCTCGAGCACTCCTCATGTTTCACTCAATGCTCTAAAGGCAAAGCTGCACCAAGAATGGGCTTCAATTTCGCAAGAGCAGCTGCATGCCACATATAAAGCATTTGCACCTAGACTTAAGACAGTGAATTGTAACAGAAATGGTCATATCAAATAAATGTGGTAATGTCATAATTGTGTTTCCTTTACCACTGCATTGGAGTGTTTGAATCTGAAATGTAACAAGATTTTTCGCTGGCAAAATTGTAAAAAGTTGGTTGCCTTAATTTTGGGACACCTTGTGTATATATATATATATATATATATATATATATATATATACCAATATATATATATCAATGTGTGTGTCTTTGAGACTCACAAAGGCAATGACTGGTGAGTGAGACCTTTGGTGATGTGCTGTTCTTGAGAGAACCTGTATAGAGCCTTGATTTGGTTGAGAGTAAGTAATATAAATTTTGTCCTATTGTAAAAATTTGAAACCATATTATTATTATTATTATTATTATTATTATTATTATTATTGAGTGAGAGAGCAGTGCATGCCATCAAAGTGACACTGGGGTAAAATATATGAAGCCCAGTATACTCATCATGACTACCCGTCTGATAAGGGTACACCAGGCACATGCATCACAACCATATGTGTGTAACATAGTGATCTCATATCAAGATAAACAGTGCATAACCTTGCAGGTGGGGCCCAGTTAGAATTTTCTTCTGGTCGAGTAGCCTATCCTGCTCAAAAGGTCCCTGAATAAGGGTTGTTTAAGGATGTTGAACAAAACACCCGTGTTTCCAAAGGTGAATTATTCAAACCCCCCAAAATTCCACTCAATACATGGCTATGATGCTCCTCAACTACTTCCGCTTGTGATCAGAGATGCACATATCATCAGCCACTAAGGGACATGGCCAACTGGTTATGGTCAAGCAACTGAAAAGTAAATCTGTGGTATTGAGCAGAATATTTGCTGTAGCCCATCTTTTATACCAAGACAAAACAACGTACATGATACTTCCAATCAGTTAAGATCAGAAGCCATGAGAGCCACTGCCTGGTACTGTATCAGAGCATTTATTATTATTATTATCATCATCATCATTATTATTATTAAGGTAGCAAGCTGGCAGAATTGTTAGCACATTGGAGAAAATGCTGAGCATCATTTCTTCTGACACTTTACATTCTTAGTTCAAATTCAACTGATGTTGACTTTGCACTTCATCTTTTCGTGGTCAATCAAATGCATACCTGTTAAGTACTGGGTTTGATGTGACTGACTAACTATCCCAATTTCCCCTTAAACTGCTGGCCTTGTGCCTAAATTTGAAACTAGTTGTGGTGGTGGTGGTGGTGGTAGCAGCAGCTGCAGGTGGGAATGGAGAAATACGTATGTTCTCTTCATTGTTGATATTGGCAACTCAAAAATAATTATTTTAATTCAGGCTATCCAGGCACTATCATCATCATCATCATCATCATCATTTAACGTCCGTTTTTTTTTTAAAAAGTCGAAATAAAAAAAGACTAATTTTTTTTTACATAGCAAACTTTTTAATTTTCACCCATTAGTTCTAGCTTTGACTGAAGCATTTTTATGTTTATATATTTTTTGTTTTTAATTTGCCTTTAAATTTGTTTCTTTCTTTTTCTTTGTTTGTTTTTATAATATTGTCTAAGTTCTAATTTTACAATTGATTGATCTTTTAGATTCTTTATTTTGCAAATATTGATGAGGGGGAAGCATAAAAATAATTAGTAAATTAAGTTTCTGATTGAGTTGTTTTCTTGCGGCTCTTGGTAATAACTCATTATTTATCAATTTTAATTATTGGGGTGAAGTCCAAGGGAGATTTAGCTACTATTTTTAGCATTTTGAGCTGCCTTGTACAAGCTTACTTCGTGGTTTGGGATCTAGTTTTAATTCCTGGTACTTAGCTAGATATTTCATTTCATTTCCATTGCTAATATCTGTTTATTTTCAAGTTAAGATTGTTAGAATACTAGCATGTCAGTATGTATTTATATATATATTCTTTTTTGCCCTTTTCAAGCCTAGTCAGGCTTATAGGCCTGGTTTCCCACTTTCTGTGGCGTATGTGTTCCCCCCAGCAGGAAGAAAGAGTGAGAGAAAGTTGGGACGAAAGAGTACACCAAGAGTCGCCACCACCCCCTGCTGGAGCCTCGTGGAGCTTTAGGTGTTTTCAATCAATAAACACACACAACGCCCGGTCTGGAAATTGAAACCGCGATCCTCCAACCGTGAGTCTGCTGTCCTAACCACTGGGCCATTGTGCCTCTATATATGTGTGTGTGTGTGTATATATATATATATATATACACACGTCCTGTCGTTATGTTCTGAGTTCAAATTCCGCCAAGGTCGACTTTGCCTTTCATCCTTTCGGGGTCAATAAATTAAGTACCAGTTATGCACTGGGGTCGATGTAATCGACTTAATACCTATGTCTGTCCTTGTTTGTCCCCTCTATGTTTAGCCCCTTGTGGGCAATAAAGAAATATATATATATATATTATATATATATATATATACACACACACACACATATATATATATATATATATATATATATATATATATATATATACACACACATATATATATATATACACACACACATACAAAGTTTTATGTATCTCTGGTTTAGAATAGGTACACCACATCCTTGCCTGTTAAAAGACTTAACTAAAGGGGTTGGCAAGAGAATGGGTGTCTGACAGTAAAACCTCCATACATAAAAGGAGATAGGCTGCACGAAGTTTCTTTAACCCTTTAGCATTTAAACTAACCATATCTGGCCCAAAATTTCTACTTGCTTTATGTTCAAATTGACAAGATCCAGGCCCTCTCACCTAACCTACAATGTCATTCTAAAAATAAACAATCACATCATCAAAACCTTCATGCTACAAATCAGTGCATGATTAATTCAAAACAATATGAATAAATAAGCTTTAGATTTGACGGAGTGATATGAATGTTAAAGGATTAAGCAAATCTGACTAGTGTAGTAACACAAATAAAGGAGGAAGTTAAAATACAAAAAGAAATTAAGATTCTGAGAGAGGAATTGTTCATTGTTTATAAGATTTTGAAGGAAATAAATGTCAAAACTAGAAAAACAAGAAGAGCAAAGTCTCCTTGCCATCAAAGAAACACTGAGACAATGCATACAAGTTAAAAGCTATGCAAAACCAAAAAAAATAGAAGTAAATTTTATACAAATAAATGATCCACTTTATATGAATGAAGTTGAGGAATTTTGGAAGAAAATTCTGTAGTAGATAAAAACAATATAAGGAAGTAGGTTGGATTAACAAGAGAAAATGAGTGAATGAAAGATGTGGAAGAACGATGGATTGAAGTGGTAAACCTAAGAAAACTGGCACTCCATCGGTTACGATGACAAGGATTCCAGTTGATCTGATCAACGGAACAACCTGCTCGTGAAATTAACATGCATGTGGCTGAGCACTCCACAGACATGTGTACCCTTAACATAGTTCTCAGAGAGATACAGCATGACACAGAATGCAACAAAGCTGGCCCTTTGAAATACAGGTACTACTCATTTTTGCCAGCTGAAGGGACTGGAGCAATGCGTAACAAAGTGACTTGCTCATGAATATAATGCATCACTGGGAATTGAACTCATGACCTTATGATAGTGATCCAGATACCCTAACCACTAAGACATGTGCCTTTATGGTAGACCTAAGGCATGGAAGTAGCCAGAAAAATAGATCAAATCTTCAGTTATTGGTTTGACACATTTACAGGAATGCACAAGATATTTGCCAAGGGAAAGAGTGCACTAATACAAAATCCAACTGGTTGACAGCAGGCACAATATACCCCACCAAAAAATAAAGAATTATAGACCTGTTATATGCCTAGCCATTACTTACAAAATTCTGTCTTCAGTATTTATTGAAAGAAAACATCTTCATTCCACAAGAACAAAACCAGAAGTAAACATGACTCCAATGGATGTAAAAGGCAACTGATGATTTAAAAAAATGATACTAGAACATGGATGTAAATGCATGTGCACATAAGGATACACATCTTAGAAGAACTGAATGTAAGTGGGGTAAGAGGACAGACAACAACGAAAAGTGAAACTGAAGAGGGCACAGATGTGTGACAAAAGATTTCCGGACAATGGACATGAGTTAAATAAATAAATTAATTAATTAATTAATAAAAACAGTAATAAATGAGTGAAGAACAAATATATAGTGCATGTTTTTATTTGGCAAAAAAGAAATGATCATCCCGAAATACTACAATAAATACTTGAAAATAATCACACAAAGGATAAAGTTAAAGTGGATTGATTACTGAAAAACTTTCGACAGTGTTCCCCATGAATGGATATTAAAAGCTCTTGAAATATACAAGGTCTCTCCAGTCATTTCTTTCTTTGATATGGTATGACAAACTGGACAGTACATCTCTTTTTAAGTCGCAGTAAATGATACTTTATTTTTCTGACTCCAGAAGGAGGAAAAGCAAAGGTGGCCCTTTGTTGGGTTTGAATTCAGAGTACAGGAAGCTGAATCAAAATATTGTAAAGCATTCTAACAGATGCTTTAAAGACTTTCTCAATCTGTGACTGTCAACCTTATACTAGGGATAGCTATTTGGTAAATGATTAGTCATAATTATTTTGTAAATACTGAGATTCTAACATTTAAATATTTAATGGTTGGCAAGGTTTTTAGCAAAATGGACGAATAAACATTGAGGTACACATCAAGTTGTTGCAATAAATGAGTGTACATGAATAGACAAGTTGATGCATATCAGGAAAACAGAAAAGAAAACACTCAGAAAAGATACGTAAAGGAGTGATTGAGAAAATAGTGGCTTAATGTTGTTTAACAACATAAAGCAAATTTCATTGACAATGTTAATTGTAAGGAAGACTAAAACAGAGAGAACGAGGTTAACAAGGTACAGAAGCAAAGTGTAGAAAATTGTTCTGTACTAGAAACAAACAATGTATATATATATATATATATTATATATATATATATATATATATATATATATATATATATATATATTATATATATATATATATGGAGTGGCTGTGTGGAAAGTAGCTTGCTTACCAACAACATGGTTCTAGGTTCAGTCCCACTGCATGGCACCTTGGGCAATTGTCTTCTACTGTAGCCTCAGGCTGACCAAAGTCTTGTCAGTGGATTTGATAGACAGAAACTGAAAGAAGCTTGTCATATATATATGTGTGTGTGTGAGTGTGTTTGTGCATCTGTGTTTGTCCCCCACCATCGCTTGACAGCCAATGTTGGTGTGTTTACATCCCCGTAACTTAGCGGTTTGGCAAATGAAACTGATAGAATAAGTACTAGACTTACAAAGAATAAGTCCGGGGTCAATTTGTTTGACTAAAAAGCCGTGCTCCAGCATATATATATATATATACATACATACATACATACATACATACATACATACATACATACATACAGGATGCGATGGGTAAATTGTCGCCTTCTTATATTTTTAATTTCATGCATACGCATTGTTTTTTTGTGAGAAAAACAGCACCATGATGCAATTCACCCTGCCAGAAATTTGGAAATGACATGGTGTGCTGCTTTGCATTTGCACCGGAAGCTCCAATATGAGTATTTCAGAGTGTTTGGGTGTCAATCTCAGGACAGTGCAATTTGAGGACATGTACCAAGAATGATAAAAATCAAACATCCAGTCAACATAATGGTATTCGAAATGATCACTAGTGATGATGACGTTATGCCTCCATTCATCTTCCCACACAGCCTCAGACTCAACACGGAGGCCTACATCAAGTGTCTGGAGGAGGTAGTGCTGCCCTGGGTCAAGAGGGTAGCTGTTGGAAGACCCTATGTCTCGTAACAGGAGTCTACACCATGCCACACAGGCAAGAGAACCCAGTCATGGCTCTCATACAGTTTCTGCAACCACATCAACTGTAACATCTGAGTACCGCCTAACTCCCCAGACTGCAACCCCCTTGATTATTATGTGTGGGGTGCAGTTGAGTGAGAGACCAACAAAACTCTTTGTAACACCAAAGATGAACTAATGCTATAGAGTTATAGCATTATTCACCAACTTAAACAAGAAGACCATCCAGAAAAGTTGCAGGAGATTCTGAAGTCCTCTAGTGGCCATGGTTGAAGCCAATGGTGATTTTATTGAATAAATTTACTCGTTAGTATTCAAGATATTTTTATGTAATTTTGGTATATATATCTGCTAAAATGAGATGCCAGTGTTATTTTCATTTTTGCATAATTTAGACAATAGTTTATTCATTGCACCCTGTATATATATATGTATATATATATATATATATATATATATAGATTTCAAATTTTTGATAGAAGGCCAGCAATTTCAGGTGAGGACTTAAGTTGACTATATTCACCCCAATGTTCAACTGGTACCTATTTTCTCAACCCAAAAAGGATGAAAGGCAAAGTTGACCTTGGAAGAATTTGAACTTAGAATGAAAAGATGGACGAAATGCTTAGCATATTATAATATGCTTAGCATATTAAAAGTTTGGTTTCCTGAAAAAAGTACCACTTATAGTATGACCCCACTCAAACCCCATCTGCCCACCCACATTTTTTTCTTAACTGAAAATTAATTTGCTTATAGAATTTTTCACATATTTTAATAGTATTTTTAGCATAGATTTTATTATATTTTTAAAGTAATTGATACTCTTCGTTTTAAGTAATGATAAATTGCATTTATCTGTACTGCCAATTTGTCTCACCTTACCTTGCTATTTCCTTTTTGTTTTTTTCTTTCTTTCCCTTCCTCTTCAACCCCACTTTTCTTCTTCTCTTTTCATAATCAGTTATTTTATCACTAACCATACTGTTCACTATTCACTTTCACACCTTTCTAATAAATAAATATATACCTCTCTTTTCTTTTCCTTTTTCCAATGTTTAACATCTTCTTTCTATTATCCATTTCCCTATCTATTTTCTTTCGCAGCAAGTTGGCCTTCCTTTTTTCTTATTAAACAAATTAACACTAAACTTTGTGTATTCAGTATCACACAGTGTTATATCCACATACTCCTTTTTCTTTTTTTATTTTTTCATTATCATCTCTCTGTGTTTCCTTATCTATTATTTTCTCTTCTTTCTCTCTGCTTCTTCCTATCTACACCATGTTGTTTTTATCATTCTGTGCAGTTTATTTGCAGCTTTCGTATCTAAATATGCTTTCAGTTGTTAAATGTCGAAATTTTAGAATCTAAATGTTTACAAACCATGTTTTAACCAAATATTTATCATATATTTATTACCAATACAAACATAGGGATTAAATAGAGTTCAATCATATCACAATACTGTAATGTGAAACCCTTAGTAACACCTAAAAAATGTTACAATTTCTATTATTATTGTTGTCGTTGCTGCTACTATTGTTGTTGTTGTTTCGCAGATATGTTAGAATACCTGACAAAATTCCTTGAGTTATTTGTACAATACTTTTATATTCCGAATTAAAAATCCTACCATGGTCAACTTTGCTTTTCATCCTTTTGGGTTAATAAAACAACATATTATCAGGTGCTAAGATTATTGGAATTGGCTAACCCACTTCCCTCAAAAATGCTTGCCTTGTACATAAATTAGAAGCAATTGTTGTTGCTGTTGTTATCCGTGATACTTTCACTCTGGCAGGTGTTATACCAACACTATACCAAAAGAGGGAGCCATATCCAAGGGTCAAAGGTCCTTTGGGTCATTCCTTCTCTTTCAAGTTTCTGACTTCTTTATTGCCCACAAGGGCTAAACATAGAGAGGACAAGCATATTAAGTCGATTACATCGACCCCAGTGCATAACTGGTACTTTATTTATCGACCCCGAAAGGATGAAAGGCAAAGTCAACCTCGGCGGAATTTGAACTCAGAAAATAACGGCAGATGAAATACCGCTAAGCATTTCGCCTGGCGCGCTACTGTTTCTGCCAGCTCACCACCTTTTTTTTTTAAATTCAAAGGTAAACAATTCTCTTTCAAATTTCTAATACCTTCCTTAGAATCCTTACTGTTCCTAATAAGGCTTTTTTCTGCAACAGCCCCATTCTGATGATAATTCTAAACTTCTCAAGCCATGCATCCAACCTTTTACTAACTGCTCTGTTTTATTATTATTATTATTATTATTATTATTATTATTATTATTATTATTATTATTATCATTATTATTATCCTCTTCTTTCAATTTTGTTTCCATTTCTTGCCAAGTGTCTTCCTGACACCTAAGGCAAAGAAATTCACTGTATACATTGGTAGGCCATTAAAATAAACACACTAGATTGTTCATTTACAAAGTCATGTGGTAGAAAAAAAGGAGGAGGAGACAAAAAAGAATGAAAAAAAAAGAAGAAAAGAATTGGCAAAAAAGAGAACAAAGAAAATAAGGGGGACAAAAAGGAAAGAAAATTCACAGTGACAATGCTCTTCTCAATACAGTTAAAACAAATCTTTTGCACTTCTTGCATGGATGGTAAGCCAGGGATCATCCTCTATTATCATCATCATCATCATCATCATGGTAGTGAGCTGGCAGAATTGTCAGCAAACTGAATGAAATGCTTAGTGGCTTTTCGTCCATGTTTACATTCTTAGGTCAAATTCTGCCAAGGTCAACTGTACCTTTCATCTTTTCAGGATTGATGAAATAAGTACCAGTTGAACACTGGGGTTGATGTAATCAACTAGCCCTTCCCCACAAAATTTCGGGTTGTATACATATAGAAAAAAAGGCATTATTATTATTATAAAGGCGGCAAGCTGGCAGACTCATTAGCATGTCTGGCAAAATGCTTAGCGGTATTTCGTCTGCTGTTATATTCTGAGTTCAAATTCCACAGAGGTCAACTTTACCTTTTATCCTTTTGGGGTTAATAAATTAAGAACCAGTGAAACACTGGAGTCAATGTAATTGACTTATCTCCTCCCCTAGAATTATCATTATTATTATTATTATTATTATTATTATTATTATTATTATTATTATTATTATTATTGTTGTTGTTGTTCACCACCCCTAGGTCAGTTATTAGGATGGGCATCCAGTCATAGAAACCATGCTAAAATGGACAATTGGAGCCTGGGCAACACTCTAGCTGTCCAGCTTCTGTCAAACCATCCAATCCATGCTACCATGGAAAACAATCATTAAATGATGATATACATAGATGTGTGTGAATATATGTGTGTGTAAATCTATGTATATATATATAAAACATACATATATATATAAGTATATATATATATATATATATATATATATATATATATATATATATATATACACACACATATATATAGATGTATATAGAAAGGACTCGTCGTTGGACGACGAATGAGGTTTCGACAATTTCTAACTGGACAACCACAAAGATGATTTGTTTATAGTGATCAAATGTTTGTATTGACATAAGCTCACTCCCTCCATGAAATCGACATTACCTGTGCAGGTGCAACTCAGCGCCACATGTTAAATGTCAAAATGATCACAGAACAATGTGAAACGAAGTGCTTTTCTCAAGAACACAACATAACGCTCGGTCTTGGTAATCGAACCCATGATCACTAAGCCATGCGCTTTCATATATATATATATATATATATAGATATATAATTGTATATGGCTAAAATAACTTTTATTACAGAACAGACCTGCTCAGTCTGGACGGAGGAGGAGGAGGAGGAGAAGATAACATTGATGAAGAAGAAGCTTCAACTTCTCTAACAAATGTATATATAATTGTATATATGTATATATAAAAATGTATGTATGGCACAGATGTGGCTGTGTGGTAAAAAGCTTGGTTCCCAACTCACATGGTTTTGCTTCAGTTCCAATTCATGGCACGTTGGCTATCTTCTACTTAAGAGTGGATTTCGTAGACAGAAACTAAGAGAAGCCCATCGTGTGTGTGTGTGTCTTTGTGTCTATGCTTGTTATTCCCCACCCCTGCCACGCTACCACTTGACAACCAGTGTTGGTGTGTTTACTTCCTTGTAACTTAGCAGTTCAGCAAAAGAGGCCAATAGGATAAGTGCTGAGACTCCCTTTGGTCATGAATGACCATGGGATTGCACCTAGAAAGTTACCCTCCCAGGCACAAGTCTGGGCAAGGTTGTTTATGGAAGACCAGCAGTCACCCATGCATACCAGCCTTCCCTCTCCACACCACCAGTGTTATCCAAGAGAAAGGCAAAGAGGCTGATACAGCTTGGCACCTGTGACATCGCAACTCATTTCTACAGCTGAGTGAACTGGAGCAACATGAAATAAAGTGTCTTGCTCAAGAACACAACACACAGCCTGAATTCGGACTGCCAACCTCACGATCGTAAGCTCAACGCTCTAACCACTAAGCCATGCACCTCCACAATAGGATAAGTACTAAGCTCAAAAAAAAAAACATAAGTTCTGGGATAAGTACTAAACTCAAAAACATAAGTCCTGGAGTCAATTTGTTTGACTAAAACTCTTCGAGGTGGTGCTCCAGCATGGCCGCAGTCAAACAACTGAAACAAGCAAAAGAATAAAATAAAAAAATAAAAGAATATGCTCACACACATACATACATGCATACATAAAATTATGTAACTAATGTGAACACTACATTATCATGATTAATCTACTAGTAATATTTATATATATGTTGTGTTGTTGGCACTGATTGTCATTAATAAATGCATGTGTCCATCTAACAGCTGTGCCTATCATCAAATATGTATAATGCATGTAAGCATCAATGGACAGTGTGATGTTCTTGTTGAGTAGCCAAAATAATATGACACGGCATTATTTGAAGCTGTTATCTCCTACAGCCTGTATGAATTGCTGTCTTACCTCTATTATACACAGAAAAAGACAAAAAAAAATAGTACCAGACTCTTTCAGTGCAATGAATTGAACAAGGGTGCGTCTAGCAGGGCAAGCAATCCGTGACCTGCTAGAAACAGTAGCTAAGTTTCTCTTGGGTCATACTTTACTATCTGTAGCATATTTGATAACGTAGTCTAAGAGATGCAGTATGTTTCCAGAAATGAGGGAGAGAGAGGGGGGGAAGATGGGGCTAAAACAACTTTGATCACAGAACAAACCTGGTCAGTTTGAACAGAGGTTGAGGAATGGATGAAGGATGGAGGGAAGGAGGAGGGGAGGAGAGGAAGAGGAGGAGGAGGAGGAGGAAACATTGACAAAGAAGAAGCTTCAACTTCTCTAACAAATGAAGAAATCTCTATGGCTTCTTGACCTGCCTAGAAATAGGAATCAAATCTTCAAATTACACATTCTACCAGCTTGAGAGAAAAAAATGTGGTTGGTACATTGGACCACATAGTTCTGTAAAAATAAAAAGAAAAACAGAGGAGAGGGTTGTGGTTGGAATTTCTGTTGAGCAACAAGTTATCTCTTATAAGTAATCAAAAATTAACAACAAAAAACAACAGCAAAAATTCCTCCAACCCAATCTATTTACCAGTATTGTTTCTGAGTGTGTATGTGTGTGTGAGTGTGTGTGTGTGTTTTCTGAAAGTAATCTTTGAATGAAGGCATTGATAACTAGGTCAATAAAATGCTGTATAATTAACAAATAAGTCACGAGTTTGCATATTGTTAGCTCAGCTGTTCTGTTTGCAGAAATAGGCAAGCATTGTTGACATGCTCTTTGAGGATCAACTGTAAGTATTTTACAAAACGTTTGGCCTCACAGCTGAGCTCTGAATGAGAAGTTCTATAATTGAATACATTCCAGTCTTGACTATCTCATCCTTTTAGAGGTATGAAGGATTATCCAATAATGTTGTTTCTGTTTTGAAGCAGTAGAAGTGCAATTTGTGGAGGTGTGTGGCTTAGTCGTTATGGTGCCAGACTCTTGATTGTAAGACTGTGGTTTAAATTCCTGGACCAGGTGATGTGTTATTTTCTTGAGCAAAGCGCTTCATTTCATGTTGCTCCATTCCACTCGGCTGACAAAAATAAATAATCCTGTGACCGCCCAGTGTGGGGAGTTGATATGACATGGAAACCAGAAAGCTGGCCCTTATGAGTTGGCATAACTCGAGATGGTAACTAGAGAACTAAAAAGGAAGTGTAATTTTAGGGAATTATGGCATGAAGGTGGCATGTAAAAAACACCATTTGAGCGTGGCCATTGCCAGTACCACCTGATTGGCCCTCGTGCCGGTGGCACATAAAAGCACCCACTACACTCTCAGAGTGGTTGGCATTAGGAAGGGCATCGAGCTGTAGAAACTCTGCCAGATCGGATTGGAGCCTGGTGCAGCCATCTGGTTCGCCAGTCCTCAGTCAAATCGTCCAACCCTTGCTAGCATAGAAAGCAGACATTAAACGATGATGATGATGATATGCTATTTTTTTCATAAGGTTGGGCAACCATGTACTGTCTCTTTTGTTGGCTCATGTATTTAGGCAGTTAATCTAATTCCATATTTCTCACTTTATCTAGCTATCAGGAATAGGTACCATATAATCTAAGCACATCGTATGCAATGCATTAGCATTCTAAAAGGAGCATTTATTTTTCACCTATTTAATCTCTTGGACCCAGAACTAATTTCCAACCATTAATGACCTTTGTAAGCTTAGAAGACACAAATTATATTTGGGTATGCCATATCCATTTTCAAAACACTTCACTCTAAAATGAAACAGACCTTGTAGCATTATCTGTATATATCATGAAAAGTAACCAACAACTTACCACTATAAACAGTAGTAACACTGTAAAATTGATAAATATTTCAGTAGCTTGCAAAGCAGATTTCAAAATCTCTCTCAACCCTTTTGTTACCATATTTATGCTGAAATACCCTGCCTGTCTTTCAATTAATCTTGAAAATAATGAAGAATTTAGTAAGATAACTTTGTTGCTATTAAGTTGGTATCTAGACCACAAATTAACATGAAAATTTTGACAGAAAATTTTAATTTAGATCACTTTAACACAGGGAATTTGTATCATAGAACTGTAGGTGGTTTCAGGCAGGTTGGTATTAAAAGGGTTAAGTAAAGTTTGGAGAGGTATGGGCTCTTTCAACTTAAGAATATTATTTCTTAGATTTTTTTCTTTACCAGTTCACCATTTCAATTTTGCATGTACACATAAGAAAAAGTAGTCATATATACAACACAATTTATTGCATGATAGCTTTATATTAATTTGATATTAACATCCTTAAAATAAACATTAAGGAAAATAAATTCTGCTAACACAAAGCAAACATTGATAACGAATTGTTCAACCTAAAAACAGATTTCTTTCTGAAATCTCCAAATTACCCCTGGAATTTTGAAATTTTGCCCCCAAGTTAATAATTACCACTTTAGAGATACTATGTGAAGACAATGTATATGGCATGCTAACAACAGAGCTTCTAGCAACAAAGAAGTTTTTCTCAACTGCTAGAAATAGCTGAGGCATATCTTTGAAATCATTCCTTATCACCTTAAAAAGGGAAAAGACATCGGCTCATACAGACTAAATTAAACTATTCCTAAAGAAATTACTGGAAGCTCAGGGCTTGAATGTTTGTTTATTAATTAATTTATTTATTTATTTATTTAACATTGATGACTTACTTTGGACAAATGTGGATTTAAACCACAACTATAGCATAATTTGTGGTGTTACAGTGGCTTACAGTGTTAAGGAACTCACCAGTTTCCAGTAAAGAGGTAGTAGCTATACCCTTTATGCTATACCTGGAATGTGTGGAATGGTGAGAGGAAGTTAAATAATGCAGACACAGTAAGTTTTCAAAAGAGCATAGTCTTCTGTACTAATGCTGCATAACATTGATAGACAGACAGATAGACAAACAAACTGACGGAGAGATATGTTTGTGAATAAACATTGTATGGAATGATAACAAGAAATAAATACTAGAGAGAGATGCATGAGAAAAAGAAATTTTAAGTTCATCATCATCATCATCATCATCATCATCATCATCATCTCATTGTTTTGCATCTGCTTTCCATGCTGGCATGGAATTAGTTTGCCAGTTGAACTTAGCACTTAGACTTTTATATATAGGCCTAAATTAAGTGATAGCATAATTAGTGTATAGTTAAGTGCTAGCATAATTAATGAGACAAAGATGTTCTAATTAATTGAAATTACACCCATGATAAAAAGAAAGGGTCATTAGCTTACTCGTTGTCATTCAGAGTGTCACTCTGAATATTTTTCCTTATCTTTTATTTCAATGTAATTACACCTTTTACTCCCCAGCTACATCATCAACATTGTATTTTTTTATAATTGATCATCTCCTCTGCCTTTCTTAACTGGAATTGATTATTAAGTTAATGATTCTTTTCCTCACCAAGTGTCTAATTTTAATAAATTATAATTTTTTAGTTTGCTTGTATAACTTCAGAAAATATATGAAATATAAATGTTCAATAACATCATGTAGTCATGGACAAAAAATTAATTAATTAATTAATTAACTATGAAAAATCACCTGGAGCATTCCCATGAAAGGAATTGGACTTAGTTGGGATAATTGCATAAAAAATAAAACTTCCTGTTGCTTGAATTGATGGAATTATTTGAGATGTAAATTCTTAAATTTGTATTAACTATTGATTTATTAAATGTCTAAATGTATGAAATAGATTAATATTTACTCAGTTATAATTTTCCAAGACTATTAACCGCATTTTTAGAGATGGAAAATATTGTAATATTTACATCTGTGATATATTTTGATCAGTTTAATTTCTGGTCATTATTTGATTTCTTATTCTTGAACATTTTTATAGTACAGTACCAGATTGGATTCATTTAAAAAAAAAAAAGAAAAGAATATAGTATTAGCTAACTGTGGAAGTAAATACATTATGTCAAAACAAATAAAAAAATATATGAAAAAGTAAATAGTATGGCTGTGTTGTAAGAACCACATGGTTCCAGATTCAGTCCCACTGTGTGGCACCTTGGGCAAGTGTCTTCTACTATAGCCTTGGGCCAACCAAAGCCTCGTGAGTGGATTTAGTAGAAGAAAACTGAAAGAAGTCCATCATATATGTGTGTGTGTGTGTGTGTGTGTGTGTGTGTGTGTGTGTGTGTGGTGTGTGTGTGTGTGTATGTATGTATATATGAATGTATGTATGTATATATATATATATATATATATATATATATCTGTGTCTGTCTTTGTCCCCTCCATCACTGCTTGACAATCAGTGTTGGTATGTTTATGTCCCTGTAACTTAGTGATTCAACAAAATAAGTACTAGGATCAAAAAAATGAGTCCTGGGATCGATTTGCTCGACTAAAATCCTTCAAGGCAGTACTCCGGCATGGCCACAGTCAAATGACTGAAACAAGTAAAAGTAAAAGAAAAGAATAAACACCTGAGATTATAGTGGCTGAAATATCTTTCACTATAGGTATATTTTAGTGGTTTTCAACCATTTTTTGCCCAAAGACCTTTTGATTCCTATTTTACTTGACTTAACCTCTTTAACCATTTGCTGTATATTAAAAAAATCTTACTGTATTTTTTATAATTAAATATTATTAGAAATTGTATTTAAAAAATTTTAATATTTCAAGTATTGTAGAAGTGTAACCAATTTATTGAAGATAAATTTTAACAACAAAATCTTATATCGACCCCCAAGGACTATGTGGACCCTGGTTGAGAATCATGTGTTTAGATGATCTGGGTTGGCTTGGGGCTAATCAACAACAAGAAGGAAATCTTATTTAATGATCCAACACAGAAGCCTCTACACTAGAGATGGCCAATCTGCAACCCAGGGGACTCTCTGAATGGTGTGTCAAACAAAAATATTACCTTGAATTTTTTCTTTTTTTTTTTTTTGCAGTGTGGCCTGCCTAATGATGAGTTTTGTCTCATGCAGCCCACTTCTTGGAAAAGATTGCCCATGCTCTATGCTGTCGTTAGTTCAGCTTGAAGTAGTAACCAAATATTCCTTTGATCATAGATCTGCTGAATCTGATCTAACCCAGGGTTAAACAACAACAGTACATGATAAACAGAATTATTTAACTGTCATTTGCAGTAGTATGGTACATACAATGAAATACCATTTTACAAAAGCTTTAATGCTAAAAATAGAATATAAAAATAGACACCACAAATGATGGAGATGAATAATTGAAAAAAAGAAAAGCAAAAACACAAACAGAAATCAGAATTAAGTGTTTTTAATCTCATTAATTTTCTGTTCGCTCTTCAGAACGTGTTGCTGTACATTTCTGTGATACATCTGTTATTATACATACATACATATATATATTATATATATGTAGGGGGGGTTCGTGCATGTGTGTGTGTGTATGTATGTATCTTTTATGTTTTATTTGTTTCAGTTATTTGATTGCAGCCGTGCTGGGGTACTGCCTTGAAGAGTTTAGTCAAAACAAACCAACCCCAGCACATCTTTTTTAAAGTCTGGTACTTATTTTCTCAGTCTATTTTGCTGAAGTGTAAAGTTACAGTTACAGAGATGTAAACAAACCAATACTGGTTGTCAAGTGGTAATGGTGGTGGCAGTGGGACAAACACGAATATGTGTGTGTGTATATATGTATGTATGTATGAATGTATATATACAGAGTACAATGGGTAAATTGTCACCATATTATATTGTTAATTTCATGCATGTACATTGTTTGTTTCTGATTTTGTCAACTACACAATATAGAAGCCTTAGTTGGGCATCTTCCATGAGAAAAACAGCACCATGATGCAATTCATTCCACCAGAAATTTGGAAACGACATACTGTACATCTCAAAGTGTTCGGGTGTCAATCTGAGGACAGTGCACAGGATTCAGAAAGAGTTGAATGAGTCTAATGGTGATTACAAAAGTATGGTAGCTCAGAAAACTCACAATGATCATTCTAGGAAAAGGATTCTTGAATTTGTTGGTGAGATCCAGGCCATGATTGACAACAATTCCTCCAAGTCAATCAGGTCCATTACCAGAGATGAGAGTGTCTGAGTTACTACCAAGTTACTGTTGATTCGGGTAGCCGGTCCTCAACTGGGTTAACATTCGACAGACTCTCCTCCTCCAATTCATTCTCCACATTCAACAGTCTTTTATAATGGCATTTCCAAGCCTCTATCTTTGCAGAATCCTTAAATGCAAGTGCACCATCATCCATGTGGGCACATTTCTCTCCCATGTCATCGCACTTTTCTCTCACACCCTGTCTTGCAATCCGAAATACTTCAGCTGTTTGGTCCTCACTATGCTGAACATAGGCAAACTTCTTCTTTTCTACTTCTCCCTTATGCCTGTCTCCTAGCTTTCCTTCTAGCTATCTGATACAGTTCCCTGCTGCCCCCACTCTTCCAGGCCTTTCAGGCCTGTTTCTTTGCTCAAGTAGCCCTGTCTATTGTATTGTTCCACCACCACGTTACCCTGGCTCTGGAAGGGGCTTTGCACCAGCCACAGATTTGGTCTTTGGCACTCAGTAAGTTGTCTTGCAGGAATTCCTAGTTGCCCTCTAAGTCACAAGTTTGTAGCTCCTCCTCCTTCTCAAATTTCTCAATTAGGATGTCCCTAAATATTTGACCATATGAAGCGTCCTTAAGCTTCCAAATCTTTCTTTTCCAGATTGATCTGCTCCTTGGCATCCTTGTGACCTGGAGTCTAAATTTGCTAATGACTAGTCTATGCTGGGATGTACATTCTTCACCAGGAAGGGTCTTTGTATTTAAGAGTAACCATGCATCACCCTGTCTAGTGAGAATGAAATTGATCTGGCTAGCAGTCACCTGATTTATAGATTATCAGGTGGCTGGCCTGCTTCCTGAAGTTGGTGTTGCAGATCGATAGGTTATTTGCATCACAGAACTCCAGTAGCTTTATTTACATTATTTACAATTGACGGATATTTGTCCTCATCTTGTTTGTTGTTAACACAATGTTTCAGCTGATATACCCTCCAGCCTTCATCAGGTGTCTTGGAGAAATTTCGAACCTGGGTTCTCATTCCTAAGGTATTTTTTGATATTGTTGTTGTTGTTTGTTGTTGTTGTTGTTGTTGTTCTTCTTCTTCTTCTTCTTCTTCTTCTTCTTCTTATTATTATTATTATTATTATTATTATCATTATTATTATTATTATTATTATTGTTATTGTTATTATTCAGGTCACTGCCTGGAATCGAACTCAGAATCTTGGGGTTAGTAGCCTGTGCTCTAAATCACTATGCCATATAACAACAACAACAACAACATCATCAAAAAATACCTTAGGAATGAGAACCCAGGTTCGAAATTTCCCCAAGACACCTGATGAAGGCTGGAGTGTATATCAGCCGAAACATAGTGTTAACAACAAACAAGATGAGGACAAATAACTGTCAATGTAAATAATGTAAATAATGTACATAATTCCTCATCTCTTAAATATAGAACTCCAGTAACCTTGTTCCTTCTTCATTTCAGGAGCCAATTCCATGATCCCCCATGTCCACCATGGAAGATACCAGGCTGCCATCTGACATGCCTATTGAAATCCCCAGCCATGGAGATTCCAATGGGCATGTCGGACAGCAGCCTGGTATCTTATATATATATGTATGTAATGTATGTATGTAATGTATGTATGTATGTATGTATGTATGTATGTGTATGTATGTATGTATGTATGTATGTATGTATGTGTGTATGTATGCATGCTTCTATACGACTGAAATCTGAATCATTGCTGACACGGGATGAATAGCTAACATCTGAATGACTAATGTCATTAATGGTATGAATACATGAGTATAGTCACATATAATAAATACTCTGCTACTTTGATTATTATATGTTATTGTCATTGTTGTTATCATCATCATCATCATCATCATCATCATCATCCTCATCATCATTATTATTATTATTTATATATTTATTTATTTACTTTACACAATTTAATCAGAGTAGAAAGGTCAGAGGACATGACTTTTTTTTATCAAGGCCTCCAAGGCTAGTGAAAAGAAATTACCGTCAGACCAGAAACCAAATCTAAATACTTAGAACAGAGTGAACTGTACTAAAGACTCTCTACTAAAGAGCTAGGTAGTTGCATTAAACCTCATAATGAATTAGGTTTATTGCCCAATAATAGGAACTATCCTGTCAACAGTCTTCCACATAGTTTTCGTCAACTAAAAATTTTGCCCACAAGGCTTACAAACCAGAAACCACATAATAACAGTGAAATTCTTAACCGCAAAACCATGCCTTAGATCAGTGATTCTCATCTGGGGTCCACATGACCCCTGAAGGTCCATATATGATTTTTAGGGGTCCATGCAAGGAAAATAGACAATTGGAATCCATGGTTATAGTTCAAGGGTCAATGAAAAAAAATTTTACTTCAGATGTATTTATTGCAAGAAACTGCTGTTTCTTTCTCTAATGTTTTACATTATTCAAATATGTTTCCACACTGAAACATACTCTCTCTGATAAAGCTAATGCAAACCTACACAAATGAATGGATGAAAAGCAAAAGAGGAATTTTGAAACAAGTGTCTGTAAAACTAGTTTTTAAACATTGAATGGCTGTTGGGGTTCACCAGAATAAAATAGTACTCAAAGGGATTCATAAATAAAAAAAATAATAAATGGTTGAGAATCACTGCCTTAGATAATATCAACCCTGATCAAACAGACTTATATCAAAAGCATTCCAATAGTGACCATCTCATCTATCTCTATATAAGTTGTCTCTATATAAGTTTTTAAAGATGAATATTTAAAAGCTAAAAGTCAAATAAAAATTGAAAAATTTTTTGTTCACCTTGTTTAATTGCTTATGTTTAAGAAAGTGGTAAATTACATGTTTTTAAGACTCACAAGTATTAGTGAAGATTTTGCGATGCCTTAAATTATATTTTTTTTTATTTCAGGTGCAGTTGGATAGCCCCTAGGATAGGTAGGACTCCATAACCTAATAGTTCACAACTTCTGTTTTTACTTTTTATTCCATTATAGTATAGTGAAGTTTAAGGGAAATCTGGCTGCTGTTTTTAGCCTGCTGAGTAGTAGCATTGAATCTCCTAGATTGCTTAATGACTTTTGGTTGGGAAGAACATTCTCAACAATATTTGCAGTGCTGACCAGAAGTTCCTCTTTCAAGGAATTTGTATTTTTGTACTGCAGTTTTACTATGTCAAGCAGTGATTAAGTTTGTTGCTTTCTCAAGATGAATACCGCAGTTTAGAAGGCTTTCAATAGTATCATCATCATCGTCGTCATCGTTTAACGTCTGCTTTCCATGCTAGTGCATTAGACTCTAGGAAGCTATTTATTACGTGCGCACACACACATGCACACACTGGGGATCTGAGAGATGAGAGTATGGCAAGCCTGATTGGATGATGATGATGATGATGATGATGATGAGGAGGAGGAGGAGGAGGGCATAAGGTCTTAGTAAAAGTGATAAAAGAGGCAAGGTGTGGAAAGTTCACTTCTGCAACTTAGTGGGTTGTAGTTGTGTTAGTCAGTGAACCAGAGGCTTGCTGTGTTGTGTTTAAATTCTCTCCATGCAACAGAAAAGAAATGAGATACAGAATCCATGACCACATTTCAGAATGGAATAAGTCTGATTTTAGTGCCTAACCCAGTAGTTCTCAACTGGGATCCATATGGCCCCTGGTGGGAGGGGGGGGGCAGTGTGGCCCTTAGGGATCCATGTAAGATTTTCGTATTAAAATTTATATGCAATAAATTGGTTATATTTCTGCAATGCATAAAATATAAAAAATTTTTATGCAATTCCAAATAATAGGTGCAGGAGTGGCTGTGTGGTAAGTAGCTTGCTTACCAACCACATGGTCATGGGTTCAGTCCCACTGCGTGGCACCTTGGGCAAGTGTCTTCTACTATAGCCTCGGGCCGACTAAAGCCTTGTAAGTGGATTTGGTTGACAGAAAGTGGAAGAAGCCCGTCATATATGTATGTGTGTGTGTGTGTGTGTGTGAGTGTGTGTGTGTGTGTATGTTTGTGTGTCTGTGTTTGTCCCCCCAACCACCCAACATCGCTTGAAAACCGATGCTGGTGTGTTTATGTGCCCGTAAATTAGCAGTTCGGCAAAAGAGGCTGATTGAATAAGTACTAGGCTTACAAAGAATAAGCTCTGGGGTCGATTTGCTCAACTAAAGGCGGTGCTCCAGCATGGCCACAATCAAATGACTGAAACAAGTAAAAGAAAGAATAATATTTAATTATAAAAATACATTAGAACTTTTTTTTTTATATATTCATCAAATGGCTATGGAAGTTCAGTAGAGAATAATAGGAATCAAAGGGGTCCATAGGCGAAAAAAATGGTTAAGGACTACTCGTCTGATCTATTCAGAAAGGAGTAATGTGTGAGTGAAAGATGGGATAGTCACATTTGGAACTCTGTTGATCATAGGTTTCCTTGGTCAGGGTTAATTTGTTGCTAAACAGCAAATAATAAAAGATGGGGAAAAACAAAACAAAGTGTATCAGTAGAAACAATATCCAGAGCCAAAATAGTAACAAAAGTTAATACAGAAAGGAAAAAATGGCAATGGCCTAAACAGCAATTATAGCAGCAGCAGCAGTAGCAGCAGCAGCAGCAGCAACAGCACAACAACAACAACAACAACAACAACAACAACTACTACTACTACTACTACTACTACTACTACTACTACTACTACTAATAATAATAATAATAATATAATAATAATAATAATAATAATATTAATAATAATAATAATAATAATAATAATACTGCTGAAAGAAGAGTAGTAACAGCAGAAGCTATAAGAGACACTAAAACAGTAACAGTAGCAGTAGCAGCAGCAATAGCAGCAGCAGCTGTTGTAGCTGTAGTAGTTCTAACAAGTATTAGCAGATATGACTGTTGTACCAACATCAGTAGTCATTGTAGTAGTAGTAGTAGTAGAAGTAGCAGTAGCACTAGTTTTAAGTGCAGCAACAGGAATACCAGTGAGGAGCCTTTAAATGGTCATGCAACCTATTAGAAATAGCTGTCAAATCATTTTTAAATCACACTCTACAGTGTTATGTAAAGAAGGCTACATTCAGCAATGGACTCATTGATATACAAAAAATGTGATGATCACCGATGGAATATCTTTGATCATAGGTCAACTGAATCAGAGATGAACGGGGACTAAACAACGATAAAAATAGTGGCTACTCGTATTGCTGTTTGTTTAACTCCAGATCTCTCAGCTACTGACGTCGGTCTTTATTTTTACCTCCAAACAGCACCAGATGGAAGGAGGAAAGTACAGCCAAAGAACAAAGAAGTGTTGGATTAACTTGTGTTGTTTAGGTCAAAACTGATAGCCAACTGAAGTATAAAAATAGCAGAGCTATACTAACCGCAATCTACAGTGTTAATGGGCTTTCTTCAGTTGTGTATGTACATAAATTTATGTGCAATAACTGGGCTTAAGATGATCCTTTCGGGCTTGTTGAGAACATGACAATCTCCCTAGTGCTGGTGTTTCAATGAAGTGCACTCAGTACACTCTATAAGGTGGTTGGTGATAGGAAGGACATCCAGCTGAAGAAACCAAGCCAAAAATGAAATACATGAGCAAGATGTGGGCCCCTGGGCTCATCTAAGACAGTAGTAGCAACCAATTAGAATTGACTCAGATGATGATGACTCATCAAACCCTTGCCGAAATGGGAAAATGGATATAAAGCAATGATGAAGGTGATGATGATGGTGGTGGTGGTGGTGGATGAGGAGGAGGAGTATGATGGAGAATTGGCATGGGTGTTACAGTATCAAATAAAATACCTAGCAGTATTCATTTCAGTTCTTTAGATACTCTGAGTTCAAATCTTGTTAAGGGCAACTTTAGCTTTTATTTTTCAGGGTCAATAAATGAAGCACCCATCTAGGTGGCTATATTAGTAGGACATGGTGACTTGTGGTATGTTTCAGCCCTTTGTGTTCTAAGTTCAAACTTCACTGATGGTTAGAGCTAATAGCCTGAAAATAGCAGCATCCCTGCCTAACTGCAATTAGCCTACAACCAGCATAGATGGCATGCTAAGGCTTTCATCCAACAACAACTCAACAATGGAAGTGTATGTGTATGAATTTGTGTACATATGTGTATGTGTGTATATGAATTTGTGTGTGTATATCACTGCTATTATGCATAAGTGTCATAAGTTCAAAACTTTGCTTTATCAGAAAACAAAAACACAAAAAAAATGTCTCCATTCTATAGCAAAACCGTTGTACTACACTTTGACAATTTTTGATAGCTTAGCATCTGCAGCAGCTGGAGATATGATCATTTGACCAAAAGAACTGGCTCTTGGAAGCAAAGATAAATATTGAAAAAAATGTATTTGGCCAAATTTGGACATATAACAGTTTAACATAATAGCAACGATATGTATGTGTGCATATGTGTATGTGTGTATATGAATTGGTGTGCACATGTGTTTGTGTGCATATGACTTTGTGTGTATAGGTGTACATGGAATTTGTATTGCTATGAGTGTGCAGTTGAGAAATTCAATTTTCAATCACATGGTTTCAGATTCAGTCCCACCTTAAGAAAATGTCTTCTACCAAAACCTTGTGAGTGGATTTGGTAGACAGAAACCGAAAGAATTGCATCATATATGTGTGTATGTGATTGTGTTTTTTTTTGTCTTGGCATTGCATAAATAGTTGTTAGTGAACAGTGTTGTCCTTCATTTCCAATTTTTGTAAGAAAAGATTTCTTTGGGTAAATATTACCTTGCTTGGAAACAAGTGAAAGTTTGTAATAGGAAGGACATATGGTCATAGAAAATTTTCCCCAATGAATTCTATCTGACCCATACAGGCATGGAAAAGTAGACATTGAAATGACGAAGATGATGATGATGTGGACATGTACATGAATTTATATGTATGTTTGTATACTGTTAAGATACAGACATCTGCCTTGCACTGTGCTACTCTTCTATGTATCCCTCTACTCTTGTGTGGCTACACCATATTGCACCACATTGAATTGAGCCCTGTAATACTTTTTGCTCTCCATCTATGTTGTAGAACAATATTAATGGCTAAGTTATCATTGTTGTCAGCTCAGCCCTGATAAAGAAGACTTACAATCAAAGGTGTTGAACAACAGCAGTTAGGTTGAATAGACTGTTGAGATTTATGTGTCATGGCCATCAACTCATTAGAGTGCTGGTAAAAGTATATGAACTACTGACCTCTCTGTGGGTTATCTCCTAACTTATGCAACTGGCCATTCTGTCAGATAGGATCAACAGTGATCTGCTATTGGTAATCATGTAAGCCTACACTACCTATTTCTTTGTTGGACCATTAGCAACAAAACTGGGAATGTCATTCTAAGGTCTAACCCTAGTGTTTGAAAGGTGAATGAACACTCTGACAGGAAAAAAAATAATTACTGTAGATGACCTCAACATAGAGTCAGTAGTCATCCATCAAACTTTTTAATGGAGCAAGGTTCCATTAAAGCTTTTAAGTCTTGAATGCCAGCCACAAACATATTGGCCTAGCTCTTCTTCTAACTCAAAGAAATTAAAGAAAGAGAAACCTTTTGGTAGCTGTGAGGATCACCTAAGGTAGCTTGAACTAATGCTAGCTTAATATATTTGTTTTCTGTCACCTTATTGGAGTTACAGATACATTCCATTCCATCCAATTGGCCATCTATGTCATGTTTTCTTAGAAATAATCCTTTTTATTAAAAGTACAAGGCCTGAGATTAGGTGGGAGGCAACTAGTCGGTTACTTCAACCCCAGTGTTTCACTAGTACTTAAGTTTATCAATCCCGAAAGGATGAAAGGCAAAATCAACCTTGGTGGAATTTGGACTCAGAATGTAAAAATGGATGAAATGCCACTAAGCATTTTGTCTGGCATGCTTATGATTCTTCCAGCTTGCCACCTTGGTTTGTTAGAAATAATAACAAATATTTACCTTATATCACACCCTAATATTTAAAAAGAAAATGCAGTCACATTGAATAATACACAATGAATAAAATTTGGGAACACCATTGATTATAGGTGTGCTAGATCAAAATTAACCTGGGGAATAAACAACATCAAGATTGGTTGGTCCCATATAGTTGTTGTAGTTAAAGAAAAGGAGACAGTTCATAGAGGTTTTTGTGAAATTCACACATCTAAATTTAACACTTCCAAATCAGCCATACTTAAATGCTCATACCTCTGAGATGTAGGAGTGTGCTAGATGAGTGTTGCCCTTCCTTAAAGGTGCTAAATTTTCTAAATAATAATTCCGTTCTTGCAGTATCACGATATAAACTGACTGTAATTTGTTTTCATATGTAACAATATACATTCAGACACGGATTCAGTCAGACTGAAGTCATGTTATGACTAGAAATAACTTTTAAAAAGTTTGTATATCTATTTTTGAGTAATTACTTAAGCCAGAGCGGTAAGTTCAGCAAGGAAGTACTCTCTGACAATAACAATCATATGCTCCTGCTGGGACAGTGCAGCTGTCACACACACACACATGCACACATAAATGCACACACATGCATGTATGCAAGCAGGCATACATGCACATATGCTTACCCCTCCCAATTCCTCTCTCACCACTGCCACCACCAAACACACACCATGCATTCACTGCTAATTGCCTGATAGGCAACCCTCTATTATCATTAAACATTCTAGTAGAAAGTATTCTCTCCTCTCTATTTCTTCTATACAAGTGAAACAGACTCTTGTGCTTTCTGAACTTGTTGACTCTCTGCCACCACACTTTACTAGTCTTTCACTTGATGGAATACACCTGCCTCTCTTCTTGTCATTACTTTTACAGAACAGCTGACAATTGCTTTTATCCCTACCAAACCCCCTTCCCCATCCTACCATAGTAAAACATGATTTACAACCCATTTTTTCTCCACAGGGGAGCTTTATCTGAACCCCACTGTCCTATTTATATTTCCCTATTTCACTCTTCCAACTCCTCCTATGAAGTGAGGTGGACCTAAAAGAAAAAAAAAACCAATGGGATTTCTACCTGTTATCATCTAAGGTTTTTATATAAAACATAGGTATAAGAGTTTATGATAAAGCCTCCATATAATCACTTACATTACTAAAAAGAGTAGCTAAATCTCCATCATACCACTCCCTACTTACTATCCTATAAATTGGAATTACTTATGCATTACAATATCTAGTTCTACATACATCACTATGCCTTGAAAAAATATATAAACAGTTGTGATTATGGCTGGAATACCTTTGATCATAGTGCTGTCTGTTCAATCAGTTTTGACCTTGGGCTAATCGACATGTGTGCGTGTGTATGGGTGTGTGTGTGTGTGTGTGTGTGTGTATCTGTGTGTGTGTGTGGGTGTGTCTGTGTGTGTGTGCATGATAGAATTAAAAGCCTGCTTTAGTAAAGAAAAGAATATTGCCAAAGTAGAGGGTAGCAGCTGTACAAAATAGAGAAACAGGAATAATAAAAGAGAGAATGGAAAGATATGAAAAAAAAATTAATAAAAATGAATGAAAGACAGAATGATGAAAGAAGGAAAGAGAAGCTCCAATCCATTAGACTGAGTTGTTCTTTGTTAGATAAATACAATAACAGAAGCAATAGGATGAATATTGGACACTTCATAGAGCATACTGGCTCCTAACAAACAGACTTATGCACACATCTTCATACACATACACACAGACACAAACACACATGAATACATATCCACAAATATACACATGCATAAATGCATACACATACAGGAACAAATATATTAATCCCCACACACATAAATACTTGTATACACACTCTTAAACACATACATACTCATACACAAGAATGCAGTTACATATACACATTAACATATATATGTGCATGTATATATATGTGTATATATATATTATATATATATATATATATATTGTATATATATATATATAATATATATATATATATATATATATAATATATATGTCTCTGTGTGTGTATGTATGTGTGTACTGTCAAATTCTAGTTGCCCTGGGCAACACAGATCAATCATTACAACAAAGTGAATGTTGAAGGTGATTGCTATTGAAAATGACTATTATTAATATTGATAAAAGAAAAATATACTTTTTGATAACTGAAACGTTATATATTCTTGAGATTGCGAAAACATAAACTGTGCATTTTGTATCCAGTTTACTACCCCTCTTTCTTGAATCGGGGTTGAAGGAAGTGGCTGCAGGTCACATTGCTGTGCCTTACCCTTGTGCCCTCCCCACTGCAACTACAGTATAATTTATAATTATTTTTTACATTGGCACAAAGATTCAAATTTGTAGGTGGAGTATATATTTAATTACCATATATATCAGCATACAAGATGACCTTTAATAATATGTCCGACATTCACACTTAGCCAACAAAACAAAAAAAAAAAAGGGGGCATCATCATTGTTATCAGTCTTCCAAACCCAGGCAGGAAACATTGTTTTGACTAGTTTTTCAAATTATTGTTACTATCTGTTGGTCATAGCTTTTCATGAAAGTGTCACAATTTTACAGTGAAAGGCTGGAATTTAAATTCACAATGTACAGAGCTGGATTTTATACAAGACATCCCATCCAATGCATTTACAATTCTACCTATCCACTGTCCTGGAATGGTCCCTTTTTTAGTGACCCCAGAAGGATGAAAGGCAAAGTCGACCCTGATATTACGAGGCATTTTATCCACATTTAACTCTTTACCATTCAGAATACTCTGTCACACGTAATGTTCATTTATTCATATCATTTTGAATTAATCATACATTATCTCATAACTTCAAGATTCTGATGATGTGATGGCTATTTTTAAATATATATAATGAAATTATTGTATACAGTACTCAGGTGCACCACAACTTGTCAGAAAGTGCATATAAAGTACATGCAGTAATGTAAAAATGTCTGGAAAGCGAACAATGTATGAGTCAGATACATGCCTGTGTGTGTATGGAGGGGAGAAAATCAGGTGTAGTGTTGGCGAATCTCAGAAAGCATGGAAGTTTTGAAGGATGCAGTGCTCCGACAACTAACAACTGATGCCGATAGTTTGTTCCATGCTTCAGTAACTCACAGCATGAAAAAATGTTTCCTGAAGTCATGGGAGCTGTGCTGTTTTCTGACTTTGTAAATATGTCCACGGGTGTTAGATAGGTGGAGTTTGAAAAGGTGCTCAGAGCTATTGTTTGTACGATGGTTGATAATTTTATGGGTGTCTGCCAAGTCAGCTGTCAGACGTCGGAGTTTCAATGTGTCCATGCCCAGGGAAGTAAGGCATTCAGGATATGGCAAATGCCTGATGGAGGGTATTCTTTTGGTTGCATGTCGCTGAACAGCTTCCAGACGATTGATATCCTGAGCAAGATAGGGGTTCCAGACCGGTGATGCAAATTCCAGGTGAGGTCTTACCATAACTATATAAAGCCGCAGATAGATAGCCGGAGAGCGGCTCACAAAGGATTTGGTGAGTGATGCCAAGACACCCTCAACCTTCTTGACAATTTTAGCGATGTGTTTTGTCCAACGCAAATCACTGTCGATACCTGAAAAGTCTGTCTTAGATAAAACATATTTGGGATAGAAAATTCTAGAGAGCTGTAACTCTAGGAAGGAAATATTAAGGAAAATGCTTAGTGCAGTATTTGAGAAGTGAGTGCCTGTAGGTGTGTTGAAAGAAGGTGGGATGAGTGGAAAAGTATCAGATTTGCTATTGGCGTATAAATTGCTGTCAGGCATCTAGTAAAAAAAATAACAACTAAATTCATACATTACTTGGATTTCATTTGCTTTTTATCCTTCAAGTGTTGGCCAAAGTGATATGCCAATAAATATGAGTTAATCTTATTCAGTGTATATTCATTCTTCAACAAAATTTGGTCTTAGGTCTCATGAAAAATCCATTATTATTAACCCATTATTATTAATATGACTTTTTTTTTCATCTTCTTGTATAAAATTAGTTTTTCTAATTATTAACTTCATCTGAAGAAAGGAAAGATTTTTCAGCATTTACAGTTACACTGCATTTAAGTAGGTTTCATCTCTGAGCTTATAGGTGAGGCTGGATTCAAACTGGGCTCCTAGTGTTGATGGTCTTTGTATCCATAAGCCCACTGATACACACACACACACACGCACACATATATAAGATAAAACTTACTTGGAAATGGATGCGTGGCATTCGATCATATAGTAATATAAAATATATATATATATATATATATATATATATATATGCATATATACATAGATATATGTACATGCCTACATATATATGTATATATACATGCATATATGGGTACAGGATATCAAAAAACGTGAACATAAGAAACAAAAACATGGAAAAAGAATTTTTTTGAATAACAAAAGAAACAAATAGAGAAACGAGACAGGCAACATAAAGAACATTCCCTTCATCAGTTGTTCCCTGTTCTATCTACTCCGTGTTTCGAATGTAGGAACAAGACACAACTTCATTAAAACAGTCATTCCTGCAAAGCAAATTTTAAAAAATTTGGGATTTGCAGAGGGTTAAAGTGGTGACAAAAACAGGACAGTGACAACAAAACAGTAAAAACAAATGGTAAGCTTTGTTAAGCCATAATGAATGCTGGAGAAACGAACTTTGAGAAGAGACAGGCAAAAGCACATCTTGTCTTTAGGAAGGATGTGGAAGAAAGAAAGATTGATAGCCATTGATCACATGTGAGCAATGAGAGAGTCAAGGAGAAAGAGTGAGGGAGATAGAGATTAGAGAAATGGTGGGAGAGAAAAACAGAAAAGAAGAGGAGCAAGAGAGGGAGATAGAATAGAGGTAGGTTGTAGAGTACACATCAGAATTATTAAGATAAAACTTACTTGGAAATAGATGCATGGTGTTCGATCATATAATAATATAAATAATATATATATATATATATATATATAATATATATATATATATATATATTATGAAATAGAAAGATGAATAATCTTGTAGTAGATTAATCAAAAGTTTAACCGATACCTTAGTAGCAAAAATCACAGCAGTAAACAGCACGGTTGGAGATACAACCATATGGTGTTGCACCGTGCTTTGGTGCGGATATTGAAATTAAAACGTTATTGGTGATTGAAGAAATGGAGCTGAACACAGATTGAACCGATCTTTATTTCATTCTACACGTGTTTCGAAAGGCACAAATACCAAAATCCGATTGAAAATGGGACCATATTGTGTCTTTCTCTTCAGAAGAAAATAGGAAATCCGTTGGAAAAACAAAAACAGAACAGAGGGAGCAAAAACAAATCGAACTATGCTCCTAAGAGCCCATGGCGAAACTGTTTATCAGTGTATGTTGAGACCGGTGGCTGAAGATTTTAACGGTCAGCATCGGTCAATCATGTGGGTGAGGGTGTGTGGGTGTTCTTTGTGACCGAGAATAAAGTTCTGACTATTTAAGGATATTGGATGGTTATAAGGGGCGAGAAAAAATCTACTTAGAGACGTGTGTGTATACTGTTCTATATATGTGGTGTTGCGTAGGGGTAGAAACATTTTTTGTGTACGTGTGTGCGTTTGATTGTTCGGCTGTCAGTGGCTACTGCCGCGAGAACCGTTGGGTGGCAGAAAAAAAATATTATATATATTTTTATGTGTGTGTGTGTTCATCTAAGCCGCCTTGTCAAGGAAACCCGCTGTGAAAAAACCAAGCCCCGTTTGTCTAACAGGAGTAATTCCCCTTGCAGTGGTTAATCGTAGATATCTTAAAGGCTATTTCAGAATTTGTTACCAAGGGCTATGGGTGCCGGTATTATTTATAAACGCTATTTAAAAGCCAGATAAGTGTAACGCCGCCAATGGGGGCATCGAAAAGCCGACTGTAAAAGCCCGTTTACCATCCGGCCTCTGGCAAACAAAATATGGAAGAGTTCGGAGACACAAAGGTTGCACTGCCTTCTGCCCCTATCAAATGGGAGGGCCACCGACAAATTGACCTCCAGCCTGTAGCTTAAGTTCGTACCTTCAGTCGCCATATTAGTTACTGAGTCCCGGGGTCTGGCGCGGTTCATGTCCCGAAAAGTGCGTAATGGGGAGACACGCAAAGACATCTTGAGGATGAGGCCCCTACATAAGTGAAGACATCTGAGTCCGTGTTGTAAACCTTGCATTGGTAGACGGCGTTTTTGATCTTGGAGTTCGCCGACGTGAATCTTATTCTGCTAGGATTAGTTTTGAAATAGAACTGCGTTCCTGTCACTATATTCGTTCAGAGACCTGCAGCCGCTACTACTCTATTTTCCACTACGTCACTATTAACTATAGGAATAACCCCTGATTCTCCACTATCTATCAGGGTGTTGTCATTGCTACTGCCCGTGGTGCTGCTATTGCGGGAATATGCTGGGGATGCTATTGGGGCTCTCTACCCTACTCCCATTGGTACCGCTCACCACAACACCCCTATTTATAACTATACCCCTAGTGGGTACTCCCTGGCTGGAGCTGAGATTATGTGTCACTGTACTGGCTCTCATATCATTATTACTACTATAATTATTCCTACTGAGCATTAAACCGGGAGCGGAAGAGGCTTGTGCCTCGGAAAAAAGGTGATAGGTCTTAGTAAGTAGCCTATTATTATGGGAGGCGATTATCTGGGCGAGGTTTTTAGTGTTGGAGAAAGCTATCCTAACTTTATGCGAGTTAACCGTGGAGTAATATTTGGAATTTCTGGGGAATTTGGCGATGGCTTGTCTAAACATGGGGGAGGTTAGTTCTAATCTGCCTACCAAAGGGGATTACAACCAATATGCTTATCCTATCAGTGTGATGGGTGGGACGCCAGCTCTCGCGTTCGGGTGGGTGATTCTCGGATGAATAACGGGTCTTGGTTAGTGTAAGACCTCCGGACCCGATAATTATCCTGTTCGCTAAATTAAATGCGGGAGCGACTACCCCGGCATCGCCGCGCTCCCGTCCTTACTTAAAATGTTAATGTTATAATACGGCCCTATCCTGATGACCGAATGATGGCATCGGAAGGGCCGGATCAATATAAATTACCTTCTGCCTATAACCGGCCTTGGATAGTGCGGCGTTATAAAATTCCGCTTTCTGCATAAAAATATCGGCTTTCCAACGGATTTCCTATTTTCTTCCTGAAGAGAAAGACACAATATGGTCCCATTATTCAAAAGGATTTTGGTAATTTGTGCCTTTCGAAACACGTGTAGAATGAAATAAAACGATTTCTGTTCAATCTGCGTTCAGCTCCATTTCTTCAATTCACCAATAATGTTTTATATATATATATATATATACATATATGCATACATATATGTACATACCTACATATATACGCTTACCAACTGAACTAGCAGTATGCATTTGTGTGTTTATTTGTGTCAGCAACTCTCCATCCATTAGGATGGGAATTAATTTTTGTCAACTTTTGCCCTGAAGAGATTTTTACCTTTTAAATGCATAATGCAATCTTAATTGAAAAATATGGATGAAGGTAAGAAATTGAAACATACATAGGCAATATGAAATTGACTATTATATGAATAAATTGATTTTTTTCTGTGTTCAAACTCTCCATTTTCCTTATATTATATTATTAAAATTTTGTTCTATATCGAATGGATGCAAACATCTATAACGACTACTGGAACTTCATAAGTGTTAACACTAATACTAACACAAATTAATGAATTCCAAGTATATTAATCGATATGGAGCTCAATGGTATATGCTTGGATAGAACCATCCTGTGAAAGAGCAACCTCTTTCCATATATATATAATATATATATATATATAATATATCTATATATATATTACACATATATATATATATATATTTATTATATATATATATATATATACATACATACATATATAATTATATTATATTTTTATATAGTCAATTCAATGAACAAGCAATACAATAAATGTAAAAAGAAAAACACGAGTGTGAGGACATGCACAGGAATTATATTAATTTGATGCTCAGTGAAAGGAGAGAGTTTTTAACATTTCAAGTATAGCTCTTTGTTGGAAAGAGAAAGGGAGAGGTCCAAAGAAGGAGAAGGAAAATCGCCAAGGCCCACATTTTTTTCTGAAATTATATATATATCATCATCATCATTTAATATTTATTGTCCATGCTGGCATGGGTTGGATGGTTTGATAGGAGCTGACCAGACAGGAGCCTGTGCGATGCTTCTGTGTCTGTTTTGGCATGGTTTTTATGGCTGGATACCCTTTCTAACACCAACCACTCTGTAGAGTGGGCTGAATGCTTTTTATATTATATATATTATTATATATATATATATATATATATATATATATATATATATATATATAAACAAACAATTTTTTTGTGGCCATTGCCTGTACCACCTGACTGACCCTCGTGTCGGTGGCACATAAAAGAGTGGTTGACGCTAGGAAGGGCATCCAGCCGTAGAAACTCTCCCGGATCAAGATTGGAGCCTGGTGCTCACCAGTCCTCTGTCAAATCGTCCAACCCATGCTAGCATGGAAAGCAAACATTAAATGATGATGATGATGATATATATATATCATCATCATCATCATATATATATATATATATATGTATATATATAACATCAAAGTTTTATATAGAGTAACTCAAAGTGCAAAACCTTGGGTAACTCTATATAAAATTTTTTTGTAATAATTACTGCTTTATTTTTTAGAGTGTGCTTCTTTCTGATACGTATATGCTTTTTTTTTTATCAACTGATTACCTATATATACACACACATGTTAGAAGTAAATAGACACCCCATAAAACATCGTTTTCTGTTTATTCTAACTTGTAAAGGTTTATATTTCTTATTAATTGACATTTTTATGTTTCAGATTCTATAAGTGATTGTTTAATCATGCCATGTACAAAAGAAGCCTTGGAACTGTCTGAATTTCAAAGAGGTCGCATTGTAGTTTGAAGGTGGATATAGTCAGTGTAAAATCACAGAAAACCTTGGGATCTCACTTTCTACAGTTAATAGAGTGATTGTGCCATTCACCAGAGATGGGAAGGAGTCCACATCACCTCACCCAGATCAACCAGGATCCTCTAACAGGACCCTTCCCTTTGCTAAGAGAAGTGGGGAGGATAATCCTCATTGCAAGACCTCTGACATAGCAGAGCAAGTTGATGTCAGTCCAAGAACAGCTGTCAGGTATCTCCACAAACTTGGTTACTATGGCAGAGCAGCAAGAAGGAAGTCACATCTTTGACCAGCCAAAGTGGAGAAAAGATTGGGCCAGTGAGATGGTGGAGAGGCCATTAGCACACTGTCATATTCACTGATGAGCCCAGATTTGCTGTATTTCCTAACAGTGGTTGAGTGTGGGTCTGGAGACTCTGTGATCAAGAATTTGATGTGAAAAGATTGCAACCAGCAATGAAACACAGCAGCTATTCTGTGATGGTCTGGGGAACAATTTGAAGCAATGGTTGATCAGAGCTGGTGGAGTGTGAGGGAAAGATAAACACAAATAAATATGTGTCCATATTGCAGAAAGGACTCCTTCCAAACTTTTCCAGGGGTAAAATGATTAAAGAAGACTCTCTATTTATGGAAGATGGGATTCCTTGTCACACAGTTAAAATGACCCAAGATATGTTGGAAAAGAATGGCATTAGAAAGCTTCCATAGCCAAGCCAGTCACCAGATATGAACCCTATGGAACACATCTGGGGCATAATGGACAGGACATTTCATGAACAGAACAAGAAAGCATCTTCAAAGCCAGATCTTTTGAGATTATTGCATGAAACTTAGCAAGAAATTCCGCAAAAGAATATACACCAGCTTATCAGTAACATGCCTAAAAGAGCATGTCTACTAAATATTAAATGTTCACATTATAACAACTAACAAATAATTTGAATGTATAATTTCAGATTTAAATAAATTCTAATGATTATAAGGGTGTCTATTTACTTCTTTCATGTCTATGAGTGTGTGTGTATATATATATATATATATATATATATATATAAGTTTAATAGAGAAGACGGAGTGTGCTGAAAAGCAGTTTATTATCATGACAATTGTTTCATCTTCATGATGCTCTGCTCCTTAGTGGGCATGGAATGGTGCAATAACACCAGATGCAACAGACAGTGCAAAGAAGACTCTTCAGGTGGCATAATATGCTTTCAAGTTTGGGGATTTACATTTCAGTTTTGCTGCATTGAGAAATTCAGTCAGTTCAACTGGATATGTTCAAATGAAGAAGAAAAAAAAAATTCAGGAATGGAATTAGAGAGCACCTAACATGGGTGGGGTGTGGTGGGGTGTTTTTATTTGGGGTCATGATGTTATTATTAAAAATAAGAGTTAGTTCTTTCTTGAGCCATTCCTGGCTCATAAGGGCTGGTTTCCCGGTTTCCGTGGCATATAGGTTCCTCACCTGGACGGGACGCTAGTCCATCACAGGTAAGCTGCAAGATGCAGGAGGAAAAAGTGAGAGAAAGTTGTGGTGAAGGAGTCAGCAGAAGTTTGCCATTACCTTCTGTCGGAGCCGCATGGAGCTTAGGTGTTTCGCTCATAAACACACACATCACCCGGTCTGAGATTTGAAACCACGATCCCCCGACCGCGAATCCGCTGCTCTAACCATTAGGCTATGTGCCTCCACATATTAAAAATAACAGATACAAAATAAAAAAAATAAATAATTGAAAAAATATATAGAATGTAGTGTATATGGAGGGGCCTGAGGATGTGTAAGTCTTTGATATGTGGTGGAAATGGCAGCCAAGTGTGATGACCTGCTCAGATTTAGGCCATTTGCCATCGTGGCTATGAACGTTTAAATAGACACACTACACAATCATAAGTTTATTCATACCTACACACCAGTACACTTTCTAATCCCTTAATCCTTTAACTTTAAAACCGACTTACATATATTTATATATATATTGGCCTGCTCACTTAGCCAGCGGGGTGGCATCATTTGAAGGCTAAAACAATGTGAAGCGCATTGTGACCAGCGATGTGTAGCAACATTTGATAGCTTGGTCGGTCACTGTGATCACGGTGATATATATAATAATAATAATAAAAATAATAATAACAATAATAATAATGATAATAATAATAATGATAATAATAATAATAATTATAATAATAATAATAATATTAGGGAGTATAACTCCAAACTTACAGGGTATAATTCAATTTAGTATTAAATCAAATTTCACAATACAAATATATAAAATATAAATTAGAGATAAAAACCACTATTATGCAATTCAAACAATGATAGACATAAACCAAAACGTAAATAACAAATAAAATATATTTTTATAAAACATATAACTAGATCACAAAAAGTATAAAAATGAATAATCAATATATAATAAGTAATTATTATATATATATTATTATAATTACTTATTATATATTGATTATTCATTTTTATACTTTTTGTGATCTAGTTATATGTTTTATAAAAATATATTTTATTTGTTATTTATGTTTTGGTTTATGTCTATCATTGTTTGAATTGCATAATAGTGGTTTTTATCTCTAATTTATATTATATATATGTGTGTGTGTGTGTGTATGTATGTATGTATGTATCTATAGTTGTAGAAAACTGACTTTCATATTCTGTTTGTATGTATTCTTTTATTCTTTGAAAGCCTAGTACTTATTCTATCAGTCTCTTTTACCAAACCACTAAGTCATGGGGACCATAAACACACCAACATCAGTTGTCAAATGGTGGTTGGGGATCAAACATAGACACACAAACATATATACATACATACACACATATATACATACATATAATGTGACCGCGTGTGCACCGTTGGCGATTTCTTTTTTCCTCTGTCTTCCCTTCTCTGGATCTTTCCTTCTCCTATGTTTCTGACGAAGAGCTCCGCTTGAAACATTAAACCCTCCTTCTTTCCTTCTTTCCTGAGCATCCAAAATACTTTATTTGTTCCACGTCCTCGCGTTGTTGCGTTTTTTTGTGCTTTCTTGTTTGGATTAACTATATATATATATATATATTATATATATATATATATATGAAGATATATATATATATATATATATATATATATATATATATATATATAAAGATATATATATATATATATATATATTATATATATATATATATATATTTTTATTTATAGAAGGAGCTTCTACAGGACTAGAACTGTTTCATTCAAGAGAAATCTTCAGGAAGCTAGTTAACAAGAATTGTATTGGCATTTATACATTTAGGCAGGTTTAAAGGGGTGTTGGTGGGGGACTTTTTGGGGGTAGGCATAGCGCAAAAAATCATACTTGGGGGAGTGGTCAAGGAGTCAGTGTTAAATTAGATAGGAGAATAAATAAAAAATAAAAAATAAAAAATAAAAAATAAAAAATAAAAAATAAAAAAAATAAAAAATAAAAAATAAAAAATAAAAAATAAAAATATATATATATATATATATATATTGTTTTAGGTAAATAAGGAGATTCTCACCCATACCTCTACACATACACACATATATACACTCACACATACATATACATATCTACACATACACATATATATGTATACATACACACACTCACTTGCATACACGTATACACACATGTATATATACACACACGACCACACATACATATACACACAGAAAAATATATATATACACATACACACACATACTCACATACACGCATACACACACAACAAATCCATACACACACATGCACACACAGCACACTAGTCCCTATATACACATATATACACATACACACATATATATACACCCACACATACACATACATACACATATATATACATACATACACATACATATACACATATATATATATATATATATATATATATATATATATATATATATATATACACATATATATACACATGTGTACCCATGCATACCTACACATACACACATATATATATACATATACAAATACAGACCCATTCCCTAATTTTAATTTTATTATCTTCGTTTATTACTTTTGTTATCTTTGGCCGCTTGGTCACAAACATCTTGGCTATGACAGCCAGACCATTTATCCGTCTACTGGAAAACAATTACTCATTTATTTTTTATTTTTTATTTTTTATTTTTTATTTTTTATTTTTTATTTTTTATTTATTCTCCTATCTAATTTAACACTGACTCCTTGACCACTCCCCCAAGTATGATTTTTTGCGCTATGCCTACCCCCAAAAAGTCCCCCACCAACACCCCTTTAAACCTGCCTAAATGTATAAATGCCAATACAATTCTTGTTAACTAGCTTCCTGAAGATTTCTCTTGAATGAAACAGTTCTAGTCCTGTAGAAGCTCCTTCTATATAATAAATTAATTTTACTCTGCTATGTATTGAGTACCTTATTTACTGTGGTTAACCCCGAATCAACCCGGGACCTACATATATTTTTATTTATATATATATATATATATAAGGCTTCGAATGATTTGTCTGTGTTCCGTGTTCGTCCCTTCCTGTATTTCATGTTCATTATATATAAAAACATTCATTCTTATATTATTGCGGCGTTACGTGCACCCCCCCGTTTGTTTGTCCAATTTTAAACCCTGCACGACTTCTATACACACTGTCTTTCCTACCCGCCATTGCTTCTTCACCAAACTATTTTGGCGCCCTCCGATTCTTCCCCCCTCTTCCTCCCATCCTCCTTAATCCCTCTTTCTCCTTTTCTCTTGGTCACTGATTCTGTCCCCTGCCTCCACCCTCTTTGATTCCCTCTCTCTCTGTCTCTCTTTCTCTCTCTCTCCTGCGACCTGCTGATTCTTAACCATTCTGTTGGCCATCGTATCTTGACCAACATGTGTCCCCGCGGATCAGTTGTCTGTTCGTCAGTTTGAGTTCGGTCGTGTTTTTTACGCTCGTAAAATTCGGTAAAAAAAGATCAAAAAGAATTGTTGTTGTTGTTGTGGAAATTTTGAACGGCGTTAAAGCGGTTTCGCGTTCCACTGGTTCTGCGCGTTACACTTTTTCTGTTTTGACGGCCGTTTTGGCCTGTCAGGCGGGAGGAGATGGATGACCACTCCCTAGTAGAGGAGTCGGAGGAAGAATGGATATTTGAGAGCTTGTCGGAGACATCGAACTCTGAAGACGAGCAAATCGGTGATGTAAATAATGTGGAGACAAAAAACAGGAAAACGTACGCAGGAGTTGCAAAAAAGAAGACGGAACAGGAAAAAGAAATAAACCTAGAAAAATTGCCAGGTTTCCAGAGGTATATGAGGAAGGACAGCGGCGAGGTGGAACTGGAACCACCACCAAAGAGAAAGGAATGGTACAATAAGAGGACCATAATTTACAGGGTGTTCGTGAACGAAAGAAAGAAAATAGAGATCGTAAACATGGAATGGATAGAGGAGGCCCTGAGAAGATCGGAGGAGGAAATCATTTTTCTGACTCGAGGATCGAAGTACGGTACTGTAGTGGTGCATTTTAAAAGTGAGACTGCAGCGAGGAGGATGGCGGTGAAGGCGGTGAAGTCAGAAAGGGTAACACTTTTACCTATGTACTTGAATAGAAGGATCACACGAGTAAGGGTGGAGGGAGTGCCACCAAACGTGGAGGCTGAGTGGATTGTGGCGGCTGTGATCAGCGGCCACGAGGAGAAAGTAGATATTCTCCATGCCTCGGTCAAGACCGAGGGCTGGAGAGGCGTAATAGTGGAGCTGAACGCGCAGGCGGAGAGCGAGGTACTGGTGGACCTGGCGGAGAGCATTAAATTGGGAGACGTGATTATGAGAGTGTGGGTGGAGGGCAGAGCTCCACGTTGTTACAAGTGTGGCCTGAGGGGCCACATAAGAGCCTTCTGCCCTCCCCCACCAAGAGAAAAGGAAATCGTTGAGGAAACTCCAAAAGAGGAGGCCCCAAAAGAAGAAATTAAAGAGAAGCAGACGGAAAGGGAAATGACAGAGGAGGAGGAGATGCAAAAAGAGTGTGAGGAGGGCAGAAAGAAGAGAAAAGGAAAGAAAAGGAAAAACTGTGCGAAGCCCCAACCCACCCCAATACCACCCACACCCTTGGAGACCCATCCTGCCCCCGCAAACAGCAATCCCACCCACTCCCCGCCTACAAGAAAAACGAAAACAGACACACAGAACATACAAAAGCCCCAGTCCTACTTTTTATGTGTTGTGGGGAAGGGGGATACTGAGAACGCAAGAAGGCTTTTTGAAGACGATGTATGGCAGGAGTATGAGGACGGAAGCTATGCGGTATTCGATTTTGAACTCATGGGCTCTTTGATGAGCAAGTGCAATGAACTACGTATAAATTGTTTATCAGCATATATGAAGGATGATATGATAGAGAGATATGAGAGAGAAATGAAAGGTGAGGTGAAAAACTTTGGAATCGTGATAGGAAACGGAAAGGTAAGTGATGCTGGCGGAGGGGGCCGTTAGCATCGCTTTCATGTTATCATTTTTTCATTTTAACATTCATTTAATCATAATTTTAATCGCATTGTTTTATGTCCCCCATGTTTTGTAATGTTCCCTCTTCGTGGCCCCTAGTGGGTAATAAAGAAATAGACCAACATGTGTCCCCGCTACCGAAACGGTAATTATTTCTACGTCAGCTGCTATGTTGTTGTTGTTTTGTCTCATTTGGTCTAAAGTCGTATGACAACCACCGTTATATATATTTTGTTTATTCATTACTGTTTTCAATTTCGTTTTCGTCTCTTGTATTTACATCCGTCTTGTGCGTTCACATTCCTGTCTTCTACCAAGAAATCTAATGCTTACAGCTTAGTTTTTTTCTTGGGGCTGGCCGAGTTGGAGCAAATATCAGAATTGAACAGCCGAAATTTGCTATGATGATTCGGTGTCTGACTGAAGATTGAAGGCTTCGAATGATTTGTCTGTGTTCCGTGTTCGTCCCTTCCTGTATTTCACATTCATTATATATAAAAACATTCATTCTTATATATATATATATATATCTTTATATATATATACGGTGGGCTTCTTTCAGTTTCTGTCTCCCAAATCCACTCACAAGGCTTTGGTTAGCCTGAGGCTGTAGTAGAAGACATTTGCCCAAGGTGTCACACAGCAGGACTGAACCCGGAACCATGTGGTTGGGAAGTAAGGTTCTTACCACACCTGTAACTTAGAATCAACATAAAGCAGTGACCTGGTAGAATTGTTAGCGAGTGGGGCAAAATGCTTATGAGTATTTCATCCGTCTTTACATTCTGGGTTCAAATTCTGCTGGGGTTGACTTTGTCTTCATCCTTTCGGGGTCAATAAAATAAGTACCAGTCAAGCACTAAGGTTGATGTAATCAACTAGTCTCCTCCCCTGAAATTTTAGGCCTTGTGCCTATAGTAAAAAGGGTTTTAGACTCAACACTAGATTGTGGTTATAGAAGGATTCAACCTATGTACTTTTAGACATAAGAATTTCCAGCATCTCTGACACCTAGAACACCCTCAGAACAGAAGGGCTTTTTTTTTCATTATTATATCAACTAATACTGTTAGACAGTTAACAGAGAGTACTTTATGAATGTTTTGAGAGAGTTTAGGAAGAAATTCTGTCACAATGGGTTAAAGCAGCTGCACCAGCAGTGTTGGATTAACCATTAAGCAAAATAAGCACGTGCTTGGGGCATCAAGGGAAAAAGGGGGCACCACAGAAATGGTAAACAGTTTACGACATAAAAGACATCACTTTGCTAAAATAATATTCAGGATGCCTTTACCTCTACTAAGTATAGATGCAGATGTGTTACCTAAGATTTATTTTGAGGATCTGATCAAAGACTTTGCAATTCAAAAAAGTAGGAGGAAACTTTTCAAATATAAATAAAGTGGAAGTATACAAAAGTAAACATTATTTTTCCTCTTACTGTTTTGAAAAATAAAAATTTATTTCATGGTTTGTTATTGTTCATATTTTGAATTACATAATCTTTTATGGGGACACCAAAATCTTTTAAGTGCTTAGGGCCTTGATGGATCTTAATCCAGCCCTGTGCACCAGGACAGTTCACTAGTTTATAAACTCATCTGGGTAAACAACTATTTGATAGAGATGGGTATCAAAACTATTCCTCAGCCTCCCTATGGTCCAGACCTTGCTTCCTGTAACTTTTGGTAATCACCTAAGCTGAAAAAGAAGATGAAGAAGGGTGTGACAAAGGTCCTGGAAACCTTTGCCTTGGATGATTTCCAAGAAAGGGTTGGGGGCAGGCTTCATGAAATGGCTAGAGTGCTACAACAAGTGCATTTAATTCTACTTTGAGGAGATTAGAGTTCTGTACTACTTTGAAATTAATTAATGCCTCTCCTGAAGTTCTGGAGTACACTTTGTATGCATGTATGCTTATGTAGTATGTATGTGTATGTGTGTATGTATGTAGGTAGGTATGTATGTGTGTGTGTATATATGTATGTATGTATGTAAGCATGTATATATGTATGTATATGTGTATGTGTGTGTATGTATGTAGCCAGACAGACAAACAGACTGACAGACGGACGGATGGACAGACAGAAAGATAGATAGATAGATAGATAGATAGATAGATAGATAGGATAGATAGATAGATAGATAGATAGATAGATAGATAGATAGATGGATGGATAGATAGATAGATAGATAGATAGATAGATAGATAGATAGATAGATAGATAGATAGATAGATAGAACAATCTTCTTTCAGTTTCCATCAACTGAATCCACTTACAAGGTCTTTTGGTCAGCTCTGGGGCTATAGCAGAAGACACTTGCCCAAGATGCCTTGTTGTGAGACCAAACTCAGAACAATGTGATTGCAAACAATACATAATTTTGATAGTTTAGGAGTTTTAATTATGTGAAGACTAGAAGAAATAAAAATATCTTACTAGAAAAAACAGGTAAAGTTTAGCAAGAGAAAGGGTCTCCTCCCCTAGAGAATTCTGCTGTAATAAATCTTGCTCAACTTATGCCAGCATGGAAAAACTAGAGGTTAACATGCTACTGCTGCAGATGATGATGATGAAGATGATGATGCTGGGTAGATATGTTAGCAGTGTTGGTGGCAATGGTATTGATGGTGACAGCAGCATTTGTAGCCTGGATATTGGTAGTAGCAGTGGTGTTGGCGGCGGTGATGTTTTCTAATATAAGCCATAGGCCATAAAGTTAGGGAGAAGATATTGTCGGTTAGACTGATCTAAGGTACTTAACTGGTTCTTATTTCGTCAACCTTATTCAAGTCCAGTCTCATAAAGTTATGTAAAAGGAAGTGACTACATACATTGAAGTACTCTTGTCAGATGTTTGACCAACTGTACAAGCTTATTTATTTAATCGTATTTATTTAATCGTATTTATTTAATCGTCAACTTAATCAAATAGTATAGCCCTTCCCCAGAGACTGAGCCTTGTACCTAGTCAAAAGAAAGCATGGTAAAGTTTGATCATGTTCACTAAACTAAATGATTGGATTGTCTTACAATGGTCAATCCTATTCATCTTTATTCCTTTACAAGAAACCAAAAACAAATAAGCAAAAAAGATACAATAAATCTGCTAAAATTGCAAAGGAAAAAAAACATCAATTTATCATTTGGATAGAAAAGATAATTTTCATGAACAATTCAGTTCAGTTGTTTCTTCCTCTAGAAGATTAAAGAACAAATAAATTAGAAATACGAAAGCAAAATATATATATATAAAAAAAAAAAAAAACGAAACCAAAAGAAAGCCCAAAACTGCACAGACATCAAGTATAGTCTTTCAGCAAGTTAACGATCAAGTTTTATTCTTTTTTTTTTTTTGTAAATAGTTATCATAGGAAAGATTAAAAGTGAAATAACATTGGCACTTCACCAATTAAAGTAAATTAAATTTAGCTTATTTAACTCTACTCAGTGCCAACCCAACACTGATAAAGTGGTTATAAAGAATAATTGATTGATAAGATACAATAGGAAAACAGAACGGGATTTATTTTATCTGAATATTTTATAAGATATCATCATCATCATCATCATCATCTTTTTAATATCCACTTGTCTCTGCTTGCATGGGTCAGACAAAGTTTAATGAGCCAGATTTTTCTATGGCCAAATGCCCTTCCACCAGTTTTCAAGCAAAATAATATTTCTCCATAGCCAGACATGTTCTCAAAGAATTCTGGAAAGGAACGACACTAATCGTATGGCAATGACAATCATTTACAATCATCACATAATGTTCAAAACAAGGAAGCAGAAATATGCACAAGCACACATGATCACACACACACACAACACACACACACACACACACACACACACACACACACACACACGAGGAGGTGCTGAAAAGTTTCTGGCTTTGGGTAAAATAAAATATGGGAGGATCGGTTAATTATGATTTTACTCAACATATTTTCCTTTCAAATTCACACATTTATTGCAGCTGTCCTTCTGTTTATCTGAGCCCTGTAAAAGAACTCAGAAAGTTGAGCCTCCAGCCAGGCCTTTTGCAGTACTCTTATAGTCAGGAAATTTTCAGCACATCTTCATATATAACAGACATCTTTCAGTTTCCATCTACAAAATCAACTCACAAAGCTTTGGTTGGCCTATGGCTATACAAAAGGACAGAACCCAGATCCATGTGGTTGGGAAGCAAACTTCTTACCACTCAGTCACATCATCATCATTGATGTTATCAATGTTGGCAGATTGAATTAGCTCTTATTTGAAGCAACTACCCTCCCAGACATGTCAAGAATATAATCTCTCTCATAGACTTTACTTTGGCTTAGTTTTTACATCTGGATATCTTTCCTAAAACAGCCATTTCCCAGGGTGTATCAGATGCATTTAATAGTAGTGTGGATACTAGAGAGGCTGTCATGTCCTTAATAAGATAGGCAGGGCTGGTTTTAAGCCAATAGACATATTTGTTCAAATTAGGTCCTGTGCCATGACAGGGCCCGGCAAACATGTCTGAGTTTTTCATTGTGACTAATTGTAGAGCCTCAAGCCTTTTTGGCTGGGACTGAAGTACTACACAAAACGTAAAACATAAATTTTCAGCTTTTGTGGAGTAGAGCCCCCCCACAAACAGTTCTCCCATTGGGCCCCGCAAGTCCTAGCACTGGCTTTGAAGACAGGACTAAAGGGTCCTCTCAACCTTACATCATCCTCACTCATTTGCCAATCATTTTTACAATGTTCTGAGTGAGCTTCATTATGACACTAACCTTATGTGACAGTCTTAGACCTTAAAAGTTAAGAGAGGTCCTCACTAGATTGGGACAAATGTGACCAATAGTATGGATGATGAACTAAGGTGAGAGGGGAGAGTGAAGTGACAGTATGGTGGAGGAGACAGAGTGATGAGTGTGACAGTGTGGAAGAAAGGAGAATTGAGAGATACACTGTGAGAGGGAATGAGTAAGAGGTGGGTGTATGTATTCTTTTATTATACTTTTATTAGTTTCTCTCAATGACGGAAGCACAATGGCCCAATGTTTAGGGCAGTGGACTCACGGTCGTAGGATGGTGCTTTCGATTCCCAGACCAGGCATTGTAAGTGTTTATTGAGTGAAAACACCTAAATCTCCATGAGGCTCTGGCAGGAGGTGGTGGCAAACCCTGCTGTACTCTTTCCCCACAATTTCCTCTCACTTTTTCTTCTTGTTTTTGTTGTACCTGTATTTCAAAGGGCCAGCTTTGTCACACTCTGTGTCATGCTGAATCTCCCCAAAAACCAAGTTAAGGGTAAAACATGTCTGTGGAGTGCTCAGCCACTTGCACATTAATTTCACAAGCAGGCTGTTCCATTGATTGGATCAACTGGAACCCTCGTCATCATAACTGACAGAGGGCCATGATTAGTTTTTCTCATTGAAGTGCAGTCACACTGGAGTTACCACCTTTTAGACCGTTCTATCAACCCCAGCATTTATTTCAATCTGGTACATATAAATCTTTTATCTATCTCTGTTTATTGAATGGCTAAGTTTCTTATTCGACATAAATGTTCCATTTTACACTGATATACATAATGCAGACACACACACAAATGTGTGTGTGTATGTATGTATGTATGTATGTATGTATGTATGTATGCATTTATGAATGGATGGATGGATGGAAGTTTGCATGTATATGTGTGTGTGTGTGTGTGCGTGTGCATTGTAATTGGGTCATCACATACAAAATCATTTGCTTCGTCTTCAGGTCAGGCACTATCCAAATATTGTGTTGAAATTTGATATAGGCCACTTACTCTCATTGTCAATTTAAATCTTTTAATATTTGGTCATCTACACTATCCCACATACAGAGTGAATTGTATCAGAAAAATGAATGAAAATTCAGCAGTAACTATATTATGATGGGAAGGTAGAGAAAAGTTTGGTAAGATTGACTAGTAAATAGAGATAGAGAGAGAAATGTGAGGTTACAAATAAAAATAAAAATTAAATAAAATAAAATTGAAGGCCTTGTCCTGTATATATACATACATACATACATACATATATATATATATATATATATATATATATATATATATATATATATATTTTATAGAAGGAGCTTCTACAGGACTAGAACTGTTTCATTCAAAAGAAATCATCAGGAAGCTTCCTGGTGATTTCTTTTGAATGAAACAGTTCTAGTCCTGTAGAAGCTCCTTCTATAAAATAAATTAATTTACTCTGCTATGTATTGAGTACCTTATTTACTGTGGTTAACCCCGACTCAACCCGGGACCTACATATATATATATATATATATATATATATATATAATATATATATATATATATATATATATTATATATATATATGTGTGTGTGTGTGTGTGTGTGTATGTATATGTATGAGTGTGTGTATATATATATATATATATATATAATATATTATATATCATCATCATCATCATTGTTTAATGTCCGCTTTCCATGCTGGCATGGGTAGGACGGTTTGACAGGAGGCTGCATCAGGCTCCAATCTGACATAGCAAGGTTTCTGCATCAGGATACCCTTCCTAACGCTAACCACTCTGAAAATTTAATGTGTGCTTTTTATGTGCATCTGGTATGTGGACCAGTCAGGTGGCACTGGCATCAACCATGCTTGAATGGTGCTTTTTACATGCCAGTCAAGCAGCACTGGCATCAGCCATAACTACGATTTTACTTGACTTGACAGGTCTTCTTAAGGTACTTTTAAACGGGCCGGTTATGTGATACTGGCATTGGCCACGGCTACAATCTCACTTCGCTTACTGGCTCTTCTCAAGAACAACATATCTCCAATGGTCTCAGTCACTTGTCGTTGCCTCTGTGAAGCTCAATGTTTGATGGTTGTGCTTCACCATCTCATTCCAAGTCTTCCTGGGTCTACCTCTTTCACAGGTTCCCTCCACTGTTAGGGTGTGATACTTTTTTACACAACTGCCCTCATTCATATGCAACACATGATCATACCAAAGCAGTTATCTCTCTTGCACACCACATCTGATGCTTCTTATGTCCAACTTTTCTCTCAGGGCACTTACACTCTGTCATGTATGCACACTGATAATACACATCCAGTAGAATATACCAGCTTAATTTCTTTCAAGCCCACACATGTCCTCGGCAGTCATAGCCTATGTTTCACTGCCGTGTAGCATGGTAGTTTGCACACATGCATCATACAGTCTACCTTTCACTCTGAGCAAGAGGCCCTTTGTTACCAGCAGAGGTAGGAGCTGTATGAACTTTGCCCAGGCTATTCTTATTCCTACCCCAGCTACTGACTTGATCACCTAGGTAATGGAAGCTATCAACTACTTCTGGTTTATATATATATATATATATATATATATATATATATATATATATATATATTTAAATTGGCAGGTTTCTGTACAGTTTCCTTCATGTATAACTTTTCAAGTCAAGAACAACAATAACTGTCTGATAGAAGTTTATGTGATGCTTTTAAATATTACAACTAACATTTGTTAATATTAATTTCTCTTGTAAGCACAAGGCTTATAGTAGGCAAATGGTATGTGTTTTATTGATACTCGATAGAGGAAATGCAAACTGGTACCTGGGGATTCCAAAACAAGAGATTGAGGGATGAAACATAACATTTCAAGGCATTTTTTGAGATCCAGTGGGAAGAAGTTGTTAATATATGTTGATATTAATCTTTAATACCACAGATAATGGAATAGCAGTATCAAAGGAACCACTGTGGATTGATGTAGTTGGTAGAGTATCAGCTAACAACTATATGGTATTTAAGCTGCATCCTTTTGCGTTTTGAGTTCAAATCACATCAAAATTAACTTTGCCGTTTGTCCTGAGGATCAGAAAAATAAGTACCAATAAATTATTCTTTTCTACTCTAGGCACAAGGCCCAAAACTTTTGGGGAGGCGGCCAGTTGATTAGATTGACCCCAGTATGCAACTGGTACTTTTATCGACCCTCAAAAAATGAAAGGCAAAGTTGACCTTGGCAGAATTTGAACTCAGAACATAGCAACAGGCAAAATACCGCTAAGCATTTCACCTGGCATGATAATGTTTCTGACAGCTTGCCGCCTTGTACCAATAAGGTATTAGTATAAGAAGGAAGGTGATATTATTGATTGTTTTCACACCATCTAAATGTGTGACTAAAGGCCAAAATCACCAGTTCCATGTTAAAAGCATTCAGCATACCACTGTAAAGTGGTTGGCATTAGGAAGGGCATCCAGCTGTAGAAACCAAGCCAAATCAGACTGGAACCTGGTGCAGCTCTCCAGCTGCCAGCTCTGGTCAAACTGTCCAACCCATGCCAGCATGGAAAACTGATGTTAAATGATGATGATGATGATGATGACATAATTATAAGATAAAACTTAAAAACATGTGCAACATGAGCTAATATGTTATGTTTGAGATTGTATATCATCGTTTAACGTCCGTTCTCCATGCTAGCATGGGTTGGATGATTCGACCGGGGATCTGGGAAGCCAGAAGGCTGCACCAGGCTTCAGTCTGATCTGGCAGTGTTTCAACAGCTGGATGCTCTTCCTAACGCCAACCACTCCATGAGTGTAGTGGGTGCTTTTTACGTATCACCTGCACAGGTGCCAGGCGAGGCTGGCAACGGCCACGATCAGATTGGTGCATTTTACATGCCACCGGCACGGAAGCCAGTCGAGGCGGCACTGGCATCAGCCACGATTTGGATGGTGCTTTTTATGTGCCACCGGCACGGAAGCCAGTCGAGGCGATGCTGGCATCGGCCCTACACTAATATAATTGTGCATACAATAAAAAGGATAAACTCTTTACTTAGGCACAAGGAAAAATTTACTTCTCTCTTTATGTCCAAGCTGTGCAGTCTAAACCAGTGGTTCTTAAACTGAGCAGCAGCATACCCTAGGGAATACAATTACGTCAATGGGTAAGAATCATCAAGAGGGAGCTACAAGTATTAGAAGGGTTGGGATTTTTTTTTGAAGTAAAATTATTTAAATGAGGCTCAATAACTTATTTGTATTTTTAGCATATTAATCTTTTTACTGCAGAAATCAGGTACGTCCTCTCAGCATTTCATTACCCATTCAGATTACACTATCAAATGTAATGCTTGTTTATTCATATTGTTTTGAATTAATCATTTAGCCTTGAGATTTCAATGGTATGATGGTTTACTTTTAGAATGACATTATAGGCTAGGTGTGAGAGACCAGATTTAGCCAGTTTGAACATCAAACAAATAAAATATTTTGTTTGGATATAGCCTGTTTAAATGCTAAAGGATTAAATGTGGAAAACAGTTTTGTATACCAATCTATCTTTTGTTTGAAACTAATTTAGTTGAAATATGTCAAGTTTATTGAGGCAAAGTGACTTGAAAGAAGATACCAATTCTATTTGTTGGTAGATATTTAACATCAGTCCTAAAATAACTGTGAAATTTAATTTCACATTTAAAGGGTTAAAAAAAAAAGCCTCTCAGTCTTAGGGTATACGCAGGACATTAAGTTATCAGTAGAAACATGATTGATGATGTATCAAGATCTAGTATTTGATTATATAAGTTCTTTATTTATTTTATTTATGTGCCCTTTTCAAACCTAGCCAGGCTCATGGGCTTGGTTTCCCGGTTTCTATGGCATATGTGTTCCCCCCAGCTGGATGGGACGCCAGTCCATCGCAGCATTACTCAAGAAACAGGAAGAAAGTGTGAGAGAAAGCTGGATCAAAAGAGTAGAACAGGGGTCGCCACCACCCCCTGCTAGCGCATCGCGGAGCTTTAGGTGTTTTCGCTCAATAAACACACACAACGCCCGGTCTGGGAATCGAAATCGCGATCCTCCAACCGTGAGTCCATTGCCCTAACCACTGGGCCATTGCACCTCCACATATAAGTTCTTACCTTAAGTAATTTCCATAAAAGTTCAACACAAATATCTAAAAAGTGGTGCATGCAGGATGGGATAATAAAATATTGCAATTAGCTTCTGTCTGATTATAATATTTTGTTTTAACACACAAAAAATAAAATAATAAATGATTTCTTTAGTAGTAAAAATACTAATAATCCTTTCTTTCTACTATAGGCTCAAGGCCTGAAATTTTGCGGGAGGTGGGCAGATACAATTTCATTGTCTCCAGTGCGTAACTGGTACTTATTTTATTGACCCCAAAAAACTCAAAATGTGAGGGCAGACGAAATACTGCTAAGTATTTTGCCTGATGTGCTGATAATTGTGGCAGCTCACTACCTTCGTAATAATAATAATCATAATCCTTTTTACTATAGGCACAAAGCTGGAAATTTTGTGGGAAGGGGTAAATCGATTACATTGACCCCTGTACTCAACTGGCACTTATTTCATAGACCCCCTAAAGGATGAAAGGCAAAGTGGACCTTAGCAGAATTTTAACTGAGAATGTAAAGATGGGTGAAATGCACCCACTAAGCATTTTTCCCAACATGCTAACAATTCTGCCTGTTCACTGTCTTCATAATAATAATGATATAATAATAATAATAATAATAATAATAATAATAATAATAATAATAAATGCCCTGATGCAGTACCAGGCAGCGGCTCTCATGGCTTCTGATCTTAACTGATTGGAAGTGTTATCATGTACATTGTTTTGTTTTGGTATAAAAGATGGGCTACAGCAAATGTTCTGCTCAATACCACAGATTTGCTTGTCAGTTGTTTGACCATAACCAGTTGAGCATGTCCCTTAGTGGCTGACGATATGTGCATCTCTGATCACGAGCAGAAGTAGTGGGGGAGCATCATAGCCATGTGTTGAGAGGGATTCTTTGGGGTTTGAATAATTCACCTCTGGAAACATGGGTGGTTCTTTCAACATCCTTAAACAACCCTTATTCAGGGACCTTTTGAGCGGGATGGGCTACTCAACCTGAAGAAAATTCTAACTGGGCCCCACCTGCAAGGTCATGTGCTGTTTATCTTGATATGAGATCACCATGTCGCGCACATATGGTTGTGATGCATGTGCCTGGTGTACCTTTATCAGACGGGTAGTCATGATGGGTATATTGGGCTTCGTATATTTTACCCCAGTGTCACTTTGATGGCATGAACTGCTCTCTCACTCAATAATAATAATAATAATAATGATAATAATAATAATATATAACATGGGAAGGGACATGTGTAAAATGCCATTCTGTGAAAAGAATCACTGAGCTTCAAAGCACTGAGGGTCTACACCAATTATCATCATCATTTAACATTCATATTCCATACTTGCATGGGCTGAACAGTTTGACGGATCCAATGAGATGAAGGACTGCATTGTGCTCCAGGGTTTGCTTTGGCATGGTTTCTGTGGTTGCATGCCCTTCCTAATGCCAACCATTTTACAGTGTGTACTGGGTGATTTTTTTCATGCCACCAGTACTAGTGAGGTCACTATGTTGCTCGCAAGTCAACAAACTCATGGAAGGAAGATGTTGCGTCCATATGTTAGATGAGGGTTACAGCAAGAGGGAAGAGGTCACAGTAGAGCAGGTTCTTGTAGAGGAGGTGCATGGCTACTCACATTTAGGAAAGAGAATGAGAGGGAATTAGAGACATCTCCACGGAAAATAGACAGTAGTAATGAGGTATCCAGGTGGCACCCCAGGTAACAGCAGTAGTAGTATATAGGGAGAGTAGAGGTTTGCAAGAGTTCATAAGGGAAGAGATAGGGGGAGTGGGAGAGGGAAGTAGGCAACATCTGTAAAGACTGGGGAAGGGGGACGCACAAGTTGGTGGCAGGGGTGTTGACTACAGGGATATTAGCAGTAGGGTATATTAATGACACTATTGACATGTGGTGAGAAGAGAGATGACATGTTTGGGCAGGCTTAGAGTAGTAATGATACTATTGACAGAGGAGAGAAGAGCGAGATGATGTGTTTGGGTAGGCTAAATAAATCAAACTCATTTTTGTAGCATTCTATGTTGAACTGAAGTTTCATTAAATTGATTTTATGGTCATGAAGATATTTGAGAGAAGAGGTTCTATCAGAAATCTATTTTACAATGTTGGCACTGGTTTAATAAAAGTGGTTGATTGAACCAGTAGGATGTTGTACTTGTGGTTCCATCCACTATTGTTCCATCACTTTACATTCTGGGGTTAAATGCTACTGTCACTTTTGTTGTTAGTACTTCTGGTTAAAAAACAAAAGCACCAGTTAAGTACTGGGGTAATTGTTGTTGTTGTTGTTGCTGTTGTTAAGGCAGATTTGATTGCATGCTGGGCAAAATGTTTAGTAGCATTTCTTCTGTTTTTATTATTCTGAGTTCAAATTCTTCTGAGGTCAACTTTGGCTTTTGTCTTTTCAGGGTTGATAAAATACATACCAGTTGCATACTGGAGTTGATATAATCAACTTATCCCATCTCCTGAAATTGCTGGCCTTGTGTCAACATCTGAAACCAATATTATATTTCTTCTTTCCATTCTGTTTCTCTCTCTTTCTGGCTTAATGAGCTTAATGTATGGTAAATTACCCCTCTTTTTTCAATCCTGTACGACCCACTATCTTAAAATCTGGCCTCACTATCTTTTAGTATGTATTTCTCAGTCTTACTCTGAGGAACTTCTGCTGTCAGCTTACAGCACTTTTTCAGCTATTACAGACATTGTGCATTTTATACATAGACAGTGCAGCTTGTCTCTCTTGTATAGCAGCTGGTGCCTTTTGTGCTCAGCTATTCTCTTAAGGTTTGCCTCTCAAGCAGTTTAAACCTTATATATTCAACAGCCCACACTTAATCCATTTTATTCATTCTTCACAGGTTTTTTCCCCATTCGATGACCATATCTTATTAATGTGCAGTATCAAATAGGTAAATTCATTATTATTGAGACATTGTTTTATAGTTGGTTACTCTTCTTGTCACTTTCTTACCTATTTTTCAAGTAAGGGATCTCTTATTCTACATGCAATCAAAGGCATAATGTGAGGAGATAATTTATTAACAAGCTGGTAACAATAATACTACCTGTACATAGCAACTTTCATTGAAGTAAACATGTAAACACACACACATATCATTTATTCATGTGATCATATATTTAACCAGATGTATGTTAATATTTTATATGTTCGGTTATATAGTTACATAGGTGTATGTCAATATTTTATATGTATGGTTATATAGTTACTTAGGTGTATGTTACATTTGTTGGATTTAATTGCATGATATTGGCATTGTATTGGATTACATTATAAGTTTGATTTTCTGTTGTCCTGTAGCAAATGAAAATATTATTTTTAGCACAAGACATAAACTCCCTGCAAGCTAAGTCTACAAGGTATTAATGTATTAGTTGTCCATTAATAGTATTTTAAAGTTATTTATGTTGTTGGCTATTTCTGTACATATGTTGCAACTAAGGCTTTGAATTCTCATAATTTTACTAGAGAGATTTCACATTACCTTTTTGTGTCCTCATTGATTTCACTAACTAATCAATTTTAAATTTTGACTGACTTCTTTCTGCTGCACAGAACAAGGTCACTTCACTATCAGCACAGGAGTTCCGTGATCTCTTCTACTGTTTATTACAGCCTTCTCCTATGTCATCTCTCCTGCAATTTATTACCAAACAAATAAAATCACTGAGTTACTGAGTTCAAGTCCTGTATGACCCACTATCTCTTAGTATTTATTTCTCAGTCTTACTCTGAGGATCTGCTGTCAGCACTTTTTTGGCTATTACATACATTGTGCATTTTTATTGCAGTTATGAATGTCTTATCAGAGACTTTTTTGAAACTTACTCATGATTGAATTGGATCCCATATAGAAGGTGATTTGACTTTCATTCATGTAAGTTAAGTTGTAGGACCTTGGACTCCTGAGGTTTAGGAAATGATTAATTTGGTTCAAGTAATATAAACAATAAAGTTTTGATTCACAGATATTTTCTCTCTAATTTTCAGTTTTTACCATTTTAGACATTGTACAATAAGATTCAGAGCATCAGCATAAAAACGGTCCTGAATTATTTTGCTTTTGCCTCAGAGACTAAGATACATACACACACACACACATGTATATATATATGCATAGGTGTAGCTGTGTGGTAAAAAGTTTACTTTCCAACCACATAATTCTGGGTTCAATCTCACTGCATACCACCTTGAACAAGTACCTTCTACTACAGCTCTGGGCTTACCCCTAGCTTCATGAGTGGATTTGGTAGGTAAAAAATGAAAAAGCTCATTGTATGTATGTGTGTGTGTGTGTGTGTGTTACTGCCACCTTGTCTTCAGATTGCATGATAGTTGGAAATGAATGCCATTCAAGCAAAGTCTTTCATTCCCAGTCATCTGTGAAAGCATAAGGAAATATTACATTACATGGAAACAAGTGAGAGTTGATGACTGGAAGGGCATCCAGCTGGTGAAATCATGCCTCAACAAAATTTCTTGAGAGCCATGCAAATATGAGAAAGGGGACATTAAATCATACATATATATATATATATATGTATAAATCCAAGAAGACTTCGTCCCATGTCTTCTTGGGGCTACCTCTTCCATAGGTACCCTCCAAAGTTAGAAATTGGCACTTCCTTACACAACTATATATATATATTTATATATATATATATATATATATATCTGTATAGTGAGGCTGGTTTTGACATGTAGGGTTAAGGGAATGCATGTATACACATACATATATATATATACATACATATACTCAGCAGGATGGTTGGTGTTAGGAAGGGCAGCCAGCTGTAAAAACCATGCCAAAACCGTACTGACGCCATGGGTCTTCTGCCTAGCCTGCTCCTGTCAAACCATCAAACCCATGCCAGCATGGAAAGTCGATGTTAAATGATGATGATGATGATGATACACATATATGTAGAGGCGTATACCCATAGATGTAACACAGACAGATACACACACTTATGCAGCCATACATATATACATATGTATATGTGTAGAGATGAACACAAACGTGTGTGCGTGCATACATATATATGCACACACATACACATCATCATCATGTATACATATGCAGGAAAAGAGTGGGGAAGGAATGTTTAGTGACAAGGAGTGAGGAAAAGCAGATGTATAAATACCAGTTAGCCTCAATATATGTTTTACCTCCAGTGTGTGCTAGGGTCATGAAATAACCAGAGGTGAGGAAGTTGATAGAGGGTGGTACAAGTGGTTTTAAAAGATACTGAAGTTCTCAGAAGGTAGCCTTTGATGAGAGTGAATGTGATAAGGCAGGAAGTGGGGGGGGGGAGATCTGAGGTTCACCTAGTTGAAATGGTGTTAGCTGTTGAAGCAAATAATATTAAAATATTAATTTTTGAAATATTTGTGAAAATGTATGCTTATTGGGAATAAATAAATCCCCCAAAAATTATCACAAGGTTCCAGTAGAGTGAAATATAAGGTCTAGGGATGTAAAAAATAAAGAAACAATGACTAATATGTATGATAATCAGGCATGGCTGTGCAGTAAGAAGCTTGCTTACCAACCACATGGTTCCGGGTTCAGTCTCACTGCATGGTACCTTGGGCAAGTGCTTTGTACTATAGTTTTAGGCCAACCAAAGCTTTGTGAATGAATTTGGTATACAGAAACTGAAATATATATATATATATATATTTATGTATGTATGTATGTATTTAGGTGTGTGTCCTTGTGTCTGTGTTTGTCCCCCACCATTGCTTGACAACCGATGTTGGTGTGTTTACATCCCCACAATCTAGAGGTTCAGCAAAAGATACCGAAAGAATAAGTACTAGGCTTACAAAGAATAAGTTCTGAGGTCAATTTCTTCAACTAAAAAACCCTTTCATGCAGTGCTCCAGCATGGCCTCAGTCAAATGATTGAAACAAGTAAAAGAATGATGTAATAGAGTAATTCAATATGTTGATTAAAAAAATCTGGTAAGATAAACATATATTTTTTAATTAATGTTTAATCATAGTAGATGAAAAGGAAGTTGTAAACCAGGATAGATGTGGATAAGGGTCAAGGGAAGATAATAAAGTATCGATCTTTTAAATAAAAATGATATGATCATAACGTAAATCCAGTAATTTAATTTATCTCATCACCATATGACCTCACCAGTCAGTGAATATTTGTAAAGTTTAACAATGATGCCCTTCTCCTTAAACTGAAATATACTAAAAAACATTCTTTACTGACTGTTCTGTTGATTTTAGTACCCTTATACGTAGCACTGACAACTTTTGCAAACCACTAATTTACACCTAACCTTTTCATTGTCCTCCACCGGACAACAGATCATAGGACTCTGTCAGAAATCCTCTTTTTATCAACAAGTCAGTTGCTCTTTACTAAGTATTTTTCAAGTGTTTCTTCATAAAATGCTCAGTAAAGCAATTTCTAAGATTTTCATAACAAAAATACAAAAATCTATAATTTACACTACCTGTTTATAAATAAAAGAAAAAGCTATTTCCCTCCCAAACATTATACATTTTAGTGCTTCATTCTCAAGCTTACCAGAATCCAGTTAGACATGGATCAGATTCCTTTTCGTGACTTCCACAATATCAAGTAGTGCAACTAAATTGTTTCTTACAGACTTTTGTGCTTATGTGACCCATAGATCTTTTGTTGATTGCATAGTCACAATTAAGCAAACTTTGAAAATTTCTTTCCATTGGTTGTCAAGTGTTTTATTCCTTCATAAGTTTTATGCTATCTTGAGATCTAAAGAGTGTTAGACCTGTTATAGTCAGACCTTCAATTGCTTTAGATATGCTGAAGGAACCTTTTATGTTATGCATGTCATCTAGTTTCTGGATTTCAAGTGCTGTGGTTTGCCACCAATTATTCTTCATTGCAAGTGTTTGTTTCTGGACTACAGCCTTTGTTTGTTGGCAAACAATTCTTTTATGCTCATTATTCTTATTATTTTGGTAAGGCATGAAAATCTGCTCTCTTTCTGTTATCAGCTCTTTGTTGTAAAGGTTCTCATTGACCTAGTCTTGGTGTTTTCTTGCCATAAATCCCAAGGATTCCTGATTAGGTGCATACTTTTAAATGTACCATGCATTTTCAATGATGTCACAATATTCCAGACGGATGGATGATGACCTAAGCATTGCTAAAGACACCTTGCTTTTTTGGGTCTGAGGATACAATGTAGATTTTCTTCTGGTATAATTTTTGCTAGCAACATTACTGTGGCATCATTAGAATTGTCTTATTAGTTTATATTTGACTATGGTCAAATGTTAGGATGCATGTTAGGTACCCATCCATACAATGGTATTGTCAATGCTAGTACTTTGATTGCTGATACTGCAAGGGATCCTTGTATCTGTTTGTATGAATGGTGTATTAGTGATTAACTAGCTGTATTTCTCATTTAATTAGGAGTAGAATACTATTTAAGTTGAACCTTTCCCAGCCTTTATTTCTAAGTGTATAATTTTAGAGCCTTGAATGTTTGCCAGCTTTGATACTGAAGTTACACATAAGATGATTTTGCCTTGTTTTAGTATTCCGGGTAAGGTACAGTCAAAGTTAATGTAAAATTCCTCTTTAGCTTTCTTATATGCATCACATGCACCATTTGAGTGCATATGTACTGATGACTGTTATGTATCTGTTAGAGTCAATAAGCATTAAGCAAGGAATCATTACTATTACATTGATGCCAGTAGGTAGTCCATGTAGCCTATTGACCAAACTGTTGCACACTGCAAAGCCTATTCCCTGTCAGTCCTATTTTTCTAACTGATTTTCTTTCTAAAAGATATATCCACCACCATGCTTCTTCTGCTGTGCCTCATTGGTTAATCTTGTTTTGCTAAGGCTCACAATGTCAATATTAAAAGCTGTCAGTTTCCTAGAGGAGAATACTGACCATCATTTCATTTTGTTTATAAGAGTCTGAAAATTCCAAGATCCAAATTTTATTTTGTATTGTTTCAACAGCCAAAAAGTGATCCTTCCCCACCACTGCAGATATCTATTTCGGGAAGCTGAACCAAGCTATGCTTGAAGCACCTTTTCGAGTCTCTCTTTACTGTGGTGTGAACAGAACAGACCCAAGAAAGAATTGCCCAGAAATATCAGCAACTGAAATGTATGTATTATCTTGATTCAAATCTTTGACAGCAATCCTCCAGCTATTACTTCCATGCTATCTTGTGATTAGGAGTTCCTAGATGTCACAATCCTCCCAAATGCTATACAGACACAAACTGTGTGTCGATAGCCAGCTGGAAAAGATGTTTTCCTGGGGGTTAAAACAACAGTAACATCGTCCTTTATAGGACCGCCACATTCTGTTGGCATATAAACATTACTCTCTGGTACTGTTACTGAATAACACCTGCTCAGAGATTTAAAACAAGTTGTTTTTCTCTATACAATCCTATTTTTTTTTTCCACTAAACACTTTGAGGCTGTTTCTTGGGAACGTCTCAGCACAGTTTTATTTATGATGGAAAATAACGGTTGGAAATCAATTCCAAAACAATCTTAATAATGGGAATCTTTGGAGCAAGGATTAAGAGCCCAACAGAATGAGGAGGAAGCAAACTGATGCGAGCATCATCTGTTATCATAGTGTTGGTGACATGTTAATTACTTCGCCCATTCCACCAGACTTTGTTCTTGACAGGCCCTAAGCATAGGAATAAGAGAAGTCGTTAGCACTTGACCAAAGTGTCCTCTCAAGTCTCAAGCAGAAGACGTGACTTAAATGTCGCTTTCACAGGTTGACTACGAGGAGTGTCCTGCGCCGTATCCAATGCTGATAATACTGACAAAAGTAGTATAAGCATTGCACGAATGTGTGTATTAAAAAATATCATATAGTGAAAAAGAAAATAATAATAATGATTATAATGATTATAATGATATTAATAATAATAATAATAATATAAAGTGTGTTTTCTGCGTATAATTTAAATGAAAACTGAGTACAGACATACAATGATAATAATGAGGAAAAGGTGGAGCAAACAGCAGCAGACGCTATGCACGCCTCGTGTTAACTGACGCCTTGTTACGAAGTCACTTCAAGGGTAACTTTGAATGAGCGTTTGATCAATAAATTAGTTGTATTTATTTGAGCCGGAAAATACTTAAGAACCTATACATGTGTTATCTGAAATAAATCGGGAACAGCTGATAAGTATTGGCGAATAAAAAAAAAACATAAAAAAACGCCTTGTAAAAAAATTACAATCATACGAAAAAAAAAAGCGAATGGAAAGGTGAAATATTTATTGGTCAAGGGAGATAATCAAATTTTAATTAATTTTTTTTTGTTTCTCATCCCCCCTCGTTTGAAAGATTAACATTTTGCAATATCTGGTAATATTAACAATATTGTAATTGATTGACAAAATAAAAATTCACGTGACATTAAAGAATATTTTCTAATAAATCTAAAATGTCAATCAATATATATTAAATCAAATTTTCCGTACCACCCCCACCACGCAAATCGCTACAAGTTGAATGTATATTTATCTTTATTACGAAACTAACGCTACAAATATTATTAGGACCAGAAGACCTCAACATCGACAAGTATGGCAGACGACCCTTGTGGTTAGTAAGCTTTCTTGTTTTATATTTTTAAACTGCTGCATAATGATTTTACTACTTTTAAGTTACTAGTCGGTGTATGTAGGTAAGCTCCACTTATAAATTTTAGCATTCAAATGTGTACGTCTTTGTAAAACTTCGTGTCGAATCCACGCGAAGTCCCTGCTAGTTGTTAACGAACGGCTCAGCGCTTGGTTGTAACCAATCCTTCTTGATTGTTAACATTTGAAACCGATGTAGTCAGGTTTACACGTAGATATGTACATGGAGATATATATATATGTACACACATACACGTATATACATATCTATACTCAGGTATACACATATACAGGTACACACACACATATCTACGTACATAAACACAAACACCGACATACATTATATCTATCTATGAAGCAGCAAGCAAAACATGTTAAACCGTAGTCACTGTTTCGCGTACCGTCTTCCAATGCATCTCTATATTAATTGCTGTTTTATGTACTACGTACTTTTTCTTGAGGCTTATGGATTCTTAGATGTCTATACATACATGTATATATATATATATATATATATATATATATATATATATATATATATATATATTTACATGTATGTATAGACATCTAAGAATCCATAAGACAAGAAAGAAAAAAAATAACAGTCGCTTATATATTTGTCAATAGAATGTATGTCCATATATATATGGGAAAGACGTAAATATTTCCTATATTCCTTCAAGTCATTCTATTTTCTTGATATTTTTCTTTAAGATGTGTCTGGATATATATGTATATATATATATATATATATATATTGTATGTGTGTCTGTCTCTCTCTCTCTATATATATATATAAATATATATTGTATGCGTGTGTCTATATATATTTTTGTATGTGTATGTGTGTAATCGTGTTAGTCATGTAGGTTATTAAAAATACAGATTACCAAACTGTTTAGTTATTCAGTTTTGCTTTATAATTAATTATTCTGTAATAATGTATTTTCAAGATATTTCATAGTGTGTGTATTACTAGCAATTAATGAAACAAAAGTGGAAATATCTTTATCTAATGACTAATATGATTATCATGGCTATCCATTTGTTTTCGGTTTAACACAATCTGAAACGAAACCATTAGTCAAACAGTACAACTCAGGTATTTGTGAATGTATATATATATATATATACACACGCACTAGCATATTTTATATCAAACCTGATATTAAAGTAGGCATTGTTTATTACATAGGCGGAAAAAAATTATACGGTTGGTTTTTTAAAACTGCTTAATTGCAACTTTTACAATTTTGGTGGTGAGATTATTTCGAATAACCCTTAAAAACTGATAAATATCAGAAAATGTTTCCGTTAGACACAGACTAATATGGGAGCCGTGTTTGATTAGTAAACGTTTATCTATGGAAACTAATGACCTTCCACTCCTGATCTATTCTGATATTCTGTTCTGGCCTGCTATAAAATTATCGTTTTCATGTGTTTCTTCTTCTCTCCTCCCACTCCTTTTTGCTCTGGCAACACCAAGACTAGTTAGTTACACTACTATTATAAATTTTCTACTAATACACATGTACTCTAAATCTGTTTACCTCGCGCTTTGATATCTAGTTGGAGGGAAGGAGTATATATTATCCATCTACCTGTCTTGTTTGTGTCTATCTCTATACAGTGTTGTCATGTCCTCTAAAACTTAACCCTTTGGCGGCTAACTTACAAAACCTTTTTACTTCCTTGTTTGTATATAAATGTTTTGACGTTAAATAGACAAAACAAAATTTTGTAACGAAGTTACGCCTCAGTAAAATCTGACGATTTCTTTCTACCTAACATACGATATTCCTGTTACAGCTTGTTAAAGTGTTGAATAATTTTCAGTTTTCTTTTGCTCTCTTCTGTAACATCTTTATTATAATAGGCTGTATTTATTTCTATTTCATTTAAAGGTTAAGTAGAAATATGTTTATCAGCTCGACATAGTACTCTCACAAAGACGCAATTCTCTCTAAACTAGGACGAAGTACTGTGGTGCTTAGGTTGTATGTGCGTGTGGGTTTTTTTCTAGTTTTATTTTGATCTGGTCAGAGAAGCTGTAAACAAAAACTAGTGTAAAAGAGCTTGTTCATCATACCAATTTGACAGCTAGGGGTTTGTGATGTATCATTCTCCCTCTTATTTTACGCAAAATAGCGAAAAACATGAAATAAAAAAAAAAACAAACTGGAGAATGTTACAAAACATGAAATCTACCCGACATGTAGCAGCAGCAGCAGGAGCTTGATTATGAGTGTACGTGAGTTTTGTACGTGTACAGAATAGCTAAGTGTGGATATGGTGATGATTATGATTATGGTATCGAAGCCGACCACCTTCTCTTCCTACTTAGTCTGGTTTTGTGTGTGCGTGTATGTAGCAGTAGTGTCGACATTGAGTGAAAGGATGCTATTAACTCGAGATAGACACAAGCCAGCTACTACCACCACTAATATATAGCAAATCAATCTCTTCTCCCTCTGTTTAGTCATTTACCTATATATATATATATGTGTGTATGTGTGCGTGTGCCCCTATTACTTGTTTGTTTGATTTTGATAGTCTATATTGATATTCTCTCGCGCTTTTGAGGGGTGGACGTATTTTATATTTAATTATCAGTTGGCGTTCAATTCTCCAACCGTATTCTTTGATAGGGTATATAAATTTTGATATTTACCCTTTCTTTCTTTATCCTCTTTTTTTTTCGTGGTTTGATTTTTTTTAAATGTTGAGGAGGTAATAACACGTATATATTAATAATTTATAGCTAATACCTAGATTTAAAACTTTTCTTGTTCATGAAAGCGTTGGTTTAGAGATAAGCATTTGTGCGAGAAACCTAATGTATTGATCACATTGAAATGCTGCTAGTTTCGAATTACCAGTTTGCTGACAGGACTGTCATTTATAAATATATTTCTCTTACTGACATGGCTACTTATAATGATGTGATTTAAAGAATTCGTAACATTTTCTTCTCTTCTTTATGCCGCAGTTACTCAGTCTCATCAGCTTGAGTAGACCCGTCTACTCTTAAAGCCTACACCTTGTATTATTTCAGTACTCATTGTACAGAGAAAAACTTTCTCTTGTAAAGGTATTATAGGATAAAACAAACCTAAGAAATATCTATCCAAACACTCATTTGTAGACTAACTACATCCGATCCAGTTAATTTGACTTAGGGAATTTGTAATGTTTTGTGTATGACACTGGGATTTTGTTTGTTTTTCTTTTTCTGTAGACAGAAAAGCGGGATAATTTTCGCTTCTTATATTCATTCATTTTATCGAAACAAGTTGTACATACAGATCGGTATTATGTATTGAGATATATAAATATATTTGTAAATCAATTTTACTATTAATGATTATAGTAGCTGTATAGGGATAGATGATAGTAACAAAATATACCTGAGTAATTTTTTTTGTTTCGTTATTTTTTGCATGTTCAAAGATAACGTTTAAATTTCTAGGTCAACATACCCTAACCGAACTGTGAAGGTCAGTTGTCTGTTGCTCAGTCATTTTCACTTGTAGTCGGAAATTAGTATTTTAAGTATTGCAATATGTTGTAACAATCAGCTTCACAACATACTGCGTTGAATATATGCTCTTTCTTTCACCTTTCAAGGTAGATTCCCCGATGGAGCCATTCCACTTACATCGCTAATGTCCTTGGGAAAGGCATGAACATTACAGCTTCCCACTTCCTTTTACAGTTTCTCTCAGTTAATGCTCGCGTAGAAAAAACTATTTTACTTCCATTCTTTTCGTTTTATTAATCGTGAAATAATTTGTTCCCCCCTTAAGTTGTTCCTTAACCCCAGGTCGGACCGGTCGTGCCTCTATGATCAAGGGCATTCCAGTTATAACCATCTATTATATTTTCTTCATACTTCATGTTTAAAGGGATTTATTATTTGATTGCCCATTTTTTAAAATCCTATATTGTGAAGTATAGTCTAGATATGATAGATTTGGCTATTATTTGAAGAAAGTTGAATGATCACTAAAGCAGAAAGAGGCCTCGTTAGTTCCATAACTAAAAAGTTGTATGAAAAGAATGCTGTAAACTTTAAAACCAACTTGCAAAATACTTATATTTACATTGAATACTGTACATATGTTAATACAAATCAGTCAAATAGGATCATTTTTATGGGTTGTATCACCCCCTTTCATGAGACTGTACATAAAGATTGACCCATGGTTATATACATTACCTGTATACCTAACTCTTGTGGCTTACAAAGTTGTTGAAAATCGCTTCAAGAAATGAGCCTTTTGATCTGTTATAACTGAACACTGCAAATAAAATGTTTACACTTTCAATGTCATTTTAACTAGGTCCTCTTTTGAATTTATGAAAAGCAGTCACTGAGTGAAGTAGGAATTTCAGATTCAGTGTCTCTTGGCAAGAGTGAACCAAATCTTTATATTTCTGGCCTTATTAGTGGGGAAGACATTTGATTTGTTTTATAACTTCCAGCTACGACAAATACCTCAAGAATTTTATGGTAGTGTTATCATTTGTTGATTTTTGCCTTGCATGAACCAAGTGAATTGCTTGATCATGATGTCAGTCTATAGATGTGTGTGGCCGAAGTAGATTTTTTTTTCCTATTGGAAGTCTTTCAAGTAACACTGACTATTAATGAAATAGATACAGTTTTGGAATCAGATTACTGATGAAATATACTATTGACAATAACTGCAAATGCATGAAATATATACACTCTCTCCCTTTTACTTGTTTCAGTCATTTGACTGCAGCCATTTAGTCGAGCACATCGACCCCAGGACTTATTCTTTGTAAGCCTAGTACTTATTCTGCCGGTTACTTTTGCCGAACCGCTATGTTACGGGGACGTAAATACACCGGCATCGGTTGTCAAGCAATGTTGGAGAGACAAATACACATACATACATATATATATATATATTATATATATATATATATATATATATATATATATATACACACACACATGTACGACGGGCTTCTTTCAGTTTCCGTCTACCAAATCCACTTACAAGGCTTTAGTCGGCCCGAGGCTATAGTAGAAGACACTTACCCAAGGTGCCACGCAGTGGGACTGAACCCGGAACCATGTGGTTCGTAAGCAAGCTACTTTATTTCATTTTATTTGCCATAAAGGCAGTATACAGAGTAGCTGCAGGCTAGACAAGACATTAATGAGGCGAATGATATGCGAGCGTGACCTAGGCATCACTGTCAGTAGTGATTTGCGTTGGACAAAGCATATCTCTAAAATTGTCAAGAAGGCCGAGGGTGTCTTGGCATCACTCAGCAAGACTTTTGTTAGCCGCTCTCCAGCCATCTATTTAAAACTGTATACAGCTATGGTACGACCACACTTGGAATTCGCATCATCAGTTTGGAACCCCTATCTTGCTCAGAACATTGACCTCCTGGAATCTGTCCAGAGACGTGCAACCAAACGCATACCCTCCATCAGACACACACCTACCATATTCTGAGCGCCTTGTTTCCCTGGGCATGGATTCACTGAAGCTCCGGCGTCTGGCGACGGACTTGGTAAACACCCACAAAGTTATCAACCACCTCACCAACAACAACACTGAACACCTTTTTGATCTCCATGTGTCTAACACATGTGGGCATGCCTACAAAGTCAGAAAACAACACAGCTCCCATGACTTTCGGAAACATTTTTTCACGCTCAGAGTTGCTGAAGCATGGAATAAACTGCCTGCATCAGTTGTTGACTGCCATGACACTGCATCCTTTAAGGCCCTCATGCTTTCCGAAATCTGCCGAAACTACACCTGATTATATATACACTTTAGATGAGTTGTAGTGCACCTGAGCACTGTACACAATTATTATTATTATTATTATTATTATTATTATTATTATTATTATTAATAGATGATAAAGATGGGAGAAGACAGAAAGCACCTGCTGCCCCCCCCCTGCTTCTCTAAAACATTGTTCGTTAAAAAACAACATATATAGAAGTATAAAACCTCTTACAAATATATACAAAAAATTGGACTAGAAGTCCATCGCAAAGGAAACAAATTTTATACATATGGAGGCGATAAACCTCTTACATTATTCCCTCAATTAACTCTTTTGCGGCCTGCAGGTATTCCTGCAACCACCAATCGGAGCCCCAAAGAAGTAATCTGTATTCCTCCTTTGGGAAGGATCTTAACCTGTGGAAAAAATCTTTTCTTTCCAGTACCAGTGCAGCCACCTGTGAAGGCCATTCTGGACTGTCAATAAAAATCGGGCCCATCTGAACCTGACTATCAAGATTATTGTCCACATACTCCTTAATCGCCCCTCCCTTGCGAAAGCGGAATACAAATTCCTCATCACTTTCATTGAGAGGGACCTCAACTACCTCGCTTGGTGGCACACATCCCACCGACAAGGTTTCCTTCTTCTCCCCGTCCGGTAGCACACATCCCACTGAAGGGATTTTGGGACATGCTGTCATCAGCAATGCCCTGTTTTTCTTTTTCTTCTTTCTTTTCCTCTTTGTGACAGGAGGGTGGAGTTCCTTCGACATGTCCAGAGGTCCCTCTTCCCCTCCCGCCACGTCAGGGTCCATTGGTGGCAACCATTGTTGCCCACCTTCTTTCTCTTAGTACCTTTTCTCAAGGAGGTTATCTCCTCCTCTCCCTCAAATGAAGGAGCAGGAGGCTCCGTTGGGGGAACATTGGGTTTACAATAATCAATCAACTGTTTCAGGACCTTCGTCTGGTCACGGCAACAGTTCTTCATCATGTGCCCTGATTCCAGGCACAGGTGACACTTGCGGGGAGGGGCGTCCCTCAATGATCACCGGGTGCCTGGAACCAGCCATTGTCAAGAAATCTGGTAAATCCAGATCTTCGGCCGATTGGGCCCATAGGGTCAAAATTGCTTTTCACCCGACCCAATTCACTGCTGGCTGTATTTTTACATTCAAGATCCTGGCAGGGCCACCACCCAGGCCTCGACGGATAGAATCTTCTATCCATTCAGCCTCTATACCAAGCGGCAGCCCACACACCCAGGCTCTAGTCAATTTACACTCACCATAAGTGAGGAGAAACAAAATCTTCCTCCCAACTATAGGTTGGCTTGCGAATTTTTGAGCCTCCGTAGGGGTATCAAAAAGCACACACACCGTTGCGTACTTTGCATCCCTATGGATGAACCTATAAGTTGGCACAAATCCCACCAACTCTTCTGCAGTTTCACTCTGAGGGAATACACAGATGGTGTCGCAGACCTTGCAATAGATCTGCAATAACACTGTTCTCTCATCATAGTTTTTTAACCACTTCTTGGGGGCCACAATTCGCCACTCCAGGGCTTTTTTACATTTGGTTGCCATTAATAAAATAAACTAAAATATAAAAGTCCATAACAAAATCAAAAATGTTCAAATAAAAGTCTCTAATGCAAACACAAAAAAGAGCAGAAAGTCAGACAAGAGAAAAAGAACAAAGGAAGACAGTTCAAATGACAACAAAATTCAACTTTGGTAATCCTTTTTAGCACAGTTAAAAATCCCTTACAGCACAAAAATAGCAGCAAAAAATTTCTGGTTGTACACCAAATGTTAAAATACTCCAAATGGTAAAATTCTGGCTGTACTCATAAATTTCCGGAAGGACACACCTCCCGAAAACACACACAATTCTCACTAAAAAGTGAGTCTTTTAGTACAACCACTGGCAAACAAATGTCTGGAACACAGTGGAGACCCTTGTTCAAAAAGAAAATAATAACCATATGGACGATGGACTTGGTAGCAGTAAGCAAGCTACTTACCACACAGCCACTCCTACGCCTATATGCAATTATTTTGCGAACTTAAATTCAAACACTTAGTTTTAAATAACTGCATGAAGAAGAGTTTATGTAACATGAATAATTTCTCTAATTTGTTTTGAACTGTAAATTTAAAGTTTTATTTTTTATTACCTCCTCAGTAGATAACCTGCTAATTAATAGCTCTTACATGATAATTCAGTCTTTAACATCTTAGTTTACTTTTGAAAAAAATTAGTTTTCTTTACTTGGTGAATTAGTTGGAGTTAGATATGGTATCTATAATGTTTTGAGTCATATTTGGTAAAACATCAATAACAATTTGTGTAAATGATTAAATTAGTATAAACCTCCAAGTCAGCCAAACTTGTTTTAACTGATATATTTAGCCTATTAATAGAAGGGTTTCTTTAATCATTAATTTTCGACTGTTCACATTGTATTTTTCATCTTATGGTGAAAAGACCATATATGAAATTTGCTTTGTCTTTGGTGGTTTCATTTCATTCATGGAATTGAAAATGATATACTTGAAAATCTTGTTTTCCCTTTCTGTTATCTTTCTCTTGCATAAGAAGTTTTTTGACTGGATACACAAGCTCATAAAATCTGTTATAAACCCTGTAAAAATATTGATATTTAAAAATTGTCACTACAAGTTTAAAATTGACTGAAACTAATGCTTTTTGAATCAGGCAACATATTAAGTTTATTCATTTGTAACTTCTGTAATTTGTAGTGTTACCTTGGAATATTGCTCTAAAGTTAAACTGTTTATAGATTCCTCTCCTTGTATATTTTCAGCCAGACTCTTACAATATGGCAGTATCATATGGGATTTAGGTTTCATTTCTCAAGGCTAAAGAAAATGGTAATCTTTCCAGCAAATATAGCTAATGTTACTGTAAAACAAAAACAAAAAAAAGTTTATTGAAGAAGATAAAAGACTGATTAACTTGCTGGTAACTAATGAAGGTAATGCATGTGTTTACATGTTCATGGCTTGCAAATGCTATATACACCTGGTATATACTAAATCTGTCATTTCAATATACCACATGAGACAGGTCCATAGCAAAAGGGATTTCTCTCATCTGCAGAACTTGATGTATAAGAACTGCAGACATTTTGTGAAGCTGATAAGAAATAGGTGTGTCACTGTCTGTCCAATGATTACAATTGTTCCAGCTGATTAAATTCTCTGATGTCAGAACCAGAGTAATAAAGTAATCCAAACTCAAAAGAATAACACTTATGAATCACTTATATTATTTAAAATTTCAATCTCAAGCACACTTTGTCACATGATTATATTATCCTTCATGTGTATATACTGAAAGTTGTTACAAACATGAACTATGTCTCCTAAATTCTACATTTCTGGGAAAATAATTTTGAATACATAACCTAGGTCTGATCTCTCCATTTACAAGAATGTATGAAAAGTGAAACATAAATCCAATACGATACTGCTGTATTTTAAGGTTTCTGGACGAACTATACAAGAAAAGGAATCTGTAGACAATTTAACATCAGAGCAATATTTAAAAGAAATGGATGGACATCCCAAATGGAAGAACTTAAAACATTTTAAATATGATGGACTTAAAGGATGAGAATTAAAGAGGCCTGGAAGTTTCCAGTTACGAGAAAATTTATAGTTTTATGTATGTAGAGGATGATAAACCACTATGGGATGAGATGCACTATAGTATAAACTAAAAAAATATTAAAAGAACCTGATCAATAAGCTCAGCTCAGACTTCATTTTAATAGGATTGCTTTTATCAGAATATGCTTAATCATACTATACAGACATTTTGTCTATGAACACATTATCATCATCGTTTAACGTCCGCTTTCAATGCTAGCATGGGTTGGACGATTTGACTGAGGACTGGCGAACCAGATGGCTGCACCAGGCTCCAATCTTGATCTGGCAGAGTTTCTACAGCTGGATGCCCTTCCTAATGCCAGCTGCTCTGAGAGTGTAGTGGGTGCTTTTACGTGCCACCGGCATGAGGGCCAGTCAGGTGGTACTGGCAACAACCACAAAAAAATCATGTTTTTTTTATGTGCCACCTGCACACCGGCACAAGTGCCAGTAAGGCAAGGCTGGTAACGGTTACACTTGAATGGTGCTTTTTATGTGCCACTGGCACAAACGCCAGTAGAATAATGAAACTTTGAGCTACAATTTTTTTTCGATTTAACTTTATATAGAAATGACACTTTAGGTGAATGGAGTATATATGTGTATGTATGTGTGTATATATATATATATACACCATTTAAAATTTAATTTAAATCAATATATACAAGAGGTAAAAATGTGTCAAGTCTGTATTTATCTTAATGTACAAAGGTAACTTGAAATTTGCTTGGTAAAAATCTCGCACATCATCTGTATTACGTATAAGATTTACAGTTCCAGTTTTAGTTTATACTCTTAACTCTTAAACATTGCTTCTCAACTTTTGTCTTTATTGCAAATATGAATAATATTTTTGGTGCCTCAGAGCCAAATCATAGATGAAATTAATATTAGTCATTGTAACCTTGGATACTAAGAACCTATTTACCATCTTAGACAATATTAAGTATTCTACATAACTGCATTTTAAATGGATAATATGACTATAGTAATTGAAATGTGATGTGACAGCTTGGCTTTGCCACACTTTCAAATATTAAACTATTGTCAGCATGTGAGAGCAAACATCTTAGTTCTATCTGGTAAACATGTTATGATTATCTCTGTTATATGTTTTGAAATATCTGCCATACATTTAAGAAAAAGCAAGTCATTATTTGAGATTTGAACTGTCATAACATTTATGAAATTTATAGATAAACCAACCCAGATACAAGACAATAGACATTGGCAGAAGTTAACATAAGCCTCATTTTAAACTGTGCAAATTTCACAAAGGTGACTGCTAGAAAGCAGTGAATAGGAAATTTGCTGATCTCAAACCTGTACTGACTCCCCACTGTAGAATACACCCTCTTCATTATTCTCTTGTAGTAATAGGATACAATAATCTAAAAATATTCTACTGAAGTATTAATTTTACAGTGACTAAATATGAAACACATTCTTGTTGCTATGACCAATTTATGGAGTTGATTCAATAAATGTATGTTGAATTAGAAGTTGATGTTGTACCAGCCCCACAACTAAACACTTAGTGGTAAACAGCTCTACTAACAATAATGACTGCCAAATTTCCACACCCATATGTCAGTGCCATTGAAAACTATGTGATTAGCTGAGTTGTTACTTTGCATTTATAGAGTTTTCTTCTTGCTGGGGGAATAAAAAAATTGATCCATTCCACAAACTTTTAACTACAGTTAAGCAAAGCCTTGGAAGTTATTAGTATGTTATTACCTTAAATGTGTCACAAACCAACAAAGATTTGATTTTTCTAGTGATGTAACAGTGATGGTGCATAGCCAGGTGGTTGCACTCATGATTGCTAGATTATGGGTTTGTTTCCTGGACCAGGTGACATGTTGTGTTTTTGAGCTAAACACTTCATTTCATGTTACTCTAGTACTGTGTGGGGACTGGCATGTCAAAGAATAGACCCAGTATTTCTTCTGCGTCATAAAAGGTGACTAAAAAAGGTTGAGGAAGGATTTGCACTCTATCAGCAATAACTATCCAAACAGACTCGTGTGTTAGAGGGTTGTTGCTTTAGTATTGCTAAGGTGTCATCCCCTAGGAGTAGGGACTCCCCAACAAATAGTGAATGCTACAATGCAGTGTTATGGCACATACTCCCAAACTACTACTTCTAATAGTGCTTGTAATACTGTAAATTCAAACCAGACTCATAGCTTTGGAAGACCTAGGTAACAAAGGAGCTTCTATGACATCACTTGGTCTGCTAGAAATGGCAGCCGAATGACCCTCCATGTACATTACCACCTTTAAAAAGAGGATTCATTGGATAATATACTCTTAGATACAATTAAAAAAAACTTGATGGTCACAGCTGAAATATCTTTGATCATAGGCCTTGAATTGAACAACAACCATAGCTATAGAGAAATGTAGACATACAACCTTTACTCAAATACTTTTGTGAACATTAAAGCATAAGAGAAATGATTTTCTGTATTAACAAAGCCATGATATTCCTGACTAACAATTCCCAACAACAAATAAAAAAAAAATGACCAGCCTAAACTTACCACCTACCTACATTCTTTTATAAAAAAAAGTTGACACACCTAATTACCAAGCACTAAAATACTAGAGTTTGTACCATTGACCTTCACTTTCAAAGTGAAATTATTAAATCCAATAATACCAAAAACAACAAAAATACGCTTACACCTTGAGCCTACCTAACAAAAGAGAAATCCTTACAGACTTGTTTACAAAGTTCTACATACATGAATAAATTTTAAGCAATAACATAACCCTGATCAATTAAAATTTATCCAAAAACAATTCCCCATAACAACCAACCATAAAAACCTAATGACCACTGCACTCAAACCCACACACCCAAGGAAGATTTTAACTCAACAGAGACTATATAAAGGCAAGACTAACTCCAATGCATCACAGTCCAATGATAGCTTAGCTGGCCAAAACTTTGAAGTCACTGTCAAATACACACTTGTTTAAGAGTGTGTGCCAGTATGGCTGTATGGCTAAGAAAGCTTACTTCCTAATCATGTGGTTTGGGGCTCAGTCCCACTATGCTGCATCTTTTTGCAAGTGTCTATTGCTATAAGTCCTAAGCTGACATTAGCCTTGTGAGTTGATTTGGTAGACTGAAACTGTAAGAAGCATGTGTGTATTTGTATGTACCATTGACTTGACATCAGGTGATGGTTGTAAATGAATGCCACAATCATATGATTAATGTAATTCATTTCTAGTCTTCCATAAAAAGCATATCTGGCCATGGAGAAATATTGCCTTGCTTGGAAATAGGTGAAGGATGTGACAGGAAGGCCATGTGACCATAGAAAATCTCCCTCAACAAATTCTCTCTGACCCATACAAGTGCAGGAAAAAAGGACATTAAAACAGTGTTGCTGCTGCTGATATATTATAGATGCAGGTATGACTGTGTGGTTTAGAAATTTGATTCCCAATCATGTAGTTTTGGGTTCAATCCTACTGCATAGTACCATGGTCAAATGTCTTCTATATAGCCCCAGGTTGATCAAAACCTTACGAGTAGATTTAGTTGACAGAAACCAAAAGTTCCTTGTAATATATATGTATGTGTTTGATTCTTTTTTCTCAGTAAATTGTAAGCTACAATTTAGAGAAGTGTTAGTGACAAGAATGGCATCCAGCTGTAAAAACAATACCTTAGAAATATATCTATCTAACTCATGGTAGCATGGAAACATGGACATAATCACAAATGAGAAAATAATTATATATTTACTTTTTCCGACTAGTTCCAGTTTTAGTACAAGAATATTGGCTTGGTTAGAGAAAAACAGGCAGCATCCAGGCTTGGAGGTTGGGGATTGCTGCCTTAAGAAGCAGAGCTTTAAAATTTATACTTATCTTCAGGTTAGGAATCTAGTGTAGTTGCTTTCATCATAGTGGACTCTGCTAAAGGTACCCAAAAGGCAAGTAGTGGTTTGAAACAAAGTGAGGGAGTGATTGTACCAATCAAAAATAGGTGCAGTCCTGTAGACTACTACACTGATTCTCTCAACCCATTTTCAATTGGATTGCTTCAGGTAACCATTGTTAAAGTACAAAATGCTTAAGTTACTGTACAATAGGATCCAACACAGAACCTTGTGATTGCAAAGCAAGTTTTTATGTACAAAGCTATTTAGCCACAGAGGAAAGCTTCAGCTTCACTTAAATGTATATACTCTATATATATTAAATAGAGTGGCCTAGTGGTTAGAGCAGCAGACTCGCGGTCAAAGGATTGCGGGTTCGAATCTCAGGCCGGGCGATGTGTGTGTTTATGAGCGAAACACCTAAGCTCCACACGGCTCCGGCAGAAGGTAATAGTGAACTTCTGCTGACTCTTTCGCCACAACTTTCTCTCACTCTTTCCTCCTGCATCTTGCAGCTCACCTGCGATGGACCGGCGTCCCGTCCAGGTGGGAAACCTATACGCCAAGGAAACCGGGAAACCGGCCCTTATGAGCCAGGCATGGCTCGAGAAGGAACAAACAACAAACAATATATTAAATACTTCTTATTTATAAAATTAAACACACATATTTTGTGTATGTGTATTAAATTGTTTATATAATAACATTATAGTATGTTCTTATCTAACTACCTTTTCAAAGGTGAAAGAAAAAGAAAGCCATAAAAAAAGAAGGGAAAATAAGAGATGATAGATGGTGGTGATCATGATGTTAATTTGTTGTTTGTTGTTAGCAGTCCTGGTTGTGTTGGTGTCAGCCATGTCAGTTGTTGTAAGGCGACAGAATGAAAAAATTCAGTTCACAAAAATTGTTTGCCATTATTTCTTTACTACTTATAAAAACTACCATGACTATCTCCATTAACTAACACCATACCATCATCACCACCACAACAAACTATTACAGTTCTTATTGTATGTGCAAATATGTGTGTGTGTGATTATACATCTATGGATTCTGCAGCATTTCATTTTGTTCTTTTTTCCTGTCTTTCACTGTTACCACCTCAACTAACACCTGTTAAAACTTATCTCTTATTTTTTCCTGTATCCCTCTGTTTTGCCTGCCATTTGCTCTTGTCTTCTCCATAATAAGAACAAAGTTCCCCAGTTCAGTAACAAAAGCCTTGGAATTCCCATGGGTTTTGCTTATAAGACTTATTTGAAGACTTTTGTAGTGAAATCAGATATCAGTGAAGAAGGGCAAATTGGAAATAAGTATGAATGGATGTAAATATAATTAGGAAGCCTAAAAAGAAACCCAGATAAGCGAAAAATGTTATTGAAAATTGAAGTGCACTTTCAGGATAAGATTCAGGTCATAAGCTTATAGTTAGTGACAATTGGGTAAGAAAATATAAGTTATTCATAACTGAAGTGAAGAACAAGTAAAATGTTGCTTTGATATAGCTAAAATTAACCTAAGCAGTGTGATAGTCAAAAAGAAATATGTTGAAGGTAAAAGTAAATTAAGAATAGTAGTCCAAAAATTACGTTTGTGTCAACATAGAAGGATTAACATGGCAACATTAATTATAGTGATATCATGTATTTAGGAAAGTAATTGCATTCTTATAATGGCTTATTAATGCTTCTGTTTGCATAAAGCTCATTGCTTAAGATACAACCAATACAAAATGTTTCTAATTGAGTGCTAATAGCACATTTGGTTCAGAACTTCATTTAAACGTTTCAATTGAAGATTGACTGAATTGACTGTTTACTGTTAATTAAAGAGGTCACAGGTTTGTTTCATTTGAATGCAATATTCAGCTTTCTGAATGGAATTTACAATTTTATTATTAAAAGAAATCATTATTAAAAAGATTAAATTTTGTATTTAGCATTTTCTATATTTCATATTATTTTTATTGACAATTTAGCAGAGACATGTACATATGGATATTTCTTATATTTATAGATTTCAATCATAAATAAAGTATTGTATTTCCTTTTGGTAATATATTGTTTGTTTGATAAAATTTAATTATTTTATCACATTGTAACTTAAATGTATGAGTAAACTAATTTAATGATTATAACTTTTTTTTTTGTACTAACATGGACAGTACATCACCACTTGTTTCAGTCCTTTGTCATTTTGTCTCAGAGTTCCTATGTCATTGACTGTGACCTTATAATTTTTCCCCATATATTTGGTTTTCCTCTACTGTAGGTACCTTCTCTTATCACAACAATATTCTTTTATCTAGCACTCTTCATCCATTAACTTTCAACATCTATCATATGTAAACACTGCCTATCTGATATTCTTTTGATAAAGGCTTTTAATGCCTAGTTATTCTCTCAACTTGCATGTACTCCACCATTTATGCATATTAGCATTAGGTCTTTAATGGATCATGTATAACTAACTTTTCTCCAGATTACACTAGTCTTCCACATTCAGTGATGCGTCTTTCTATCATACAGTATCACACTTATATATACTTTATACTATCTACCTTTTGAATGGAAGATAGGAATACTTTGTTGTCAACATCTTGAACTTCATTTCTCAATCATTCTTCTGTATTCCGGCAAGTATTTTTCCATAAGCCACCTATAGTACTAATTAGCAGAAACTATCATACATAGTGAACTGTCTGAACTTTATTTTATAGATGCCAATTATTGCCAACTAGTCCTGTACATCTCTCACATCTCAAGTTCTTGTTCTTGATCATGCTGCCAGAGATCCAACTGTACTTCCTTGTATGTCCATTATTTAAACTGAGTTAATAGCATCAGCTATTACATAGTGAGCCTTACATATTGAGGGAGGCCTCTTGATAGCACTGCAGTTTCATTAGTCTTCGATATATTTACCATTTTTAAGTTACTGGATTTTTGACAGTTCTTTCAGGTTTGGAATGTTATTTGCAACTCCTAAAGATTCTGCAATGAGAACCATGCTTTCAGCATATAAATATTCCCAAAGATATACATTATTTGTTCATTTTTCTCTTAATGTTTTCATGTTTATATTAATAGATAACCAGGCTTGTCTTCATAAGCTTTTAGTCACTAACCAGCATGTGGAATTTACATTGTTACTTTTCCACAGTACATATGTACCCGCTTAGACAAGATGAGCTTTTCTGCTATAATGAAAGAAACCCAGCTAGGAAGATTGGCACTCCAACATAAACCTTTCAAATATTTGTACAGAGTTGACAATACTTCTTATGGTATGATGATAACATACTTTCTAAGAGAGTAATCAGTCTAAAATAAAATTGGTACAAGGTGGTGAGGATCTCTAATACTAGTGTCGTGAAAAAACTGTTATTGATGTTAGGAAGGGCATGTAGTAATAAACCTTTAGCCAAATAATAATGCAGTTCATTCATTGAATCACAGGGCAGAATTCCAAAATATTATAGCACGTAACTGTACGAATGTGAATTAAACTTCTATTCATGTTCATAGTTGTATAAGTAGAAGTAATCTTTAGAGTGTACAGTTGTAAGATTAGATTAAGAAAAGAGCTAAGGATAAGAAATTTTGTTTCTCAGTCCTGTCAGAATGCTAAAAAACTTGCTGTAAATATGTGTGATTATGATGAATTTTCTGTTAACACAGTCAACAGCTACAAGGGAATGGATAGTGGTTTAGAACAATTCTTAGGGTCTTGAAGCTAATAGATTAGCTCATGAAATTTAAGAGAGAGTCAAAATAGAGTTAATGAATCGGATTGGAATTGATGCAAGGCAAGGAACCAAGGCTGTTGTGGCACTAATTGAGTTGTCCTCATGAATAACCATACAGCAGTCTTTGATAAGCAATAATAAATATAAGTCATATGTAGACTAAAATAGGGTCTAAGATCATATAGTCAGTAAAGAATTTCAGATTTAGATTATCTTTTATTTCAGTTTCTTCATTCTTTTTTCAAACTCTTACATTGAAATGTAAAACTAATTTTGGTGATTATAATCTATAGAGTCAAATGGCTTGAAAATGTGAGAGACTAAGACCCAGATTCTGTCCAAGTACTCTCTCAGTAGATACACAATTCTTAATTACAGACTGAGCAACTAATAATAAATTTATTTTTATATAATAAAAATACAAACTATAGAACTTTTTTTTTTTGCTATAGGCATTACATAATTAAACCACCATGAATAACTGAAATTTGCAAACAATAGTTTTCTGGTGGTGGTTGTCAAAGTTCCAAAAATATTTTTATGAACCTATACTAATCAGAATTTTGAACATTTTGTTACATTAGATTATTGATAGTAAAGATTAAGTTTCTAATTACTAGTTTAGAATGAAAATACCTTTAATTGGTTAATAAAGCTTTTACCTTGTCAAGTTAGGTTAAAATAAACAGTAAGCACATTTGAAATTATTTTGAAAAGAATTCATTTCAGCATTCTCATCATTATACACGGTATATCATAAATCATTAGATTGGTACTACTTGGAATTAATGAATCCAGTTTGTTCTGTATACTTCCCACTATAAATTGAAATAGTCATCTTTCTTATTCAATAATTCAAATTTTAATTTTTTTTCTGTCCTTGAAACCACCACCATCATCATTTAGCATCCATATTTCTTGCCTGGATGGGCTGGATGGTTTAACAGGATCTGACAGGTCAGAGAACTGCATAGAGCTCCAATGTCCTTTTTGACATGGTTTTTATAACTGAATGCTCTTCCTAATGGCAACCATTTTAGAGAGTATATTGGGAGATTTTTCATCTTACCTGCACTTGTGAGGTTGCCATATAGCTTGCTAGACGAGGTCCCTTGATTAAGGTGGATGTAGTGTTGAGGGAGGTTGCTCATGCCAGGCATTACGAGACAAGAGTATGATAGCTGGAAAGAGATGTCTGGTTGTTTGAGGAGATACATATCTACTCCAGCAAGCAAAGGAGAGAAGATTGTGATGTGTCAAGATGTACCCTCAAGGCACAAGAGAGTGACTGTGAAGGGGACAAAGACAGAGGAACAGATGATGGGGATAGGGATGGAGGATCAGGTAAGTTCACAAGAGTGTAAGGTGAGCAACAGATGGCTAGAGGTAGGAATATAGGTGATGCAGTAAATGGTAAACAAGGGAGTGGGTTGGTCTGATGTAAGATACTGTTTGTAATTATTTAGCCTGCACTTTGGCAGGATTCATGAACAATTGCAAAAGAAGCTAAAGTTCCTCAGTTAAAATGGGGTCACAGCTTTCAAACCTTGGGGTAAATAGTTTGTAAAAGCTTCAAACCTTAATTAAATTTGAGATTATGTTTTATTCCTCACAGCAAATTATTTGTGAAAAGCTGAGAGAGACTTTTAAAATGAATCTGTTACAGTTGTAAGTATGTTCTATAATGAAAGGTATAATTCTTAATGTAAATTGGCAGTTTTAATTTACTCTGTCATATTTTTATGCTAAATTCATTTTAAAATATATCAATAATACAGTACAGTAGTCCTTAAGGTTAAGGTGTTGGATTAACTCTACTCAGTTTATGATATCAGCTGCACTGCTGCCCTTTTGTCCAGCACTGTCATCCACATTCCCTACCCTGACTTTCACCTTCCTGCTATTCAGTTGCTCCACTAAAACCATTCTTAACAACTGCTGTCTTTTATAGTTCGACCCTGCAACTTTTCCCATCTTCCCTGAAATTCCATTCTTTTCATCTATAAACCTCCTCTTCTTTCATCTTCCTTGAATCTCAATTCTTCTCTCTCAAATGCGATAAAAATTTACACTGCCTTCTGGTCAAGAGCTCTTTTAATCCAACACCCAGAACCTTCACTTGCTCTTGCATCCCAGTGCAACACTTACAACACCACAATCAGTTGAGGCCCCAAGCCTGCTATCCACATTTCTGACCACTTTGATTGCACTTCTGCTAATCTGGTTTACTGCATTGCATGCCATCACTGTAATGCCTGATTTATTGGTCAGACCACTTGATGTCTAGGTGACCACTTCCATGAATACTTGATTGATGATGTCTGCAATATTCTTGGCATCTTGAAACTGAAACCTCACTACCTTAACTCCCCTGACCACCCTCATCACTCTCTGCATTTTCAGTTTGCCAGCCCAATGGTTGAAAGGCTACCTGCAAGCTTAGTGAGCAACAGCTTATTTTCCAACTAAGAACTTCCACTCCTTGTGGTTTGGATACTTATCTCTAATTCTGCACCTCCTTATGTTTTTCTTCACATCACTCCTTTTCTACCTTTTTTTTTGTTTTGTTGCAACTGTGACTCTGTGCCCTTCACTGGTTAATTCACACTACCCTGCAAACCCTTCCTCACATACCTTTTGCACTAACCACCTCTCTCTACCTTCCTTCCTTTTAATCCACGCTTTACTTTCTACCAATCACCTCTTCCTCATTTCCTGTCTCTATCTTTTAATCTATTCACTTCTTTATTACTTTTGCCAGCCGTTACTGATTACTTTGTAGAAGGACTCATATCCAAAATTTCAGATTGTTTCACTCCTCATGAAAACCTAACTTACTGGCACCTACAAACTCTTTTGGATTTTATTACCATTGTTGGTGAGGCAGACTTTCAATAGTTTCCTCCGTTTTCAGATTTTATTCTCTCTAATGAGATATCTTCTGCATTATGCATCTAAATATGGCATATAACTTTGCTTTTTCCCTCTTTGGTTGACTCATAAACAAGTTCTAATTCACAGTTGAACTTTTAATGTATGAAGAGCACCCAAAGGATATAGAAATGCTAACAAAACAAAACAAAAAAGAAAAACCCTGTTCATAAAAACTTAATGAAAAGGAATATAAACTGGAAAGACTCTTCTGAAATGGGATAAATGATATAAAAATGTTTTATTTATTTTGTAAGTTTATATTTATTATTGCAGTGTGTAATCAATCTTTTTAATCCCTTACCATAAAGATCAATCCCAACTTAGAATTCTTCTTTTTTGCCACTTCTGAACCATCTTACTTCTGTAAGCAATATACCTGCTGAGAAAGCCTCTACATTTACTTTTTACTTCACCTGTAACTCTCTCCACATTGCATTCTCCAAAACTATCCTTCCCCACTTTACCATGCTCCCCATCTTCAGTATGAACAACCCACAACTAGAACCCTCAATATTGTTAGAAATGCTAGATTTCACATCACCTTCTGTGTGCATTTCTCCTAATGATCATTCTTCCTCAATATTACAAAGAATACACCACTTCAGTCTCCACAAACTATTAACCCTTTAACATTCAGATTTCTTTGTCAAATGTATTGCTTATTTATTCACATTGTTTTGAATTAATCATGCATCATCTTGTAACTTTGAGATTTCAATGGTGTTTGTATATTTTTAAAATGACATTGTAGTGTAGGTTTGAGACATTGGATCTGGTCAGCTTTAACATAAAACAAGAAGAATATTTGGGTCAGATGTGGCTGGATTAAATGATAAAGGGTTAAACCTTTACAAACTTGATCAAGTGAGATCTATAATGGGGTGCTGCTCCCATATTTGGCATGGTACAGCTGCTACACATAAAGATATCCTAGACCACATCGAAAGAAAGAGTCACTCATGAACACATTCTAACCTGGTCCATAGGTTCTCTGCTTTTCTTACTACTACTACAATGGTCTCTCTTACTTGGAGCTGGCTGGTCTCATGTACTCACCTCTTAGCCACCCCCAACTTGCTCATCTCTCCTCTCATCATCCATATTGTACCTTACCTCAAGGAATCATACCAACCACTGTGCCTGTCCTTCGAAACATTAGCTGTCTGAAAATCTTTCCATGCCCATATTTTTTTTTCTGCAGCCATCAACTTGCAACAATTTAAGAGTAACATTAACTGCTTTCTCTCCAGTGTTGGAGAGGCTGCAAATGCCTTGGGTGGCACAACTTAACTCCCAATCATACAGAGAAAAAAAAGTTGCAGCTGTTCTCTGTTGCATAATTAAATGATCAATTGTACAACAAATAATGCAAAATATTGTTTGAATCCATAATTATATTTATTTTCATAGATTTGTTCTTTTTGATCTACTGCATTAAGATTTTATCTACTGATTTTATATTTTGCATCAAGATAATTTTTTTTTCTTTTTCAGATAAATGTATTTCATAAGCTTACTAGTATTTTTCTTGTTTTTAATTAATTTCTTTTTATCATATTTTAAAGTTTTTCCTCTGAAGTGTGCAGTCCAAAATTATGTGTGGGGTAAACTTGGTAACCAGAGCGAAGTTGCTCGACTTTCTCAATCAGGCAATCCAGATTTCAAGCTTCAACAAGATGTTCCATATGCTGAAGTGAGTATTAATGTTCACTGTGATTTTTCTAAATGTCAAATAGTCTTCACTTTTTCTGTGTATGTTCTTGATTCACAACAGAATCTGGATGAGTGTGAAGAATTTTCAGTACACTCAACATTTTAAAATCTGATGTTTGCTGACGTTAGTAACTATCATAGTAAAAGGATAATTTATAGTACCACAAATATAGATTTTGTATACATACATGCCCACATATATATACACTCTTACACACACACACACACACATTTATAGACTCTTATACACACACACACACACACATATATATATACACTCTTACACACACACACACACACACACATATATATGTATATGTATATATTTACAAATAGATAGATAAAATCTGAGAGATACAATTGACAATCCAATAATTTATTTGTATTATAACAAAATATACTATGAATATAATATAACAAACAATTATTAAAACATCAAAATTTATATGGTATTCAACTGATGTACCAGTGAATTTGGATATTTCACACACCCTTCTGAAGGAATTTTTTCCTTAGTCAGTTAATTTTATATATATATATATAATCAAAAATAAGCAACAAGAATGAATCCAGTAATTTAGTACAATTGTTTCATACTACAACATTTTATTAAAAGCTGTAAATATTACAGCAGATTTAATATATCGAGTAATCATCGGCTAATTTTATATAGGTTTTCCAATAATATAAAGTTCTCAGATCAATTAGTAACATCTTAGGGAAAGTAAATATACAGATAAAGATGTAGATATGAATCTCAGGAACATGAGGTAATGTAGTTAGGATCTGGTTGGCATCCTAACTATATTACCTCATGTTCCTGAGATTCATATCTACATCTTTATCTGTATATTTACTTTCCCTAAGATGTTACTAATTGATCTGAGAACTTTATATTATTGGAAAACCTATATAAAATTAGCTGATGATTACTCGACATATTAAATCTGCTGTAATATTTACAGCTTTTAATAAAATGTTGTAGTATGAAACAATTTTACTAAATTACCGGATTCATTCTTGTTGCTTATTTTTTATTATAATCACCCCGCATATTTTTATGGGTAATACCATAAAAAAAATTCTGGTGCATCTAAATTAAGTACCATATTCATTTGAATCTAAATTGTTTGCTGAGTATATATATATATATATATATATATATATATAAAAATAAAATATCATAATGTAAGAATTATAAAATGTATATTAATATATGTTATACAGTAGCAAACATCATTTTATACAGGCCTCTTACTTGAATTAGAGTGAGAAGATATGTTTAATATAGCAAAAACTGACAGTTAACTCAAGCTTTTGCTAGATGAAACGTAGATTGTGTATTCATTACATGACACCATTGATTACACCAAAGAGACCCAGCCAACTTCTGCCAATTTAGGCTATATATATTTAAACCTTTTAGCACATCTGCATCAGCAACAATTGTATAATACTATTGCTTTCTGTGACAGAGCTATCAGTAGTAAGCATGCAATGTATATGCTTTGATGGTAGCTACCTGTTCGATAGACTTTCAATTACTCTACTATGTTAAACTGAAGTAGATTAGCCTATCTGGTGACGTTCAGTGTCTATGAATGTTTGTTATTTTCATGTGATATGTAACACAAGAAATTTCCAATTTATTTATGGCTTAATTTGGAAGGTTGTCATCACTCAAAACATGATAGATACAAAGTTTGAGTTTTATGGGAGAGCCTGTTCTTATTTTCTGTCCTAGATTTTTCTTGTAAAATATATATTTAAAATCTTAAAAATATTAATGTATAACTTTACTTCATCACCATCATCATGGTATGTCTTCTTTCTATATTGCCATGGGTTGAATTGGTTGTAACATCCAAGTTGGTTCTTATTTAGAGCTACTGTCCTTCTAAACAGGTTAGGGAACCAGGTTTTGTGTGAACATTTCATTTCATGATGCCCTTCTTGTTAACCTCAGTTTTACAGAGTGTACTGTCACATTGCACCAAAGAGGTTGTCATATTCTCATCATGACTAAAGGGTTCTTTCAACCCTACTCTACTGGTTTGCTAAACACTTTGCTGCGATATTACATTCAGTTTTACATGTGATATTGGGGAATGTAAATTTAGAACTGTATTAAAAAAGAGGAAAATGATTAGCACTTATTTCATTCTTATGTATAGTGCATATTCCTAATTTTTAGATTTAAAATTCCAGATTAAAAAAAAAAATATGTGTGCTATACAAGGTACTTGTATTTAAGAGACTTTTAGAGGTTTTTATTAAATTGATTGCCCTGATCTCTGGTTAGCTAACAACAAATATACCTTTAAGTTTGTAAACACCAAAACCATCAAAATTATAGACATGTTAAACTCCACTTTGCCAAAGAATCCTTGCCATTAAGAAAGGCAGTTTTCAGCACACATAGTTATGTTTAGATGGCACGTGGTCTGATGTGTGAACGAGATTAATAGTCCTTTGGAGTATATCCTTTATTATGGAAGTATAAAAATTGATGGCATTGATTTAGATCAATTAACATTTACTTTCAATTTGATTTCATAGAATCAGTTAATAACTTCCGGTTCATCATAGTTTTAAAGTTCATAGAGTGCTTATTAGTCATTCCAACTTATCTATTTATTTGTTGCTAATCAAATCTAACTTGGACTTCACTGATTTCAATCTGCTTGAGATCACCTCTAGTCCTACAATACCATAATCACTTATTTTCAAGTGTTCACATTTGAATTAAACCTTCCCCCATGATTATGTAGAAAAACACAAGTTATTTTCTGGACATTAGATTAATAATAATGGGTTATATTATTAAATACCTCCAAATTCTTGATTTTGTTTTTTCTCAAAACTAATTGCATGACATAAATTAATCTCATTAGAAATATTGTTACAAAAGGTTTAATCTGTGTATCAGAATATTTTCTTCAGTTTTATGAATGCTATTTTAGACAAACCTTTACATTTGTCTTGGATTTTGAGATTGGAATCTGTGTGATGTGTTTCTTGTTTGTTTTATCTTCAAGGTAAACCTAGTTCTGAAATATTTAAAAATAACTAGTTACCCTGAGTGGCTTTATTATTTAGTCCATGTTTGCTTAGGATAAGTAAATTGTCTAGAAGAATGATAATGGCCTATTTTGCAAACATGGATTTTTATGTATCCTTCCTAGATTAATTATATTGAGCTGTTGAATTTTATATAAATTGAAATTTATTTTGAATCTTACTACCTGAAATTTTTAGAAAATTGAACCATTTATTTCATTGAAAATGATGAGTGGATGGTAAAATCAGTAAAGTGTTTTGTTTCATTTGATTATATTCTAAGTTCAGTTCCTACCCTAATCCACTTTCATTCATTCTAGTATGATCAAATAAGTAGTAGGATCGATGCAATCGGCTATACCCTAGAGGTCAGTTCCTTAGCATGGCCACATCACAATGACCAAAGTTAGTAAAAAGTAAAAGAATGTTTCACTTTAAATAGTTAACCATTATGTTTCACCTTAATTCTGTTTTCTTTTTCTCTTAGACTAAGAAAAGTATGATTGTACAAATTGTTTTTTGATAGTTTAATTTTGGCTGAGTTTCTTAATAATCTTTCAGATTATTATTTCAAATGTAATGCTTATTTAGTCACATTGTTTTGAATTAATTACGCATTATCTTGTAGCCTTGAGATTTCAATAATGTTATTGTTTATTTGTAGATTGGCATTGTAGGGTAGGTGTGACAGGCTGGATCTGGCCAGTTTAAACAGAAAACAAGTAGAATATTTGGGCCAGGTATGGCCAGTTTAAATGCTAAAGGGTTAAACATAATGTCTCCTAGTCTTGAAGTTGTATAATAGTTGTAAAATCATTGCCACTGTCATACAAGCTGTGCTATCCATTTCAAATATTCTGTGAGGACATGTCTGGCTATAAAGAACTATTACCTCACTTGGAAGCAGGTGTTGGCAACTGGAAGAGCATCCATTTGTATCCCTGTAAATTTGGATTTATTCCCTAATATTTATTATTATTTATTGGCGTTAGGAAGGACATCCAGCCGTAGAAACACTGCCAGATCTGACTGGGCCTGACGAAGCCTTCAAGCTTCACAGACCCCAGTTGACCCGTCCAACCCATGCTAGCATGGAAAACGGACGCTAAACGATGATGATGATGATGATATATATATATATAGGGCAAAGTATAAATAGTGGTCATTACATATTTTTGCAGCTGTTTCCAGTAGTCATTATAGGTATATTATTGATATGTTTAAGCAATTAGTCTATTGACCAGTTGAAAAAATTGAATGACCTTAAAAAAATTTTAACCCCTCCTGGGTATTGTCTATTCTTAGAAAACAGCCATGTTTTGATGGTGATAAATATTACTTCTTATTTTAAAGTTAGTTATGTTAAAACAGGTTAGTTAATTGTCAACTGCTTTTTTCTTTTCATACAAGCTGTTATCGGTGAATGAGATTTTTTGAAGCAGTATTCTAAGGTTGTCATTTCTATTGCCATCCTTACTTGTTTTACTAGTAAAGTAGTTTATTCCATTGGTCTTTGCACATTGAACTGCTGAACTGTGGACTTAAAAAAAAAACAAAAAACATCACCAGTGCACAGATATCTTGGCAAATATGTGAGTTCACCAAACTGTTAATTTAGTAGAAATATTCAAAGAAAATTATTTCTATGAACTTTAATGGATTAACTCAGTGGTTCTAAATGGGGTCTATATGAGAGTTTGATAAAGTTTATGTGCAATAAATTGGTCATAATTTTACAATACCCAAAATATTTTAACAATTTTTTCTACAGTTCCTAATAATATTTAATTATAACAAAACACTTGGATTTTTTTTTTTAAATATCAAATGATATAAGGGTCTACTGGAGTAATATAAGAATCAAAGGGGTCCGTAGGTAAAAAAATGGTTAAAAACCACTGTATTAACTTGTCCTAATCAGTCTCTGGACTCTGATTGTCATCTATTTCCTTGGATTCTTTATCTTACATGCTAACTTCTCAGAAATGTTGAATATCGCTAAGTGCATCGATATATGAGAAGCATTAGTTAATGAAAGATAAATTTTCTTAGTTTGGAGTTACATAATGTAAAGAAGCCATAAAATGGATAAAAAGTTGCCATGCCTTTCATAGTGTTAAATGTTGTACAAGTAAGGTTGAGCGTTATCTTATACACTCGGTTATTATTTGATTGACCTTATAAATGAAATAACACTCAAGTTATGCAAAAATTACAATATTGCAAAATCACCTAACCTATGCCAATCTGAACATCGATAAAATAATAGTAATAATGAAATAGTGTTATCTAATTTTGAATTGACTGATTGATTGATTTTATCTTGTTGAGAATGTCTGTAGTACCTTCAATACTAGATTTGAATACAGAAATGTCAGTTATATAACCTTTTGCTGAATATTTTATTTTCTCCTGCATAATTAAAAATACAGAGATGTTAAAACTAAGATTCTCCTTATCATTAAATAGCTAATGATAGAGAGAGATAGTTTTCCTTCTAATAACAATAATTTCTTTTGTAATTGAATTTAATACTTTTGTTGTTTTTAATCAGTTTTTCCAGAAATTTTTTCTATGTATTTGGTGAACTTTATTGGTTATATTCAGTATAGTGTGTTGTTTAATGTCTGAAATAAAGTCAGCACCTAGGTTTGTTAGTTTCAATTAGTGATAATGATACATCATTAATTTTTTTTTCTTATTAGGGTTTCATTGATTTTGTAACAAAGAATAAATTTCTGCATTTGATACCTTTTGACTTTCTATTAATATTCGTCTAAAAATTATCAAGCAGTGCTGTTTATTACGATTTCATGCATTTTATTTAATATGTTATTTTCTTGGCTTTTCATATGTAATTCCTTGTGTTTACCTATATCTTCTTTGTCTATACTTTGTAAATTTCCAAACGTTTGTAGAATTAGAATTTTGAACTTGTTTCAATGTATAATACCTTAATGACACATAGATCCTTCAAAGTAAACAATTTAAAGTTGCCTGTTTCTTTTTGTTAATTTACCTAAATCATCTTTTTTCAGCTGTTAAAAATTCATGGATCTTTGATTGATATTCATAACAGTTCATTTTTTTTTTTTTAAGGCAATGGTTGCTATCTGTATTATTAGTTCAGATGTGTAACAAATAAACAACCTTTAATAAGCAAGTTCTTTGTTGATTTAATGTGTCTCTAATCAGTTTCTTAATTTACCTGGCATGTTAATTCTATATTCCTTATGAATTGTATTTTGTTGGCTGTTTATATTAGTTGTTTAAATAAAGAAAATATGTTTAATCTCCAGTTGTTAGAATGTTTACAATTTAATTGGAAATAATTTCTTAAGCACAATACCTTTGATTTAGATAGTATAAGTGCTGTAGTTGTGTAATATCCAACCCTTTCTTAAGGGGATTCATAATATAATTAAAAGAGAATTGTAATCTGAAATGAAATCTGGTCTCAGACTACTTTCAGCTGATGCCCTGACTTGCTTTGTGATGATAGCACTTATTTCATAATACATTTTCTATTATTTTTCTCTGCTAACAATCTTTCATAAACTTCTCTTTATTATAGGTAAGTTATATATAGAATAAATGAATATTGTTTACTTATCGTTTCTCAACAAATAGCTTACTGTTGAATACTAACAATTTCTTCATTCTCATCTGTTGTATATCAGTTTTAAAAATAAAATTCACTGTTAGAATAGACTTCTTGATAAAATGTTGGTAGTGAGCTGTAGGTAGTTATTCTTTTGTAAACTGATTGTCTACAAACTCTGAAATCTTGATGTCTGTATATATTGATCAACACTGTTTTTTGTTTCCACCCCCGCTACATTCTCTTTGAGTTAAGTATTATATTAGCTGATTACCTTATCAACTGTTATTGTTCTCAAGAAATTAGGCATGCCATTCAGTTCTACAGGCTGCAAGTTTGCCCATGACTGACTTACAAGACAGTGAAACATAGATCATAGTTGCTGAGTTTGTAAAGTCATGGAAGCTGAAGGAAATTGTGTCAAGTTCGCTCTACTGAATATGTAATGTCAATTTACATTAAAGGTAGACCAAAATGAATTTAGAGAGCAGCTGAGCATTAAAGGTATCAGCTAGTGTATGCTAGTTCAGATATAATTTGATTAGCTGATGAGTGTCCTGTGCTGTCAGAAAAAAAAAGGAGTGGTGAAGTCAGTTTTGAGAACACTGCCTCAAATGTCCACCTATAACAGCACACACACAAAAAAAGAAATATTAAAATGTTGAAAATTTACTAAATGCTTAAAATTGAACTGGTTGAAAACTGAAAATGTATATTACCTTAACTTTGTGAGTTGTGTATTTTGTTTAAAATATTTATTATTACAAAAATTTTGTCTTCTTAATTACAAAATTCATTGTTTTGTATTTTTTTAAAGTTATGGATGGGAACACATCCAAATGGACCCTCTAAAATATATTTGGAAGGAATGGAAGAGAAAGATCTTGGAGAGTGGATCAGTGAACATCCAGAACGGTTAGGAAAGGAGACTAATGACTACTTTAAAGGAGAGTTGCCTTTTTTGTTCAAGGTACTTTCTGTTAGAACATCCCTCTCAATTCAAGCACATCCAAATAAGGTGAGTAAATATTTTTTAGTTTACTCTTACAGTATTTTTCACCAGACATTTTATGACAAATATCTTTACAAATAAGACTTATTTTTTTTGTTTTCCCAGCATTGATTATTTATATTTAATAATAATTAGTGCAGGAATAGCTTTGTGATTAAGAAATTGTATATCTGATCCTATGGCTTAGCATCTTGGGCAAGTGTCTTCCACTATGGGTTCAGGTTGACCAGTTCCTTTTGAATGGAATTCTAACAACAGAAACTATATAGATGAACATCATGGTTTGTGTGTGTGTGTGTGTCTGTGTCTGTGTGTCTTGTACTTAGTGGCTTCATCAGAGATCAATAGAATAAATATTGAACAGAAATAAATTCTGTGGTTATGAATCCAGCATGGCTGCAGTCCAATAACTGAAACTAATTGGTTAGTAATTGATTGGTTGAGAAAATTAACTTGCAATGTTTCAATGTTCTGCCATCGAGACCAAACTACTATTACTATAAGGCCTGGAGGGGGAATGATCAAATACAGCTTAGTTTGTTGTACAAAGTCTCTAAAGATAGTCTTTGTTGTTGAATGGATAGGTAATAAATTCCCATTGCGTATCAGCATCTATTTCTCCCTTAGTGTTAGTCATTAGATGAGCTAACTTGATTGCATTTTGGTACCACCTTGAGTGACAAAATAACAAAGGAGCTCCAGCCTGTGAGAAGGTCTCTACATGGTTGCTGAGATTGCTAGAAACAATAAACAAATTGAGCCAATAAAGAAAATCTCTACATAGTCTTGTTTCTTACTAAAAATACCAATCAAACCTCCCTCAGATCACACCTGTTTTAAAATGGAAGTTCATATTGGATACAATAGTTCGAGATATCAAATTGAAATGATCATGTTTGGAACAGCTTTGATAAGTCAACTTAAGGCTGACTTAGGGTTAAGAAAACAAAAGCCTTGAATACCAAGCTAATCTTCCTTAACCCTTTAGCATTCAGGTTATTCTGTCAAACGTAATGCTTATTTATTCACATTGTTTTGAATTAATCATGCTTCTATAGTTTTGGAATGACATTGTAAGGTATGTGTGTGAGGCCAGATCTTGTTGAACATACGATATATAGAATATTTGAATCTGATGTGGCCATTTGAAATGCTAAAGGATTATATCTCACTCTCCAGTTATAAAACATATTGGATAAGGTAGTCAATATACATCACATTTGAAACAAAAACAGAATGGTCTTGGCTGGAATGCCTTTTATCATTGGTCAGAATCTGTAACAAATATTGATATGCAAAGACTGTTTTACTTGTATTGTTTCTTTTTTTTTTACTTTTTGGTACCTCACAGTTGAATAAGTGGTTGTGTTGTGTGATTGTCAGGTAGAATGCCTTGCAGTATTTGTCCAGCTAATTACTTTCTGAATCAAAGTCTTGCCAAAGTCAACTTTGTGTTTCAACCTTTTGAGGGCCAATACAATAAAATACCAACCTAAGTTGGTGTATTGGTGGGTTTGATAGAACATTAGACAAGACACCTAATGGTACTTGTTCTTGTTTCTTTGCATTGTGAGTTCTTGAACAGGAAATTTCTTGTGTTACCCAATTTAACAACCATTTCTTTCTTGCCTGTTATTGGTGGAATTTACTCTGTTACAAGTATTTGCGGGCTATGACTTTTGTTTAATGATAGATCCTTCCTATTAGTCTTCAAAGTCCTTAAAAAATAAAGGGTTTTAAGCATTGTTATAAAAGCACATGACCTAGTGATTAGGGTGTTCAGCTCACAGTTGATATCTTCAATTCAAGTTCATATCCTAGGTAGGGCAACATGAGGTCTAATCACTAAGCATCTGGACTGTTGCCATAATAACGAAGCTAAGGCATGCAGAGTAAAGCTACTTGGCAAAGACTGACCTTGAACTCTGCTGTGCATGTGCACTAAGTTTTAATGTTCTAGCTTTAATTCAATGTAAAGATTTAGGCTACTGAAAAATAACATGATATCCTACCTCTTATTTCATAGACGGCCTCTAGTTCCACATCCCTTTAAAACTGATTTCTTTTTCCAGTTCTGTATTTAAGAGATGAGGAATTGTGTACATTATTTACATTTCACAGATATTTGTCCTCGTCTTGTTAGTTGTTAACACAACGTTTCAGCTGATATACCCTCCAGCCTTCATCAGGTGTTTTGGGGAAATTTCGAAACTGGGTTCTCATTCCTAAGGTATTTCTTGATATTATTATTATTCATGGGCAAATGGCGTAGTGGTTAAGAGCGCAGGCTACTAAGCCCAAGATTCCGAGTTCAATTCCAGGCAGTGACCTGAATAATAATAATAATAATAATATTTGAAAAATGCCTTAGGAATGAGAACCCAGGTTCAAAATTTTCCCAAGACACCTGATGAAGGCTGGAGGGTATATCAGCCAAAACGTGTTAACAACAAACAAGATGAGGACAAATATCTGTCAAATGTATATAATGTAAATAATGATTTCTTTTTCCTTACATTTTAACCCACAACCAGTAAAATGATACATTTATTTATAAACCTTTAAGGGTTTCGGTTTGTAATTAGAAATTTAAATTTTGCTGTTTTTAAACGAAAGATTTCGAACAAAGCTTTATATCTCTAAGTATTCACGAAAACCTTTCTGAAAGTTAAGGTTGATGGAAAAGAACACCATCTTGTGAATTACATAAATGAAAGTTGCTAGGGATTTTATATATTCCAAAATATTAATCCTTAAAAATTTTGTTATGTAACTTTACAAACTGTTCAATTGCATTATTTATTGATTTTGAAAGTCTGTAGAAATATTGAATGTTTGCTGATCTTCAAATTCTGTATATACAACCACAAAACTTTTGAAATAAATTTTTAATCATACTCTTTTTTATTTTTAATGTCATAGTATTTTTGTTTTATTGTGTGGTTGCATTACTGAATGTATTGAAGTAATATAGGATTAATGTATGTCAAATATTTTCCCTTAAATTCTTTGAGTATATTCTAATTAAGGCAATTAAGATAAGAAATACATTTAGTTCTTAAAATAGTAGATTTCCTGTTCTCTAGTTCTGAATTATTTGTGTGATGCTGCAATACATAAGATAGCTATTGTGAAGTATTAACAACCTTATCAAGCTCTGCAACAACTAAGTTCTTAAGCTTTGTTTTAATGTAAATTATCATTTTATTTCATTCTGGCTATTTTTATTAGCTTTGTACTGTTTTAGAGCTTAAATGCTTTTTCATCAATTTGTTTCAACATACTTGACAGGATTATATAGAGATACATACATCACTTGCAATCTTAGATGCATATTAAGAGTTGAAGTAACAAAGGCTTTTTATGTTTGTATTAAAAAGATAGTTGTTCAGCAATCACTATGGTTACACATTCACAATTCAAACTTTTGTTTGTAAGGAGATCTAGGTCACTTTCAGTCTAGGGGTTGCTTAGTGATCTTGATATATAGATGAGTAGGGCTTCAATAAGTATGACCAGTCACAAGAATTGAGCTGCTAGTGTTTGTGACTCTAAGTTTACTGGATATGAAAGCTAATTTGTGTTATCTATACCATCCTAATAAATGGTAATATATTGTTTATTGTTCAAGGTGAATGGAATAATCCAAGGCATTAGCAATTGCAAAAAGATGTTAAATATAAGCAATGGAAACTGAAGACTTTTGAGAAGACTAATCTACAGAGTATGCATGTAAATTTCAGACAGATGTACACTTTGAGAAGTGAGCTGAGAAAGTTATTAGCTTTAGAAGGTTTCAACTGATGAATGCAGGAGAAATGATAGTGCTAATGTTAACAAAACATACAAGATTGGTGGGAAAGCGCTTCAGGAGTTGGGGTATAAAGGATGACTGGAGGTTGTTACGAATTTAAGTTCTTTCTTCTACAATAAAACCTTACAGCCTTGATACTATAAAGTTCAGTAACCAGGTTATTGATAAGAATTTGTTCTTCATTCATCATCATCATCATCATCATCATTTAGCGTCCGTTTTCCATGCTAGCATGGGTTGGACGGTTCTACTGGGGTCTGTGAAGCCAGAAGGCTTCATCAGGCCCAGTCAAATCTGGCAGTGTTTCTACGGCTGGATGCCCTTCCTATTGAAAATATATTGGTGTGCAAATTTATGTTTACACATTTCATTTTTAATTTTTATTAACCCTTTTGTTGTCATATTTCCCTTGAAATACACTATCTTTGTGTTAATTATTTTTAAAAATAAGGAAGAATTTATTAAAATACCTATCATTTTTAAGCTGGTGTTTGGAACATAAAGGAACATGAAATTTTGATGCAAGTTTTTAATTTAGATCACTTTAAAATTGAGAATTTGTATTATAAAACTAGGAGTTACTGCAGGCAGGTTGCCATCAGAAGGGTTCAATAATTTTTCTTTAGGAAATGTAGCATTTAAACTTCAATATTCTTACTTATTTCAGATCCATGCAGAACTGTTAAACAGAGAAAATCCAAATCTTTATAAGGATGCTAACCACAAGCCAGAATTGGCAATTGCTTTAACACCTTTCCAAGGCTTGTGTGGATTCCATGTAATTCAGGATGTAGCTAAGTACCTTCAAGGTAAATTTTCTCTTATTAACAGAAATTCAACATTAAGTTTCCTTGTTGGCATAAAATTGGGAAATATATTGCTTATTAGTATTAGCTTTTATGGGCACAGCATTTTTGGGTTGGTTGTATATGCTTATATGTTACAGGTATTGGAGCTTGGGGAAGGGCAAACTCAAGGGCTGTTCCAGGTGGCACACAGCCTAGCTATACCACTGCATGTCTGCTAGCCTTTATAAAATACTACAAAGGAAAGACATTGAGATTCTTTAGGGCTATGTCTCTCAACCATTTTTTTACCTCTGGACTCCTTTGATTCCTAGTTTACTCAGGTAGAACCTCATGGCCATTTGATGTTTAAAAAATCTTATATCTTTATAATTAAATAACATTAGGAATTGTATCAAAAAATTAAAATATTTTGAGTATTGTTGAAGTATGACCAATTTATTGCAGAGAAATTTTTACAACAAAATCTTATATGGACCCTGGTTGAGAACCACTGTTTTAGATAGATGGCCCATTAGATATTTATGGGTTCTGAATTATTTTTCCTGTTTTTTAACTGAATTTTTGAGAGCAGTTTGGTTCATTTTTAATATTCTTGTTTGTGTGAGCAGATGAGTTTATTTTGGATATTTTCATTTTTAAAATCATCTCTGGCTAATCGTTGTGAGGACATTGGTGTTGCCTTGACAGAAGTTTTCACTCTGTGAGTGCTCTTGTTTAATTTAATTTGCTTTTGTTCATTTGACTTCATTTAATAGAAATAATATTTGATAATGTGTTAATGCACTTTTACAGATATACAAGAGTTTCGTACTGTTGTTGGGACTGAAAATGCTATTAAATTGATAACTGCCAGCAGAGCTATTGACATGGCTTCACACAGAAGTGTGATGAAAAATGCTTTTGAAGCAATGATGATGAGAGACAAGGAAACATTACAAAAAGAAGTGCGGAAATGGGTTTCAAAGGTTATGGACATGGGTAAATATTGTAACCATTTTAACTTTCTTTTTCCTCTACACACACACACACACTCACTAACTCTCTCTCTCTCTCTCTTTCTCTCTCTCTCTCTCTTCATATATTGAGGATGAAAGCAAATTAAAATCTAAAATATTAAATAATGATATAATTCCGGTAGTCTAGGTTAAAACACTAATTCAACTAATTTATTTATGGAGTTTTTAGTCAACTACTTTTGCTATAACTGGTTGATTGTGAACTGTTGAATGAATATTTTCTTGTGATTTCTCCTAATTGCAGCCATTTCTGGGATTGTATAGAATGTATTTGATCATTTCTTTTCCAGAGGAACAAGGAGAGGATATTTCTCAGTACAATGGAGAGGTGCTTCTAAAACTTCATAGAGAGTTCCCTGGCGATGTTGGTTGTTTTGCTGTGTATTTTCTCAATCATATCACCCTCCAACCTGGTCAAGCTATGTTCCTTGATGCAAATCTACCACATGCATACTTGTCTGGAGGTAATGAATTTTCTTTTAAATTTTAGAATATGTTATGTTTTCTTTAAAATTCTAAAGAGAAACTAAACTCAAATATCTTGTTTATGTTCATCCAGATTGTATGGAGTGCATGGCCTGTTCAGATAATGTTGTACGAGCAGGGTTAACTGTGAAATATGTTGATGTGCAGACATTGTGCAAAATGTTGGACTACACTGGTCGGCAGCCACAGAAAGCTATATTTGCAGCTATTCAAGATACAGAGGACCCTTATGCTGCTATTTTCAAGCCTCCAGTAAATGATTTTGCTGTTATCCGTATTATGGTAAGTGATTTCTTTTCATTTTAAATAAAAGTTCTAAGCTTATTTTTATTTGATAAATAGATTAACTCTTTTATGACTGTATTTGTTTTGAAATATGAAATACACAGTATATGCATTTCGATTGATTTTAAAGTAATCAAAAATTTAGAGAATTTAGTAAAATAAATATTCTATTTTTTAAGTTGATATTTTGGAACATAACTAAACGTTCTTATTTAAGTTGAAGATATTTTAAATTTAAATATAAACACTTTAATGCAAATGGTATTTTACTGTGGGACAAGGGGTGATCTCAGTTCAGTTGGTATTAAAAGGTTAAACTGCAAAATTCTTTGTTTTCTAAAATTTACAACTCATTGAATATTTTGAGAGATGAATCAGTTCAGCAAATTTAAAACTAATCACTTTCTAGCATTTCCAGACTAACATTAGCTGGATTTGTCTCGCATAACATTTAAAAAAAAATAGTTACTTATCCAGCAAAGCTGTGAAACCCTTTTTTTATTGACAAGCACTTTCATCACCATCGTCATTGTTTAATATCTGCTTTCCATGCTGGCATGGATTGGATGGCTTCACCGAGAACTGGCAAGCCAGGAAGCTGCACCAGACTCCAATCTGATTTGGCAAGGTTTCTGTCGCTGGATGTCCTTCCCAACGCCAACCACTCCAAGAGTGTAGTGGATGCTTTTTACATGCCACCAGCAAGGGAGACAGTCAGGCAGCACTGGCATTGGCAACGCTGAAATGGTGCTTTTCATGTGCTAGTCAGGTGGCACTGGCTCGGCCATGCTCAAATGGTGCTTTTTACATGCCACTGACACAGGTGCCAATTGTCTGTTATATATATGTATATATATATATATATATATATATATATATATATATATACATACACACTCACACACACAGGTATACACAAGTGATTGAACAAATGAAAGCATTCAACAAACTTGGTTGAAATTACCTGTATTTTATAACAGTTTAACTTGGCTCTATGTTTCATAAAATTGCATGGATGTAGGACTTTCCATCTCATCAGATATTTGGAGAGATTCTGTATGTATATATCATCATTTAATATCTGTCTTCCATGTTGGCATGGGTTGGACATTTTGAAAGGATCTAATTATCTGGAGGATAGTGTTGAGCTGCAATGTCCTTTGGAATGCTACTTGGATGATTGCCTCATCCTATGGTCCCACACACATGACCAAATCAATGATTTCCAAAACTTAATCAACAGTGTCAACAACCATATCCAATTTACAATGGAATATAGTCAAGACCAACTTCCTTTTCTTGACATTCTTATTATAAAAAAAAATGCACCAACATGGAAACTGATGTTCACTACAAACCAACTGATTCCAAACAATACATTCTGTTCACCTCCAAAGCACATGAAAACAAACATCCCCTTCAACCTAGCGAGAAGAATCTGTACAATTGTCTCAAATTATAGAACATGAAATAAAAGACTTCAAAAACTAAAGGCAATTCTTCTCAAAAGACATCCAGCATCAATAGTTGACAATGGAATAGAATGGGCCAAGACAATTGCTACCCAAGACTTATGAAAACTGAAACACACTCACAGTACACTAAATAGTCTCCCATATCTCTCAACACACAATCCAAGAAATACAGAAGCTTACACGATTATATACAAGAACATCCCACTACTGAGTCAAGATCCACGTCTAAACAAAGCACTCAAAACCTATAAAATAATAAAAAGCAAAAGGCAACCCAAATCCCTAAAAAAAATCTACTCACCAATGCAAAATTACCCAACACAAGCCCACCACCCACCGTCAAAAAATGTGGTCATTCCAACTGCAAGACTTGCATCCACTTAATTGAAGGAACAATATATAAATTCCAGTTGGGACACTTTTGTCGTAAAAATGTAACTTCGCCTGCACATCAAAGAATTTACTTTATGCCATAAGGTGTGAAGGGTGCCACAAAGATTACATAGGGCAAACGAGCCTTACCCTCAGAGAAAGGATGACAGTCCACTGCCAACAATTGAAGGATCCCACCACAAGACAGATGCCACTTAGTAGTCACTTAGATATCTGTGCACAAAGCAAGTCCCCCAAATTCCTAGTTTTCTCACTATATCAATGCCCACACAACACCACTGACCAAACACGAATAAATAGAGAAAATAATCTAATTCAAAAATACAGACCACAACTCAACATATACTAACATACCCCTCCAGGTACACACCCTCAACAAACACACACAGAAACACATACAGATGTACAAAATCACACAAATACAATGCAAACACCCCACACAAACACACACGCACAAACACTATCCCCACGCTAGAACACAAACCTACACACATTCCAAGAGAAAACACATATGCACACTTGCAATACGATTCTAGCAACTATAACCAACACGTACATGCACACACCTATTCACACCACCCTGACAATCACAAATCACATTCACACAGATATACACACAAACATGCAAATACAACACAACCCACACAAACACACAGACATGCATATAGGCACACATGTACACACACACACACATGCATATAGGCACACATGTACACACACACACACAAACACAATATGCCCGTTCCCCAGTAAAAAATCACACACACACACACTCAAAAGGAAAAAAAACTTACATATACACACAATACAATCCCAACAAACACAAACACTCACAAACACACATATATACACAAGCATGCACACACATCCCCAACACAATGACACACACCTCCCCAACAATACAAGACACATAGACACACTCACACAAACACACCCACATGTATACACACACACACTGCACTAACAATACAAACAAAACAAATCACTCACTAATACAACATACACACCTGGAAAACTACATAAACCATACCCACAAATATACACACACAAGCGCATACTCAGTACCAATGTGCACAGAATGCACACACATACACACCACCCAGATAAACCCAACACACACGGACACACACAACCACTGATAAATACAACACACTCACACACACACCCACACACAGACATATGCACCCTCACAGACACATACAGTGGCTCACATATGCACACACACCAGGACAATTATAACAACACGTACATACTCAGACAGAGACACACACCCATAATATCCCCACCAACACAAAACACACATACACATGCTCATACACAAACACACATATATACACAAGCATGCACACACACCTCCCCAACAATACAAGACACATAGACACACTCACATAAACACACTGACAAATACTAATCACACACACACACCACCAGGACAATTATAACAACATACATATACTTAGACACACACACACTCACGTACACACACAAAAACGTGCACACATACACACCATCCTACCAAATATAAAACACAAGCACATGTATATACACACACACACCATTCTGACCTCTGAGACCAGTCCCAAAAACCACTGAACCATGACAGACTAGCCCAGAAACAAAAAAATCTTTTTGATTCAACATTACTCTCCCTCCCCCCACCAACCAACTCCCACACTGTCCCTTAAAATAGCAAACATTTCTTAGCTACACACAAGATGAAATGTCAGAATGACATATCAATTATTCCTCTACAATTTTTTTGTAAATTCTTAAAAATATCTCCTTCTGTGTGTGTGTGTGTGTGTGTGTGTGTGTGTGTGTGTGGTGTGTGTATATATACTGCCAAACAAACATGATTAATTTAACTCAAGATACTTTTTGGAGTCCCATTCTGATTACTTTCTTAAATACTTTCTTGTAAACTGTTTTTAATATTTTCTTAATATCACAAAGAATGTATATCTGTATTTTAATACTTTTGTGATAACCAGTACTTTACACAACAAAGCTCATACAAAGCTTTACATCTTTAGGGTTAAGGTTAAGGTTTTAGGGTTACGGTTAGGGTTTTAGGGTTAGAGTTTTAGGGTAGAGTTATGGAAAGAAGTGAAAAATGGAGAAATTAGAGGGGAGGTGAGGGGGGCAAAAAAGTCTTTCCGAAAATAGTAGCTGAAAAACAGGAAGAGAAAACTAAAAGCAATAGAAATGCACGAATGATTATGGTGGTGCCATGAAGTAAACATGCTTCAGATACACTTGTTTATTCATACAAACGTAATTGAGATGAAATATGTCATAAATAACAGTGACAAATAAAATATACACCACCGGAAGTTGTTGACAAACAACAGCAGTAATTTTATTAAGCTGAATGCACGTCATTGATTGGCTGAAATTACCGAAATACGACAACTTTAACACAAAATGACTTTGAAAATAGAAACTTTTCTCAACAACACTAAGAGTAAAAGATGTTTTATATGACACATTCTATCAGTGTCCGAAGTTTGAAAATGTTTAGTTGCAAAAAATTAATTTCTCAATCTGCCATTGAAAGGGAAAAGATCCATATATATTATATATATAACACACCTGTAATGATTATCAGAAGCAGTTGTAAATCAAATTTATTACAATAAAGCAATATATAATGACCAAGGGTGATGAACTATATCATTGGACCCTGCCACAAGATTACGTGGATTTTTGTTAGCCTGGTGAATGAACAGAGCTTATAAAGTATTTTGCCCTGATTGATAATCCCCCTTTACCTCTGTCCTGTTTTGTCCGTAATCTCCAGGACCATTGAAATGACTTCCTCAATATAACATGGAATATCCTTGACAGAGCCTCTCCTTATGCACATACTCTACCAGCCTACAGTTTCCATCAGTAGGAAAGCTGGCATAATCTGTTGTCACTAGAGCTGTACCCTATTAATAAACTTCAAATCATTGGCTCCCACTAACCTGGATATAACACTTTAGACCTACTTGACCCATACACAATGTCAATATATATTAGAGATTACTGTCACACAAATATATAACTCCATCAAATTGGTTATCTCCCCTTTTAGTCACTGCTATTGCTGAAATACTACACCCTTCAGAATGCAGATTGTCTGTTCTATCATGTGAAGCATTTAATGCAAGAACTGATACTACTAGGATAAGTAAGACAACAATGTGGCCTGAACTGACCAATGGAGGTTTAAATACTCACACCCAGAAACCATTTTAAATTCCTTTAATTCTGATACTAAATATCTGATGATGTAGACATTTTCTATGCTAATGAAACTTTATGTGGAGCTGTATCAAACTGTTATTAAATACATGTAACTCTGCACTATTAATTGCCAAGTAAAAATAATACATTGATGATGATAATCTGAGGAATTCTAAAAAAGTAGATCTATAGCCAAAGCTATTTCAACCATAGCCATTCTCCCTGTTATCGGATGGATTCTCTAGAATTACATTATCCTATCTGCCTTGTTGGGATGATTTGTGATTTGAGGGAGATTTGGCTACTATTTTAAGAAGTTCCTTCATTGTTTCACTTTGCTAATAGTATGTGTAAGTGCTGTTGGTAGCGTAATTCTGTATATTATATCTTTTTACTTATTGAAGCAAACTTTCTCAGTGACTTAGTAAATTTTTTAAAGAATTAATTCATAAATTTATCATCATCGTTTTTTTGTGGAAACTTACTGATGCTTTATATATATGTATATTTAATAAGCTTTTTGCTGTTATTTCTAGTTCTTGATGTTTTTCTTTTCAGCTTCCGGGAGATGTGGCTCAGTATCAACTGAGACCTCTACAAAATGCCAGTATCTGTATTGTAATTAGTGGCAAAGCTGAGGGAACCACAAGGTCGCTTGCTAACCCTCTGAAACTTCAACCAGGTTCTGTGTTTTTCATGTCTGCCAATGAAATTGTGACTTTAAAACTTGAAGTAGGTAGTATGCTCTTGTTCCGAGCTCATCCCAACCTATAAGTTGGTTATCTCTTGGAGCAGCGGGTTGGCTTATTTAGTAGGTCAGTGTTTATTTTGATCTCCCAGCCACCCACTACTCGCCTTCTAAATGGTTAACTCCAAATATTAGTAGCTGTTAGAAAGATTGTAAATTTGTGAGGAGCAACTTGAAGAAAATGTTGTATTGAGCTTAACAGCTAATTAGACCACAAAACCCTCTTCTTAGCTCCTTATTGGTAACTATGTTTTGGTAACCGTGTGTATTGAAGTTGCTCACTACATTGGAAAGTTTCAAATTCATCTTTCACTTGTTCTCTCCCTCTCTTTCATATACATACACAAAAACACATGCACCAAACATATAAACTTTACTATATAATTTTTTGATAATATCCATTCATTTCAAGAATGTTCTCACTAGTTATTGTCAATCAATATTAAGAGGAATTCACATTGAGGTTTTGCTTTCTATGTAACTTAGTTTTGATGGGATTTTTTTTTTTCAAATTGGTATTTTCAATAGATTTTCATAGATTGTCATAATTTTTTTTTTTTTTCTTTTCAAGCTAAGAAAAAGTATGCTTTCAAGTTGTCTGTAATGGTTTTGCATCCACGGTAAAGCATTCTACATCTTCTGTATATCTCTGCTTATTTGGAAGCTGATTTCTGTTACAAGTGTTTTCTAATCACCAGACCTATTGAATTTTCATCATTGTCATTCAAAGATTTTCAGTTCTTTAGTATTAAGAAGTTTAAATCCAAATTTGTTATTAATTTTCATGAATTCTTTTTTATTTTTATTTATTGAAATTAATCAAACAAAATTCAAATGTGAATCTCAAAAATTAATATTTAGTATAATTATTGGAACTCGTCTATATCAAATTTTGTGCTTTGTTAGATATATTTATAATTTCATGTGAACTTTCTACTGCACCAGTTAACCTTACTTTATATTCATTTTTAAATTAAAAGAATAACTGTTTGCCAGCTCAACTAGACATATTTCTTGGACATCTCAGTACAACAGCTGGTACCTGATATCTTGAGAAAATTTACACATGAAATTTAGTCTTAAGTTTAGGGTTTTATTTCTACTTGCTTTCATATTTTGCTGGTATATATATGTTAATTATATCGTCAGAATATTTTCTTCTAAAATATACCTGCCTGTTTCAAATGGGCTGAGGAGTATGCTCTGAGCCATTCAGTACTGCTCTCTCTCTCTCTTATATATCGAAATGGACACTATAGAATAGTTTAATTGTTCATCAGATGGATTCTGGAATATTTGAATAGGATTTCGTACATGTTGCGCTGAAATATTAAATTTTATTTCATTCAGTGTGATTTGCATTTCAAGTTCATTTTGCAAATTAATATTTTATTGTTCCAGTTACTTTGTTTCATTCACACAGACAGACACACACACACATACAGAAACATTTCAAAAAGTTACCATTAGTAGACTAAACTTAATGAATACTACTCTATAGTTGTGTGTGGAAAAATAAGATAATATACCTGCAAGAATGTTTTGAACATTTTTTTCTACCAGAATTTATTTTTTCACAGACATTTTTGTATTCTTGTTGTTAGGTTTATAATGATTGACAGAAAAAGTCAAAAACTATTTTATTTTTAGTTTTTGTGTCTATTTTTTGAGAGCTATTAATTTCGTATTCTAGCTAATTTCTTATGTTGTTATTCCTCCGGAATGCTGCTTTTTCTGCCACTTCTATGAAGTTACTATTGTGAGAATATGTTAAAGTTTTGAAAAGAGAGGTTTAAAAATATAAAAAAAAAAACGCTTTGGAAAATGTTGATGTGCTATGTTGAACTTTCCAGTTGAATGATAATCCTTTATACACTAAGGAAATTATATCCTATTTTAGCTGGCTTTCAATTTGTTGACAGTGACTAAGGCTTTGATTAAGTTCAATTTTAGATTGCAGTCATCTCTGAATGTTTTGTTAATTTTGAACAAGTCTTTTATTACTTGACTTCTGTCAACTAAGTGTAACTCTCTTCAGAACATTTAATACTTTTTCTCTTCTTCCTGCTGCCTCCTTGTCCATGTCATCATTAATCCAAGTGCTGACAGGCACTTCCTTTTCTCCACTTCACTTTCAGTTGAGTGGAATTGGTAGAATTGTATATTTGGATTTAAACAAAATGATTAAAAGGTAAGCTGTAGCACTTAAAAAAAAAATCCAATCTTTTGGTCTGTTCATCTATTTTTCTGTCAAATGGATGTTTCTCTCAAGCAAAATGTTGAATGAAATAGCTATGTAGCTAGTGTTTATGATTCTTCTGTGGTGAAACAATAAATATTTGGATTGAAATATAAACAAACATCTCTCTGTTCAACTAATTCAATGTTTTTTACCAATGTTCTCCAAAAATTTTTTTTTTTTCAAATCTTTGACATGAAAATATTTGCTCTTGAAATAGTATAACACTTTCAACTAGGGTATCACTTAAAATGATAATTATAGAAGATAAGCCAAATTAAAATCATTTAAATATTTATTGATGTAAAAAGAATTGTTCTTTGTCTTTAACATATTGATTATATTTGATATTTATTTTAAAGATATCTGTTGTAACTTGTAGACATGTCAAGTTGTTGTACTGAATAGCAGTGAAAGGAACGCAAGTTGTGAAGATTAAAAGTTTGTTAAAATGTACTTCTCTTTGTACAATTTCAACTTATTCTTCCATTTAAAGGAACTTTTGACATTCACATTAGACACAATTTGATAAAGAATTGAATCTAAGGAAAATGGAAACAAAATTAAGTTACTACAGGATGAGTCCATTACTAGATTGAATAGACGTCATTTTAACAAGTTTTAGTCCATGCTGCCATCAGTGAGCCCCCAGTCTAGCACTTTTTCACCTACCTGACTTTTAGGTTAAATTTTTAGACCCATCCACCTTGGATTTGACTTCACTATAACTTTCCATATCTGTCTTTCCCCAGATACTTCCAATTGTATCTCATTACTTTTTCTCTCAGTAGGTGTCATTCAGTTTCATATTACTTGCAGTATCTTCTCACACTTCAGCCAAATCCTTTAATGCCCTTTTACCATCTCGGTTCACTTGTGCTTGGCCTTTCACTCAACCCAAACATAAATACATTTTTCTTTCTTATCTAACTTTACTCTATAAAACAAGTGTAAACACTAACTTATTACTCTATTTTATTTATTTGAAAGTAGAGTTGCTAGAATAAAAACTGGCTGGAGAAAGTTTAGAGAACTTTTACCTCTGTTGGCAACAAAAGGCATCTCTCTCTGAGTGAAAAGCAGATTGTATGATGCCTACGTATGAACAGCAATGCTACAGGATTGAGAAACTGAGGCTTTAAGTGCAGAGGACCCATGAAAACTAGAAAAAAAATGAAACCAGCAACTTCTGATGATAGAGAGAATTAAAGATTGAGCTTCTGTTGGATGCCTTTCCTGTTAGCAAGCAACTACTTTATAGTGTAAACTGGGTGCATTTCATTGTCTGACTAATACAGAAAAGTGACTTGTAGCTAAATGAAAATCTACACTTAAGTTTTTTTCATTTGACCATAAGCTCAATTTGCTTTGAATTGTCTATATATATATTAAGAACAAGCTTAAAACCCCAACTCAGTCTATATACACAAGTCACCAATATCTGTATTGCCATGGCAATCTTAAGATAGTCATATCTGTATCCTAGTACAGCCCTTTTAGAGCCAGAGCAGAATGCAATGTTCGTTAATTGCTGACTATCTGTAAAGCAAAAGTATGAACAACATAACGATACTGCTGACATCTGGTATAATGCCACTACCACACACAAATCCTGGACTTTATAATAAATGAAAAATGAAGAGCAAATCCCTCTGCAACCACTATTCCATAGTTTCTTTTACTTCTCTGAACTAAGTGCCAGCACTTACACCAAATTCATCTAACTCACCTTATTCATACTGTCTCTTAAAAGAACAGTAAATGTCACAAGCATGGCCCCTTCCAACTAAATTTTACCAAACAAAAAAAAAAAACTTTTAGAATGTATTCAGAAGACAGACCTATTGTCTAGTGTTTTGTTTATTCCACTGTAGACAACCTCAAAGCATTCTTTGAATTCAAGCTTTAGGTCAATCAAAATCCAGTGGAAAAATTCTGAAAGCCCCCATTAGAACAATATGAACAGAGGCAGTGGCAAGAAGACACATTTGAATTGTATACCAGAATTTCTATTCTGATAGAGGTTGAGCATACTGGTAACAGCATAAAATTGAGCTGTACTGGTTTTTCATAATTCTTTCTAGGATCCATCTTCAGTACATGACAAGATATTTTTACTCCATGTGATTACTTTCTCTTATTACATTTAGTTGAAATTCACTACATTCTGGTGTCCTAACTAAGGTACATAACTCTACAAAAGAGTGAAACCTGTTAGCAGTAAAAATAAGTATAAACATGGAAAAAAACAAAACAAACTAAAATGATGTTTGTCTCCAAGTGTGGAGTCTATCTTTTAAATAATTTTGCTTGAATCCTTACAATGTCAGAACACCATAAATTTGTAAAGAATGAGAAGCAGAGTAATTAATCCATGCCTGGTACTTACTTTATCCTGAATGATGTAAGGTAAATATCAAAACAAAATTTCAGTTCAGAACAGAAACAAAAGTAAACAGTAAAACATTGTATAACCCTCTTATTTATGTCTTACACATTGGCTTCACTTTTATGTAGTTTAAGGGGAGGGGAATAAAATGTTAAACATCATCAGGATTTCAACACACAATGTAACTATACAAGGTAATACCACCCCACCCTTGGTTTTCTTCTGTACATGTAAAACATGCTCTTTGCTTATAATTTTCAGTTGATAGTTATGCTTGACAAATACATTGATATACTTATTTCATAGACTCAAAATATCACTTAAAACTTTCTTTGGAATGTTTAAATCCTCTTTCACTCAAATGCTTCAAACTCCTTTTAACTGAATGGCATTCAGTTTAGTTGATACATTACAGTCGTTGCCCTTTCCCCAGAGTTTCCCAATAAGGGAAAAGGAACACTCTTGAGTTGTTTCTGTAGGAAGCAATACTGTAAGTATAATGGGTTCTTCTTCAGACCTGGTCCAAATACATGCAACAGTGAATTCTGTAAAAGGCACTCAAGAGCCAGGTGGTGGGGGTTAAACCAAGCAAACAATTTAAGTACATTTATATTATATTGATTGAAATGGATTGTTTTTAAATGTAAACACTTATAATCAATATTTGGGTTGAATTAACAATCTATGCTTCACCAATTTAAAGTGAAGTACCAATAATTTAAGTATCAACCAAAAGCACTGACAAGCATTTTGTCAAACGTTGAGTAAGATACATGAATTAAAACTGGTTTTATGTGTCTAATCTATCCTATAAAATTTTCAAACAAACATATAGAAACTCATAGATCAAGTTTGATTAATTATACCAATTAGAACATTCCTTGTGAATGTAGTCTTTATTTTATATAAGCAAGAAGCTTTACGTAATGTTTTGAAAATAACTTTTGGAAATTTACAAGACAGGAAATCTTGTAGAAAGAACGATCTGGTTGCAAAAACGTTATATTAAAGAAAAATATTGCAAGGTAATTTATTATAATATACAATCCTAAACTTGAAAAACAAAATAATTTACAAAGAATATTAGAGGATAAAGTTGTTTAAAAAATAGTTATTTTGGACAATAAAGATCTCTTCTTGCATGTACAATTAAACTAACATTTGGTTTAGTGTAAAGTATATACCTCATACATACACACACACGCGCACGCACACACATTTCATATACATGTAAATTTCAAATGTAGTCCCACCCCCATGATTTTCTGATTAATATATCGCAACAAATAACTATAGTCAGAATTCAGATAATGTCTTAACAGAAAGGAAGCAAAGTGTGAGATTGAATATACTTTTGTAAAGTTTGGACATGTCTGTTGTTTTAACACAGATATTTTTAATAGGAAGAAAGTAATTATTCTGCCTCATTAAGAATGTGTAAGGTTTTTTTTTTAAACATTTTTCTGAAACACGGGAAAAGTAGGCTGAAATTAACTAACAAATTATATAAAAGAAAATGGTATTTTGTATCAGCACTTTTTTCCTTTCTACTTACTAAATGTGTAGCGAGAACTGGAGAGAGGGGGCAATGTTTTGAGAATACATGTGGAGGTGTGTGGAAAAGTGTGATCATGATGTCCTTTATTTTTAAATTGATTCTGAGGAGGGAAGGGATAGAAAAAAAAATTGATACTGTATGTATCAATACTTGATATCAGACAGGAGAATGCAAGTCATTATTCTTTAGAGCCTCTTTTGGCAACAAGAATTTCGAATGGTGCAATTTGTGGTATTTAATCTCAAAAGATTTCAGTCTCTCTGGCAAGGTTGCCTCAAACCAGGTGAGGATCACAAGAAATATTTTGATTTAAGTATTTAATTTCTGTTGGAGATTTTGAGTTATCATGTACTGGTTGTTCAACTAACCCAGTGAGAAGACCAGAGAAATATGAAATGTAAGGTAACCATAAAGTCCATTTTAAATCTGTGGCAACTGTTTTCAATGTAGTACACTACTTACATCCCACATCTGGAAAATAAATAAAGAATAAAGACCATAAAAATCAATGAAAATGTTACATGTGTACATTCAACAGCTATATTATTTTGTTGTGTGTTTTTATGAATACATTTCCCATATATTCTGTACAAGATGTATATTTAGAAATGTATTTGTATTGGATTGATTAACACTAATAAAGAAAAAGGGAGGTGGGTGTTTTATAATTGGCACCATTCTTGATGTTATGCTAGACTTATTTAAAATAAACTCATATTTAGACATGATTAACACATGATATTTACAGGCCAACAAGGGAACCGATATACACCAACTCAATCTGCTAAGAATAGTAGTCAAACCTCTCATTACACTTTACTGTTGTACTAAAAAGAAATGAAATAATGTACATCTAAACATAGTGATGATATTCATAGTTGGAATACATTCGACCATCATGAAATATTTAATGTAATCTGATTGGCTAGTTTGCCATCTAAGTTAAATGTAGTATTATAGAGGGAAAACTCTCAGGGGCAAAGCAGAAAGAATCGGGACTGTACAAGCTATAAGGTTTTTAGTTCTCTGCTGCAAGGAAGAAAGTGAAGTTTGGTTGAATTTGCCTCTGATGAAAGAAGAAATGAAGTTGCATGGTAGAAAGAGGAAGGATGTTGACAGGTAAAGAAAGATGAGTGAGATGTAAGCATACAGATTCTAAGCATAGTTTGTTGCATGGGTGAAGGACAGCAGGGGATGCAAATACACATCAACAAGTGAAGGCTGTACTTGTGAGTGGTGATATTTTGTGTATGGGTGTGGATGTAAGCAGCTAAGGAAGAATTGAGTTCAAGTCATGAAGAAGTATCATGCCAAGGCAGAAAATAAGATCCATTTCACCGTATAGTTGGGAGTAGAGAACTATGGTGAAAGACAATACTGGAGAAGGAAAGGTGCAGAAAAGTGTCGTTAGGCAAACTGAAATAGTGAACCCTATGTGATCAAGTGCTGTGGCATCAGATGTCTAGCAAGAACCCTTTAAACTGATCCAAATAACCTTTGACCAGTGTCACCTATATACATCTGGCTGCATAGCTGACATTTTATGTAATAAATGTGTCTAGTGGGAGAGATGAAATAGTGATGCATAAAGAAGGACAAATGCAGCATAGGGTTTGGGTTGAGTGTGCTGGGATGTGGAAGAATGATCGATCACTAAGTTATGAAGATTGTGGGTGTGTCAACAGGAAGGGGAATAGTGGGGTCAGACAAGGAGATGGAGATACAGTAGGAAAATGCAGGAGAGGTAATGTGGCAAGATGGTAGGGAGGTAAAAAAGATGCAGTTGGTGATGGGGAAAATAAGCAATGAGGGCAGAGGTGCAGTTGACATCATAGTTGAGGAAGTAGATAGTGTTTATCATTTGGAGCTAACACACATGAAGTAGTGGACTATATGCTGATACTGAATCTCAGAATCAAGGCCATAGATACGGAGGTGAAAGAATTGTGAGAGGGGGATGGCAGATTTTGTGTGAGTGGGTCGAGGTAACATTGAGAGATAGAAATAGAAAATAATGGGTTTGTAAAAGATACGGCTAATGGATATAGAAATGTCCAAGAAGTTGATAGATGTAGATGTGAAAAGAGATGACAAAGGTGATGTAGAAGATGTGCTGATACAGTCATCAATGTAACGATCGCATAACGCTAGGATGAGTAGTTCAGTGAACTGTGTGATGATTTGGATTTCAAATTACAAGCTGACATAGTTGTTGCCCATCTTGATTCTCAAGGTCCCCTAGATCACACAGACTTTTCATGAAAGCCAACCTCAGACTAAAACAACAAAATATCTGCAAATCACAGAAAACAAACTGAAATGAAACAAATATGGAAGTAGTTTCTATTTTATTGCATACCTTAATAAGTCTGTCTTTACCAACTGTGAGGAGTCTTTTGCGTGTTGCATCAAGATGCATGTATACAATACTATGCTTGGCATCATGAAATGTTGCAAGAGGAGCTCTTCTGCAATTAAAATTTAAAAATTGGCCTTTTTAAAAAGGAGAACAAAAATAGCCATTTGGATTAAATCTATTTTGTCAGCTAGATGGGTTTTTTAAAACTATTTTTCAAAAGTGTAAAAATTACCTGTATGCTTCAACATGCTCAAGATTTTGGACAGGCTAAGTAAAATAACTACAACTCTGTTATACTGGAGTTGGCTAACAGAAATCTTATTCTTGTGATGAAAGCAACATGGGAAAATTGGTATTAAAAAGATTAAAACCATTGATAACAAGACTTACGCTACTATTTTACATTCTTTACTATGGTAATGTCTGCAATACAGCATATTGCTTTTGCATTAATGTTTTCAAATACACCCATGTGTTGGAAGAATCTTCTCCAGTACAGAATCTTGCTCTTGTTTTCCTTTATCATCTTCATGAGGGTGAGATTCCTGAGATCATTTTTCACCACTTCATCCTCTGTAGGTTCCATACACTTGAATCACTTTGTACTCTTTAACCCAATTGTCATTCTCCATAGACATCCCAAGTCTGTGTGCCAGTGCAGTTGCCTTCTCCCTTACACACTACAGCTGATTCTTATATCTAGTTTGCCTCGAGTGCATTTGCTCCCCAAAGTTGATGCACACTAATGTTTACATATCCAACTGAATATGTTCACCTCATATCTTTCTTCACATATCCTCCACATTCAGGGCCTATGTTTCTTTACCATTCAATATCATACTTTGTACACAAGCATGATATAGTCTACCTTTCACTGAGAGAGAAGGAATTCCTTTGTTGCCAGCCTCTTTACTCTGTTCTTACTCTGGCTGTGTACTGTAACATCCACCATTTCTAATTAGTTCAAAATGACTAGATCTGACTTCTCACACCTATTCTACAATGTCATTCATAAAACATACAATAACATCATCAAAATTTTAAAGCAATGAATATGAGGTGGTATCAAAAGCTTCCCAGACAAGTTCTGTAGCATACCAGCAGATGGCAGTATATGGTTGCGTGCATAAGGACCTTCATGAAGCAGTGTGCTGAGTAACATTGCTGTGCTTATTTCACAAGTTTTGAAATTTATGTTCTTGTGATCACATGTATGCTATAGTCTGCAAATTTGTCACACAGGAATAAAGAACCAACGTAAAATTCTGCATTAAACTTGGGAAGTCTGCTACAGAGACATTGAGCATGCCTTAGCAAGTGTATGGTGATGAGGCAATGGGTCGTATGCAATGTTTTGAGTGGTCCAGGTATTTCAAAAGTAGAACATCCCTGGAAGATGATGAGCAATCTGGAAGACCTGCCATGGGCATCACCTCTGGAATTGTAGTGTTGTGCATTGAGAATTCATTCCTCGGGGTCAGACCATCAACCAAGGGTTCTACAACAACATTTTAAAGTATTTGAGGGAAGGCATTCAGCAAAAGCAACTGGATCTGTGAAGTGTAAAAAATTGGATTCTTCATGACGACAATGCACCCTGTCACCGAGATCTTCTCACTTGTGAGTTTCTTGCAAAAAACAACATAGTATTGCTTCCACATCCGTTCTATTCACCAGATTTAGCCCCTGTGGACTTCCATCTCTTCTCCCAGATGAAAATGCAGCTCAAGAGTCACCATTTTAACACTGTTGTGGAGATCCAGAGCAAATTGCAGAAGGTCTTTGACCTGCTTATGGAAAATGACTGCCAGGCTAGATTCCAAAAGTGGCAGGAATGCAGGGACCGGTGTATTGCTGTGCAGGGTGACTATTTCAAAGAAGATGATGTTAAAACTTAAGTAAATAACTTATTTTTTTATTAAACATTATTGATCCAGGAACCTTTTGGTATAACCTCATAAATAAGCATTACATTTGACAAAAGTAACCTGAAGGCTAAATGGTTATTGACCATTTTGACCAGATAGCCACCATATAGTGGTTCCTATATTTGGTGCACTTGAATTATTCCCTTTCTATTCCATGTATTCTCTTAATTCAATGAATTTTCATAGTAACATTTCCATGCCTCTTATCAGCATTGGAGAGGTTTAAGCACATTGCCATCATTATGTACACACATTTTGCCACTAGCATCCTGTTCATATAGACACACTCCTTTGCAATCCAGGACATGGCATGCTTCCAATCCATGTCACTACCACTTGAAGCCCCTCTGCTTCCTTCCATTCTTTACTGAGCTGTCAGTGAATTTTTAAGGCTCTATCTACTGTACAAGTATACCCCATATGTCACCTTCTACTCTATAAGGTATCATAGATCTGGTCCCCTTCAAGCCACACCTTACCAAACTAAAAGGAAAAAAACTTTGGTTAAAGTAGTCTAGGTCTGAAAAAAAAAAAAATAAAAGACATGATGATCATGGCTGGAATGCTTTTGATCATTGGTCTGCTCGATCGTTAACAGCCTAGAACTATAATTATCTCAGTGTCAGTATGTGAGACTCACTAACCTCGTCGCAATCTGACCAGTAATAAATACATCATACATTCAACATAAAAGATAAAAGACCCCCTTTGGTCATGAATGATCATGGGATTGCAGCTAGAAAATTACCCTCCGAGGCACAAGTCCGGGCAAGGTTGTATATAGAAGACCAGCAGTTGCCCATGCATACCATCCTCCCCACTCCACACCACTGATGCTATCCAAGGAAAAGGTAAAAGTTGATACTGCTTGACACCAACTCATTTCTACAGCTGAATGAACTGGAGCAACCTGACATAAAACTGTCTTGCTCAAGAACACAACACACAGCCCGGTCCGGGAACTGAACACACTACCTCATGATTGTGAGCCTGTCACTTTAACCACTGGGACATGTGCCTCCATACATTCAACATACACAGTGATAAAGCTGGAATTCATAAAATAAATTAATAAGAAAGAAGGATGAATTGCAACAGCCATACTTACTCCTCATCTGTTATGCCAGAGAAACATTGATCACAAACACGTACTTCATATTCATAACCAAGTGGAGGAATAGTTGTCTTGTTACCACTACACTTGCCACACACAGCACGACCACACTTTCGGCAATGGTGCTGCAAGAAAATAAACAAAAAATTTATACAGAAAGAGATAATGTTAGGAGATGTGAATTACAATCATTTTACAACTATTCCTCATAAGCCCTTTAGTGGGCAACTGAACTGCTAGAAATAGCAGCCAAATCACCATTTTACAAAGACATAATCATATATATATATATATATATATATTGTCTGGAAAAATAGGATGAACATACTGAAAACTCTGTCCATAGATACGCTTGATCATAGTTCACTTGAGGCTAAATGAGATATCTCTCATCATACTTCCATTGTAAGTAATTTAATTATGCATGTCTTCATTACTTAGCCTTTCAGTGAGAGGTAAATGCTCTGAGGGCTGTCCTGATTACTACTTCTCAGGCATCTTCTCAAAACGTCTGACTTCTCTCAATGGGTTCTTAAGTTTTGTATCATCCATTTACAGCACACACCCAACATTTAATTTAACACTCAGTTTCTTTCTCTTAATCTTTTATGCTCAGTTTCACATCCATAAGATCAAAATAAGCTTATTCCTCTCCACTTGAAAACATTTCAAAATGACAAAAAAGCACAAGACCAAGGTTGCAATCAGTATCTGTTGTAAAGATGCAGAAATAGAGAATATGAATGCATAACTCTTTATTTTCAATGGATGAATGGGATATTCTTCATCTAAGTTTATACTGAAAGTTTTATAGAAAATATTACTTCGTGTGAAGTTCTGCATTCCTTCATTAGAGCACTAGAGTATTTTTCCCTATCTTGCTGATTGGTAGTCATTTTCTCCAGTACAAAAAAAAAATATGGTCTTGTCATTTAATATTTGTCAAATATTATTACATATTGTTTATGGCCTCTTTAATGTGGCTGTCCTCTAAGAGAGGACAATACTGTCATTTAACCCCAGGAAGGTGTCATCTCCAGCTGGTTTATTCAGAGTGCCTTGCGCACTTGGTATTTATTGCAAGCAGGAGATAATTCTTGCCACCCTCGCTTCAAGACCACCAGACCACATAGTTTTAATCTGTATTGGATCTCTTCGGTGATGGGTACTAGAATGGTCTATTAGAAAATCTCTGAGATAGAAGCAGTATATGGACCAAAAAGTATCTTTACTACTCTAGGAACAAGGCCCGAAGTTTTTTGGGAGGGGGCCAGTTGATTAGATTGACCCCCAGTATGCAACTGGTACTTAATTTATCAACCTAGAAAGGCTAAAAGGCAAAGCCGACCTCCGCAGAATTTGAACTCAGAGCATGAAGACAGACGAAATACTGCTAAGCATTTCGTCCAAGTGCCACAAGGGTCAACTTTGTCTTTCATTCTTTGTTTGGGGGTTGATAAAATAAGTACGAGTTGTGTACTAATGTCAATGTAATTGACTAACCACAATCTCACTCAAACCAATATTTCAGTATTAAACATCTACACCAAATTTTAACAGTGGAAATTCTAAGAGTATGATAATAACAGTAGTGACAATGGTGGTTGCTGTTATAGTCAACATTCTATATTTTTTAATTTCTATTTAAGATAAATAACATCAGAGCTGAAATCTCAGAATTATACAACATGGTATGACACTATACAGAACACGATTGTACAAACTATAACATACCTGTCTGTTACCAATTACTTTTTGCTCCCACATTTTCTGAACATTCCAAAAGAATGGTGCATCACACTTTTGACAAATATCACTTTCAGCCCAATCTGGAGTCTACAAAACAAAACAATATAAGAAGTTTTATAATGTTTACATTACAAAGCAAAAGTGACAAAAACATGTTTCATATCATTTTAAGATTCTGCAATATGTGTCTAGTTTTAGCTTTTAGCATCTTAGGAAGCGTAGAGGGTGTTGGAGCATTGTGAAGTCATGAAACACCTCTCCACGAGCATGGTCTGAATGCTCGCAACAAAGTGTATTCGTCTAAAGGCACCCAAAGGCCAGAAGGTGTTGTTGAAGTGGGTAGCACTATGTACTTGCCACTTCTTAAATAAAAGGAGAATCTATATGCCAACATTAGGTAAATGGTGACTCAGAGTCACACAACATATGTTCACATACATATATGCATAAAGGGGCATGGCTTAGTGGATAGGGTGATACAGTCACAATCTTGCGATCAGGATTTCAATTCCTTGGCTGGTGGATGCATTGTATTCTTGAGCAAAACCCTTCATCTGCATTGTTCTATAATCACTTTGACACCTGATGCTTAGTACACAGTGCACTAGTTCAGAAAACATTGGTTCGATGGAGAGAGTGAGCTAATGTGCGGCACAAACATTTGATCCCTATAAACAAATCATTTGTGCAGGTCGTTCATATGTCATCTTTGATGGGAGAGTCCTACATACATACACACACGCACACACTTTAGTCACCAATATAAGGAGATATTGCTTTATAAAATTGTCCTAGATAGTCAAAACTATCCACACACAAAAATACATTTTCACAAATGAAATTTTCTTTCTGGCAAAAATAAAAAAAGCACTTCATGTATTGGCAATAATTGTGAAAAGAACCAGATAAGTGTCTTCAAACAGGATATTGAAGACAATTGAAGTGACATAAGGAGAAAGAAGGAGAGAGGGAGGTCACATATAGTGTCTGGGAAATTACTGAACTAATCATAGATCCAGTATAAATAGAACTGTTATCAATTGTTAGTACCAGGTTGAATTTGAAAAAGGAACATACATTTTTAGAATGTCACTGATATTTACAAATATATGTTCTTAGTTCAAATCCAGCCTTAGATTATGACCATATCAAATCCTATGACAGCTGACAACAATCTGAGATAAAAAGTCATTGAATTACTAGATATTATTGTACATTTACTAAAAGTAAAATTTAAGTTTGGAATATTATAATCTTCTGAAAATAAAAACAAATCAATGCGGTAAATTAATTAATACACACCTCAACTCGTTTCCCATACATATTCCAAAATGCTACCATACAATCATCACCACCAGACAGGCATTGGTTAGAAATTGGGCAGTATATTAAAGCTTGAACTTTGTCACTGGAATGAAGCAGATAACATAAACATAAAGCAATTTTTTTAACCCCATTTAAATGGAGAAATCAAATTTGCAAGTTTAGAGCAAAAAAAAAAAAGATGTGGTGAGGAAAAATAGACAATGATAATAGGTATCAATGATACAACATGAATGACACTAAGTGGAAAGTCCTGGTTTTGTCATCTCTGTTCACTACACTACTTGGGTTTTGGTGTACTCCAGTCAGTTGGTGGCCCCTTGACTCAGTATAAATTTCTATTGCATAATGTGATCTGCATCTACTTCTGTAGGTATATACAAATGTATATGGTTGGTATATTTGTAGACAACACAATTGCAGTGTATAAATATCAAAAATAATGTCCATTTCTTTGCAGAGCATAGCTTCAATCAACAGACTTCTGAATTATGAGGCCAGCACACTTCCACAGCACTACTGTGTTCAACAAAAACTTTACAAAATATATGATGTATTATTTCTTTTATTGTCTGCTCTGGGTTACATCACCCATCAAATGTTATTTATTTTTATGCATTAGACTGAGTAACTATAGTAACTACACAACGCATGCTGCAGCACTAGGATGTCAATTTATTCACCAAAAGGTGACATTTCACTCTGCCAACACTTCAAGAGTCACTTTTGACAAACCATATGCACAGATCTATGCAGTGCAAATTTTTTTTGGGTATTTCTCCATTTGGCTTTTTTCAGATCAACTAGAAACAAATCAATTACATAAATACTTCCCCAAAGCAGCATAGCAACCAAACTTGCTAGTGCTATAACAGTATTTTATCCAATGGCAGTGACAACATTTTTAGTCAATGCCAATTATATACAGAAATGATAACTCACTAACTCACATGCCTGAATTATGTTTACAGTCGTGGCCAAAAGTTAGGAACATTTTTTTAAAAATTAAAATTATTATGCCCAAGTACAATTTGATTCAAATATAACTTTGGGCATTTAACCCTTCAGTTAGAAGTAATACTTATTTATTCACTTTGTTTTGAATTAATCATGCATTATCTTGAAATTTTGATGAGGTATCTATTAATTTTTAGAATGATATTGTAAGCCTGGTGTAAGAGGCTAGATCTGGACAATTTGAATATAAAACTGGTAGAATATTTTGGCCAGATATGGCCAATTTAAATACTGAAGGGTCAGTATAAAAATTCTAATTTTCAGACCTATGTTCCAAATTTTTGGCCATGACTAAGTTTCAAGTGAACTATTTTTTTCCGGTTTTCTTTTTAATGCTGAAGTTTTTTTTTTCTTTTTTGTTCTTAAGATTTTCTGAAAACAAAACTATTGCCATTGGCTTTGTGGTGTTTCAAAAATTAGAACAAGGAAATACATACTTCTGAGTAAAAAATTTTAAAAAAACACTTTAGAGTATTTGGAAATAGGAATGATGTGGCCTTGATAGTTAGTCTCACACACACACACACCAATAGTATGTGTAAATCATTATAGGACGCTTTCTGAAGAAAGATACTGTTGTGCTGACATCTTTGTTATTACTGCACACATAACCATTTCTGATACAAAATCCTTAATTTCACAGTTTAGTTTCAGTAGTATGTTGTTGATCTGTTAATCATTTCTGGATCCTAACATTTTTTGTTATAGCTAAGTAAAAGGAAGATGGTGGGTAGTGACCAGGACCTATTTAGCAGAGTTTCCAAAACTGAAGGAAGACACAAACAAAAAAAAAGAAAGAAAGAAAAAAAAAACCCAATGAAAGTCTGGTCCAAATGCTTGTAATATAGTGAAAGGAACCCCTCAAACCAGTTGATGGTGTTACACCAGTTGACAGGTTAAGTTTAGAACTACAGAACTGATAAAGTCCACCTAATGAACTTTTACAATTTCTGTCTACCAAATTTCATTTACAAGACTTCTCTCATAACACCTCAAGTCACTTGCACAAAGTGTTGTATAGTTGGACTGAATGCAGAACATCAAGGCAAAGCAAACCTTTTAATCATATGGCCGTGTCTATAATCAGTAACAATACACATTTATAACAAAGATAGGGGATGTAGAAAATTTAAACTTACTGATGTCCTTGCAATTCAAAAGCAGTTCCCCTTCGGCCACCTATATCCCACACAATGATGGATTGGTCAAAACTACCAGAGAAGAGTAATTTTCTAGAGGAATCCCAACTCAGGCTACGTACACTTCCTGTTGACATTTGGAAAGAAAGGTTAAAAATAAAACCATGATTAAATAAAACTTTTTTTTTTTTGAAAATAGGGAATAATATTCAGCATCTTATTGTGAACATTATCATCTGAAATCAATCTACTTTATCAAAAGATATCACATGACAAAGTTTTTTTTTGAGAGTTATAAGTGAGACTGACTGAAGAGGAAAGAAAGCTTTCCTATCTGCCTTCCTTTTTCTGTCAAGGGCTTATATGCCCCTCTATTAGACTATTTTCCTTAGTCATTGTGCAGTGATTGCCATAAGCTTTAAGAGCATCTGCTCGAAAAGTTAAACCATCATTCTTTCCTTTCCTGAGCGTCTGCTAATACATTACATGTACCACATCCTTGCATTTTTCTTTTTGTGTTTGTTCATTTTTGGATTTACAATATATATATTTTAGGTTGTTTCACGTGAAATGTCGTATTTAAAAGGTAACAATAAAATGTTTCAGAAGTGTTAGAGAACTAATTTATTTAATCAAAGTATGTTTACCCAACGTTTCTCTATGTCATATATTCCATCTTCAAAAAAAAAAAAAAAATCATCATCTTTTGCTGTGATAAACTGTCTGAACACTTCAATTATCTCTTCTCTATTTAAGAATGTTTTATTGCTTATGAAAAGCTCTAAATGCTTAAATAAGTATTGATCAGTAAGAGAGATGTTAGGGAATAGGGAGGATGTTGCAAAATCTCATAATTCAGGCTTTGCAACTTTTGGACCATAGCTTGAGGAGTGTGAGGACATGCATTGTCTTGGAGCAAAATTGAGCCATCTCTATTCACTAGTCTGGGTGGCTTCTTTTTCAAATTCTCATGCATACAATCAATATGATGTTGCAGTTATTTTTTTCTTTATTGCAAAAATGAATAATGAATAACTCCCTTCGCAGACCACCATACAATGACCAATAACTTTTTAGGGTGCAATGGTGGGTCTGGGTAGTGTTTAGGTGACTCTCCTGTTCTCTAGCTGTTGTCAAAGAGCATTCATTTCTCATCACAAGTAATGATCTGAGGCAAAAATGGTCTTTTTCCAGTTGAGAAAGCAATAAGGAGCACACTTCGAGACATCTAGTTCAGTGGATATGGAGCAAAACATATCTGCTTTCTTGACTCTTACAGGTGTCCAAAAACAGTTGTGCAAGATGTTTGGAGTTTTGTTGAAAGTTTTTGAACCTTTATGCTCGGATTTTGTTCAACCAAAGCATCATGCCACATAACTGATTTTGGCCTTCCTACCCCTTGGTTTATTTTCAAGGCTATCATCTCCTGAATGAGAGTTTTGGAACCATCTCCGAGTAGTTCTGATGTCAACAAAACCATTACCCAAGGCCTGCTTGATATTCCGTAGAGCTTCTGCAGCAGAGTGACCCAGTTTGTACTCATACAAGAAAATCATTCATAGCTTGCTTGTTATCATTTTCATAAGGTCTATGGGTTGGGTATGAATTTTGTATACCAATATTGTTGAGAAAGAAAAAGAGTCAAGATTATATGCAAGGTATACTTAACTGAGTGTTTTTAAATGACTGAAATAAATTAAAAATGCGACATTTCATATGAAAGAACCTTGAGATATATATATATATATATATATATATTATATATATATATATATATATATATATATATAATCATTTAGCATCTGCTTTCCATGTTGGCATGGGTTAGACAGTTTGACTGAAACTGGTAAGCTGGTGGGCTGGACAAGGTTCCATTCTAATCTGGCATGGTTTTTACAACTGGATGCCATTCCTAATGCCAACTACTCCAAGAATGTAATGGGTGCTTTTTACATGATACTGGCATCAGCCATGACTACGGTTTTACTTGGTTTGACAGGTCTTCTCAAGCACAGCCTATCACCAAAGGTCTCAGTCATTTACCATTGTCTCCACGAGGCCTAATATTTGAAGGATGCTAGTTACATGATACCGGCACCAGCCACAACCATGATTTCATTGTCGGGTAGCATGGCTGTTCGCACACAAACATCATACAATCTGCCTTTCACTTTGAGCGAGAGGCCCTTCATTACCAACAGAGGTAGGAGCTCTCTGAACTTTGCCCAACCTATTGTTATTCTAGCAGCTATGCTCTTGGAGCATCCACCTCCGCTACTGGCTTGGTCACCAAGATAACAGAAGCTATTAATTACTTCTAGCTTTCACCCCTGACTTTTGATGGAGTCTATTTTCTGTACATATATGTTCAAAAGAAGTTTAAGTTAGAACTTTATTGTAAGCTTTATTCATTTGTTACTTATACTCCATTGCAAAGTAACACATGCCACATCAAAATATTGCTGCTCTCTAGCAACGTAGCATGCATCCTACCTTGAGAAACGCCTGTTTAGATAATGTTTACAAACTATAAAATTTAGCTCAATAAACAGATGGTAATTACTAGAAGGAAGACAGGCAGAAGTGAATGAGAGAGTGAGTGAGTTAGAGAGATGATTACTCACCTGAATGTCCCTTGAAAGTAGTAATTAAATCAAAACAGTTGTTTTTAACTTTTAACACAGATATGTGTCCAGAATAATCTCCAACAAAGGCATATTTTGATTGCTCATCAAATCTTAACAATGGTTAAGTAAAATAAATTAGTTATCACAACAGGAATATTTTATTCTCATTATGAATAGCAAATGAACTGAAAGGTCAAAGATTATCTCAAAAGCCTTTATTCAAAGCTTGGTTAAAGGATAATGTTAGAATGTAATTTAAGTCAGATAATGAGAAACAATATATGTTTGTGTGTAGATGCAAATGTGGAGAAAAGTTAGAAAGCGGGGTGAAGGGATAAACATTAACTGTATATATATATATATATCAGTATATTGGCAGGATGAAAGGGCAACAGAGAGAGAAATCAAAGAGATGTAGAAAGAGGCAATGATATTAAAATACAAAAGAGAAGGAATAAGAAGCCTAAATGATACTACAAATAAATGAAATGATGAAGTAGATACTCTACAAAAGAAACATCCATTATTTAATGGTTTAGTCATGAGAAACAGGACTAGAATCATGGTCTTTGCTTGACTGTTGAAACTGATGCAGTTGGTTTTTGACTTGAATATATCTGTAAAGTGACAGCAATGTGAGGGAAAAGGAATTCCAGATGGTTGATACTCTGTGTTGGTAATGATCATGTGACGGAAGGAAAGGATACAAAAGATTAATACAGGGCCTTTGGGTGTAATGGAAATAAGAGACAAGTATGGTGATAACTTGGCGAAAGTCATAAGCAAACAGATATATCTGAGGAACAAAGATCATTGTAGTAGAAAAAGCAAAGTAAGAAGATGGCAAGTCATTGGGCTAGACACCTAGCAGAACTGGCTCTATGGAAGTCACACTAGTGGTCACCAAAGAGAAAGAAATCTGAAGTGATAAATGTCTGTAGTCAAGTTTGCTTGTTCACCCAATTTGGAAAAATTAAGCCATAACCATCTCATCTTTTTCTCTGACAAAGTACATTATTCAATGTGTCCTACATAAGACAATATGGTGTGATATGAGGTTTGACAGCTATTTCTAGCAGGTTGGATGACCTTAGTCACTTCTTTGGATATGGGAGTAAAACAGAGTGAATGTTGGTGGATAATAAATTGTTTCATGGATTGCTGCAAACCACTGTGTTAATAATCCCCGAGAGAAACAATCAGCTGGGTCAATGACTTGTGGCTAGGTTTCATATCCAAAGTGGATTAGTTGAAGGATAATACAGAGGTTAACAGTTCAGTTAATATATGTTGAATTTAATAATTCTTTCTCTAATGTTTGGTACAAGGCCAGAAATCTTGAGGGAAGGGTGAAGTCAATTACATCACCCCCAGTGCTGCACTGGTACTAATTTTAATGACCTCAAAAGATGAGAGACAAAGTTGACCTCAGTGGTGTTTGAACTCAGAATATACAGTCAGAAGAAATGCCACAACTAAGCATTTTGTCTGACATGCTAATGATTCTGCCAGCTCACCATCTTGTTGAAGTGAATAATTAAGCAAAAAGATGGATGACAGGACAGAATTTTAATCACAAGTGGCTTTCTGGATGATCCTGTTTCATATGTATGCAAGTAATAGGATAGAGGTTAGTTTTCAATTAGTTGCTTTTTCTTTGGAAAGACAGGAATCTCAGTCTCAAATGGTGGTATTTTATATCAAGGGTGATGCAGAAGATAATGCATATTTTGCAGCCCGAGTAGAGTTGGCACTACTTCTCACTCCTGCCTTTTTTTTTTGGCCTAGTCAGAAAAGGAGAGCAGCATTCATGATCTTTTTTTCACAAGACTTCTAAGAGTGGTGCAGTAGGGAATGGCAGGAATCAGGACTTATGACTTACTGCTGCAGGAAATGAAGTTATCCTCAAACTGGAGATCTCATCCCTCTGCTTATCATGAAATAGCCAAGTTATGGTATTAAACCAAGAATTATTTTAGGTCTGGCACTCAAAAATAAATACAGTTTGATGGGCTTCTATATAGTTTCCATCTGTCCAATTCCAATCACAATTCCACTTTGGGTTGACCCAAAGTAAAGGCAGAAGACAAAGTATACACAATGGAATTAAACACAGAGCAACAGGACTGAAAAAGCAAGCTTCTGAAATATGTCTCATGCCTGCAACCATTAAGATAAAGAACTGGCCCTCAAATCTTTTGCATTCAGGTAAATGTGTTACTGATTATATCACGAAGTGCACATCATTTTTTAAAGGAATGCAACATAGTATAGTTCTGGAGATGATTAGGTGAATTGCGAATCCATGCGATACATATGGTGCTTATGGACAAGAGTAAAATAGCTTGTGAATGGCATGGCTTTTAAGTTTTAAGTTTCCTTCACAAGTCACACTGACTCATAGGGGCCAGTTTCTTGGTTTCCATGGTATGTAAATTATTCAGCTGGACAGGATGCCTGACCATCACAGGATTACTCATTTTTGCCAGTAGAGTTGACTGGAGTAATGTGAAATGAAATCTTTAGTTCAAGAACACAATGCATTGTCTGGTCCTAGAATCAAAACCACAATCTTACGAGCATGAGTCCAATACCCTAACCATAAAGCCATGCACCTCCACAGGGCATGGTTTTGCAATGTGTTGCTGTACAAGATGGGTAGTTTCAGGACATAACAGTTGTGAATCAACAGAGTGAGGTCCCATGTAATCGTTGAAGAGTAGCCCAAGTAGCCATGGAAAATGTAGAGGAAATTGCTGGATAAATGTCAAGATAACAGAGCTTGAAAAACCTCATTTTAAAAAAAAGTTTAACATTTGTAATTAAAAGACCTGAAATTTTGTAGGTCATCTAATCTAAAATTATATATATAATTTGACATCAAAGTGTATATTTATCTATGCACGTAAAAAAATGCATACACACACATGTACATCAAGTAAGCATGTACACACATACCTAGCAAATATGCATGCACACATTCACACACACACCATAAAAATTATTTGTAAACCAGAAGTGTTAAAGGATACTCAAGGCAGAGGCACCATGAAGTGGCTTGATATCCTCCTAATCGTCGACCAGTTTCTGAACAATGCCACTGGAAGTAACGGTCCCGGCCACAGCTGAGGACCCATTCACAGCTCAATGAAAATATAATAGCATTTACTCGACCAAAATGGGCTGCAAAAGGAGAAGTAAATAAATGTTTGTTAGGTGAAGAAAAGAAAAAAAAATGGTGGTATTGAAACAAATAAACAAGCAAACATGCAACACAGTCTTTACCAATGCTATTGCTGTGGTTATTGTTGTATCCATTATATTCATCGTTACATGCAAACCACCAACTTTTAAAGCGGGAGTGGCTTTTCCAACATCAAGAGAATAAATTGTCAGTAGGGTCTTCTACTCTTTCTATCACTTCAGACAGTATGAGGGTTGTGCCAGTATTTTCAAAGCCAATTCTGTGGTATGGGAGAGAATCAGATTTAAACCCAGTACTTAACTGGTACTTTACAGACCTTGCAAAGGTGAAAGGTATAATTGACATCAGTGAGGTTTGTACTCAGAGTGTAGAGAGCCAGAACAAATACCACTAAGTATTCTAAGATTTTTTTGGCCTGCCTCATTATATAACATATCACTATATTTAACCATCAATTATTATCAATGAGGTCACTTAAATTGATAGAAATAATAGCTAAATCTTGTTTAAATCACAGCTCATCATCTTATAAGATGGGGGAAGGACATTAGATAATGCAGTCCTAAATATCTCTAAAAATAAATTAGGATGGTCACTTCTGGAATGGATATTCACAGGGTTGCTTGATCAGAGTTGGCTTGGAACAAACAAACAACAACCACAAAAACCATCATCACCACCAATATGGTTCTATGTAGGCTGGTATGGTTTTGTTATTCATCACTAGATTAATTTTGACCTATGAACATAGATACATTGGATACAGGGCTGAAAAAGATGGGATAGTAACAGGTGGAACATCTCTGATCATAAACATGATCAAACAACACTGAGGCTAAATAATAACTCTTATATAGAGTTACTTGGCTCCTTAATACAGCTCTCAAGCAAGGGTAATTGTAGTTAAGTCACCATTATAACTAACAACATCTGTTTTAACATACAAAAATAGATTTTAAATGAAAATTATCGTACAGACATTTTATAGATCATGATTAACCGTATCTGTTACTATTATGCAAAACTGCAAAAGCAACCTGATGAAGTTTTATGTCTAATGAAGGAATATTACGTTACATTTATTAAAATTTGGAATATCTATTAACTGTTGTCTAAAGAAAGACAGGCTTTGATTTCAAACTTACCAAGATAATCCCTGACATGCGTCATCCGATTATAATCTTCAGAAATTGTAAACTCCTGGAAGAAAAAAAATACATACATATATATATCACCATCCTATCCTAGCATCCATCAGACAAGTTTTATAATTGATGTAATTTTTCTATGGTCAGACACTTTTCCTGTTACCAGCCTTCACTTGTTTCCTAGCAGGACAATATTTGCTACTGTCTTTCATATGAGAGCTGGACATAAAACAGCAGTTGTAAATGAAGACAGTCTATATGGTGACTGTTTATTCTGCATACATGCTTATGCAACACTCAATATCAAGACTAGGGGAAGATGCACGCGTGCGCATGCACACACACACACACACAAAGCTTTGTATAGTTCCTACTGACAATTTTACTCACAAAGCCTTGAGGTGACCATTACTATAGCCACCTTAAGGCAGGTGCCTCTAGAAATAGACATCTACCCCAGGAGAAAGCTGAAATCGCATGGTTGTGAAGTAAACTGCTTAACCTCGTGTGTGTGTTACAATAATAATAATCAAAATACGGTACAAGGCTGGTAGAAATTGGGATGAGATGGTGGGTGGAACAATGGGTTAGTTGATTAATCCATTAGCATTTAAACTAGTCCAGAAATCCTTGATTTATGTTTAAACTGGCCAGATCCAGGTTCTCACACCTATCCAATCATGTCATTCTAAAATTAAACAATCATTTTATCAAAATCTTGACGCATCAAGATAACATATGATTAATTCATAATAATGTGGATGCATTAGCATTACATTCGACAGAGCAATCTAAACATTAAAGGGTTAAATTAACATAGCTACTTGACAGGTACTGTATTTTCTTGACTTAGAGGCATAAAGGGCTAAGTTGACATTGTGGCAGAATTTGAACCCAGAACAAATTTGAAGCCAGAATAAATATTGACCTCAAATTTTGGTATAATACAATTACATCGACCCCAGAGTTCAGCAGGTACTATTTTATTGACCCCAGAAGGATGACAAGCAAAGTCGTCCTTGGTGGAATTTGAACTCAGAATGTAAAGACAGACAAAATGCTGCTAAGCATTTTTCCTGGTGTGCTAACAATTCTGTCAGCTCACTGCCAAAGAGCCAGAATAAATATTCCAAGGCATTTTGTTTGGTACCCTAATGATTTTACTAATTCACTGCAACAACAGTAGTAGTAGTAGTAAATTCTGAAGTTGTTAATAATGCCACAAATTTTGAAGACAAGATATAGTCAAAGAATTCAGTGCTTGACTGGAATGTATTTTACTGACCTCATTGAAAGGATGAATGTCAAAGTGGCCCTGAGAATATAAAGGAGGCATCTAAATATCACAAGATACAAGCATCAAGTTTATGGGTGAAGAAACTTGATTGTATCAAAACCAGTATTTCCCTGCTTCTCTGGTACTTATTTTATCAAACTCAGAATGTAATGGGATGGCTAAATGCCAAAAAGTATTTTGTTCAATACTTATCTCATTGCTTTATTTTTTTTTATATATAAAATTATATTTTACATAGGCACAAAACCACAAATTTTGGATGGGGAAATCATTTATTAAATATGTTACATTATTGACCACAGACAGATGAAAAATAAAGTTGACCTCAGCAGGACTTGAACTAAGAACATAAAGAGTCAGAATAAATATTGTGTGGCATTTTGCTTGATACTTTAACAATCCTACCAACCCACCACTTAGGCTTAATTTCAAGGGTTTACATCCTCATCTGCCCTTAAAGTCCAAACAGTATGAAGATTCATTCAAGATTCTGTCTGCAGCTTGAAGAAGCTTAGGAGACACTAGCATTAGTTACTTAAAACAACCCCCCCAGTATTTGGTTGGTACTTATTTTATCAATCCTAGAAGGTTGACAGGCAAAGTAAGCTCAGAACATAAAAAGCCAGAAACAAAGAACACAAAGCATTCTGTTCAACAAACAATTCTGCCAACCCATCATTTATTGAAGGACATCATTTATTGAAGGACATCATTCATTGAAGGACATCATTTATTGAAGGACATCATTTATTGAAGGACATCATTTATTGAAGGACATCATTTATTGAAGGACATCATTTATTGAAGGACATCATTTATTGAAGGACATCATTCATTGAAGGACATCATTTATTGAAGGACACACATAAAAAGATCAAGAGTAAAATTTAATCCAAATTTCATCTCATACTCTTTTACTTGTTTCAGTCATTTGACTGCAGCCATGCTGGAGCACTGCCTTGAAGGGTTTTAGTTGAAGAAATTGATCCCAGGACTTATTTCTTAAGCCTAGTACTTATCCTATCAGTCATCTTTGCCAAACTGCTAAGTTACAAGGATGTAAACACACCAACACTAGTTGTCAAGCATTAATTGGGGGGGGGGGGAGAGACAAACACAAAGACACACATAGATATATACATTTATGAATGTGTGTGTATGTATATACACACATTTATGTGTCTACCAATGCTTTGGTCGGTCCGAGGCAATAGTAGTAAACACTTGTCCATGATGTCATACAGTGGGACTGAACCTGGAATTGTGTGGTTGGAAAGCAAGTTTCTTACCACACAGTCATGCCTGCATCTATGGAACTACTTAATAGAACAGAGGTCTATAAAGTGTCAGTTGCCAGGTCTTAGATGTATGATGGAAGGATGCAAACAGACAGCTGAGTGGATAGGGGTCACAACAGTCTACAAACCCATGGATAGGAAACTTGTATTTTGCTGGTTTTACTGTAACAGGTCTATAGTTAAAACAAGTTAATTTGAAATGCTCCAGTCCAGATATTTATAAGTCATACCATAAGGTAGCACTATGAAACAAGCAGTTTGTTAGCTTCTAGAGTTAGTAAAGACTAGTGTGCAATAAATATATTTACTCCAGTGATTCATATGATCATCGTTTAACGTCTGCTTTCCATGCTAGCATGGGTTAGACGATGTGACTGAGGACTGGTAAACCAGATGGCTGCACCAGGCTCCATCTTGATCTGGCAGAGTTTCTACAGCTGGATGCCCTTCCTAATGCCAACTACTCCTAGAGTGTAGTGGGTGCTTTTACGTGCCACCGGCACAAAGGCCAGTCAGGCGGTATTGGCAATGGCCACGAAAAAATCTTTTTTTTTATTTTTATCCCAAATTTTTACAGATTTATCTGTCCACTCTGCTGGGTTGTTGGTGTAAGAAAGGCCATCCAGCAGCAAAAACCACGTCAAAAGAAATACAGAAGTCTGGTGCAGGCTTCTGTCAAACCATCCAACTTATGCCAGAATGGAAGGCAGATATTAAATGATGATCTCTGGGTTTGCAAGAAACAATGTGGAAAAACAAACAAAAATTACATGAATAAATAAACTGGCACATTCTGTCAGATACGACGACGAAGGTTCCAGTTGATCCCATCAATGGAAGAGCCTGCTCATGAAATTAACATGCAAGTGGCTGAGCACTCCACAGACATGTATACCCTTAACATAGTTCCCAGGGAGATTCAGTATGACACAGAATGTGATAAGGCTGTCCCTTTGAAATACAGGTACAGCTAAGTTTTGCCAGCTGAGTGGACTGGAGCAACATGAAATAAAGTGTCTTGCTCAAGGACACACCATACTGCCAGGAATTGAACTTACGTTCTTGTGATTGTGAGCTGAATAGCCTAACCACTAAGCCATGTGCCTTCACGTAAATAAATGTTAGAACAGATGAAAATTTTTGGGTGATGGGCAGCAATGGAAGTTTATGATTATTTCTTCCACCTTAAATCTATTACATGGTACATACAGTATGTGTGTATATTATATTCTTTTATATCATTCCTGTGTCTCTTCAAGGAGTGGGCAGACAATAGGCTAATTAGTTTTTCATTGACTTAGCTGAATTTTATTGTAGAGGTTCAACACAGTTCATGATGTAAATGCAGCTAATGCACGACAATAGTAATGAGCATGATAATAATAATAATAATAATTAGAAAAATAATAATCATAATATAACTAGCATAAAAATAAATAATAGTTTGTCTCTTTTGACTACTTCATTGTTCTAACCAACATCCAAAGTATATGCAGAAACCAGTTTGACTGGCAACAGTCATCAGTTTATGAACATGAGCAAAATATCTGATGCTATAAATAATTAATCAATAGGGAAAAAAATAATAGGATAAAAATATTTGCCCTACTTTTATTTTATTTTGCTTTATTTTATTTATTTATTTTAGTTATTTATAAAATTAATCCCCACTGAACATTATGTGGTCATATGATCAAGAAATTGTTTCTCAGTCACGTGATACTAGGTTTCATTCCTCAACATGGTTCCAGTGTCTTCTACCATAGCCTTGGGTCAACTAATGTCTTGTGAGTAAAATTAGGTCGACAAAAACTGTGCAGAAGCTTGAAGGATGAGCAGTCCCAATTCTTATGTGATAGACTTAATCTGTCACCAAATTTAATACCACCAACACCAGAGCCTTGGGTCAACTAATGTCTTGTGAGTAAAATTAGGTCGACAAAAACTGTGCAGAAGCTTGAAGGATGAGCAGTCCCAATTCTTATGTGATAGACTTAATCTGTCACCAAATTTAATACCACCACCACCAGAGCCTTGGGTGGAGAGGATTCACTGTAAGGCAATTATTCTGAATATATTTCCAACCCGAGAATTATTTGACATTTTGATATGTTGTTTCTTAATGCAACAATCTTTGAACTAGTAGTTCCCTTCCATTCAAGGAAGCCCTGTAATAAAATGTCATGAGTAATGCCCTTTCTCCTTTAGTTAAGCAAAAAATAACCCTAAAATATAGCTGAGTGTGATATATAGACTGTCAGCAGGAACTTAAGAAAAAACAAAAATGAGAAACAATAGGCTTCTGCATGCAAGAACATAAATTAACTCCATGTTTCTGGCTTCAAGTCTCAGGTTTTTAGTTTTAAATAGAATTTAGTCAGATAATGGTGTTAATGAGAAGTTGCTGGAGTAGTGGTAATTATGATATATGACTGTGCTTCAGCCTTGATCTATCAGTAGAGATAAATTGGTCAAACGGACAATGCTGGGTTTCAGAGAAATGATTTTATTGTGTGTTGCCTCAGTTTTTCCACCTGTCAAAAATAGGTGCTAGATTATCTTGGAATGTTGCTGATGATGGATTACTGTGTTATCCAGGGAAAAAGAATTTTGTCATCCACTTGATGATATAAAACTAGTTTTTACAACTGATCATAAAAAGGGCTATGACTAAAACAAAATTTACCAAATTTTTTCCTTTTAATTCTGGCCTTCCTTAATACAGTCAAATGGCTGACATTGATGAGTCAACACGACAACCTGCTAGAAATAGTAATCCAACTTCCCTTAAATTGCATACCCAATAGTTTAAAAAAAAAGAACCACTGTAGATAAGGTAGTCCCAGATACATTATGACTGATGAAAAATACATTGGATGGTTATGGCTGGAACATCTTTGATCATAGGCCTGCTTGATCAAATTAAACACCAAAAAGAATATAACAAAAGTGACATTACAAATGAACAAAATCTAAATGGAATTTTCCTCACAAGGACTAAATATTTGATGCCTGTCGCTGTGAGGTCAGAAACAAAAAAAAAAAACATGAAATAAAGAGAGACCAGCTGACAAGTTGATTTATATACTCAGAATGCTTTCAAACCCTCTTGAACAAATGAAAGACCAAGCGGCTTTCTTTCACTAATGTGAAATTGTGGTCATTAATACAGAGGGAATATTGAACAATGATACACATACAAGGAGTGTTCAAAAAGCATTCAACTTTTATTTTTTCTCACTAAAACTAAATCCTTTGGATAAGAGGTGATGCCACCCTTCTTGCACACGCATGAAAATTTGTGTTGGTAGGCTGTGTCAGTTCCTGGCTGTTACACTCAGAGTACTTCTTGAACACACCTCATAAATGCATACACAGATATATCTACATGCAAGTATATATATCTAGACACATGTAATTTTTAACACTTTAGTTGAGTCCAAGAAATGAATTCTTTGTGAAGTGTTAGTGTCTCCATCCTCAAACATGTCCTAATCTTTCTAAGTGCCCCACAGTCTCAATAAACACCACATTTATTTCTTTATTGCCCACAAGGAGCTAAACATAGAGGGGCCAAACAAGGACAGACAAAGGGATTAAGTCAATTACATCGACCCCAGTGCATAACTCGTACTTAATTTATCGACCCCTAAAGGATGAAAGGCAAAGTCGACCTTGGCAGAATTTGAACTCAGAACGTAACGGCAGACGAAATACCGCTAAGCATTTCGCCCGGTGTGCTAACGTTTCTGTCAGCTCGCCACCTTTAATAAATACCACACTACTAAATTAAAACCTCTACCTTTATAACGTACATTAACACCCATCATTGCAAAACATTTTTTTCACATTTGAAACTAAAAATGAAATTAACTTAATCAATAGACTGGCAGACATGTTAGAGCATCAGAATAAATACCTCACAGTATTTCTCCCAGTTCTTTATGTTCCAAGTTCAAATACCACCAAGATCTCTTCAGAATGAATAAAATAAAGTACCAGGATTGATCTAATCAACAAACCACTTTCCCCAAATTTCAGGCTTCATAAATTTATTTCTATGTTAAAATCAATTGTTATTAAAACGGATGAGGTCAGTGGAATCAGAGCTTCAGAATAATCTTCACATTCTCAGATCGAATCACACTAAGGTCAACTTATTAATAAACTAAGGTGCCAATCAAGTACTAGAGTTGATTTAACCAACACAATCCCTCCCACAAAATTTCAGGCTTTGTTCCTATGATAAAAAGATTTATATTTTATTCTGGATTGGAAGAATAAATATAGTATCAGACTATACATCTTATGGTATTTCTTGCAGATCTTTGCATTCTGAATTGAAATTCCACCAATGTCAATGAAATAAAAACCCATTTCTTTTAAAATTGCTGGCCTTGTGCCAAAATCATCATCCTCATGGCAGTGGCAGCATGAGGATTGGCAGAATCATTAGAGTCAGCCAAAATACCTTACAATGTTTTTTTTTTATATTTTGCTGAAAGTTCAAATCCTGTAAGGGTCAACTTTGCTTTTCCGCCTTCCAGAGTAAAAATAAAAAAAGAATTAAAAAAAATAAAGTACCACTCAAGACTTGGGCTCAATAGTGTTGGTTAACTTTCACCCCTTGTCATCATCGTTGTCGTTGGTGGCATCGGCGTCATCATCATCATTATTATAGACATCACACAGTATACAATATCGTGAGGTTGTTGACTGAAGATATTGTGTCTACTGGGAGTCTGTACTGTTTGTCAAGTCACAATAAGGACCTCAGACAGACAGTACTTTATGCAATATGCATGCAGTTCCAAGTAATGCCAACTTTTACAATACACCTATATTGTAGGATATTTCTAAAGTTTTCAAATGTTTTTTCAGATTGGGTGGTATTGAACCCAATGCTCCAATGACAATAGGAATAACTTTTATGTTTAACTCTCATAGCTGCCACATCTTAGCAATCTCAATTCTCAGGTCTCCATATTCATCAACCTTTTCTCTTTCTTTCATGATATGGTGATTTCCTGGCACTGCCATGTTAATTAGTAGGCACTCTATTGTCGTTATTGTTAAGATGGTGAGCAGGCAGAATTGCTAAATCACTGGACAAAATGCTTAGCTGCTTTTTGTCTGTCTCTACATATGCATCCAAATTCCTAAGTCAACTTTGCCTTTCATCCTTCCAGGGTTGATAAGATAAGTACCAGTTGAGTACTAATGTTGATGTCATCATCAACTAGCACCTTCCGCTGAAATTGCTGGCTTTGTGCCAAAATTTGAAACCACTATTACTATTATTAATATTAAAGGAGGTAGACTGGCAGAATTGTCAGAGCATCAGAAATAAGGTTGTATGGTATTTGTTTGGGCTCTTTACATTTTAAGTTCAAACCTTGCCGATGTCAACTTTGCCTTCAATCCATTCGGTGTCGATAAATAATTTATCAAATATTAGGATTGATGGTACTGACTAATCTTTTCTCTTCAAAACTGTTGGATTAAAGCTTGATTAGAAACAATATACCCATGCCAGCATGGGAGGCAGACGTTGATGATGATGATACAAAATAATAATAATTGTTTCAAAGTTTTGGCACAAGGCCAGCAATTTTAGAGAGAAAGGGATTGTTGATTACAACAGCTCTTGTACCCTGCTGGTAGTTATTTTATCAACTCCAAAAGGATGAAAGGCAAAGCCGACCATGACAAGATTTGAACTCAGAATGTAAAGTGTTCGAAGAAAGGCTGCTAAGCACTTTGTCTACCAAATCACTGCTTTAATAATAAAAGTATAGAATAGACAACACTACCAATAGTGACAAATGCAGAATGTATGGTGAGAGGGGTGAAATGGTATGGCACATTGTTAGTGAATGCCCGAAATTGGCACAATGCAAATACAAAAGATGCCATGACAATGTGGCAAGAATGATCCATTGGGATCTCTGTGGAAATCATGGTCTACAAAGAGCAAAGATGTGGTATCAGCAAATCCTAGAAGGAGTCACCAAAAATGAGAATTGCAAAATCCTATGGGATGCAATGATCCAGTGAAATCACCTGACCAGACATAAGAAACCGGACATTGTTGTAGTAAATAAAAAGAAAGAACACGTACGATAATCGACATAGCATGCCCTGGTGACAACAGGATCAATGTGAAAGAAGAAAAAGTAAACAACTATGACGATTTAAAGTGGGAAAGAAGAAAAAATAAACAACTATGACGATTTAAAGTAGGAAATATGAAGGTTGTTGTCAATGAAGAGAGTAGACATGATACCAATTGCAATTGGTGCACTTGGAAGTATCAGCACTCAACTACTAATATGGCTGAAAAAGATCATTGCAAGTGTGAAGGTAGAACATCTACAAAAATCAGCATTGCTTAGAACTGCAAGAATTCTTCGCAGGGTTCTTGAAGCATGACAAGTAAAAGAAGTGTTACCTTAGTCTGCGTGCTGTGGATAACTGACACTTTTTATCATATCCAGCAATATAAGCTGTGAGTTTTAATACAATAATAATCCTTTCTTCTATAGGCACATGGCATAAATTTTTTTAGGGAGGGAATAATTCGATCATATCGACCTCAGGGTGTAACTGGTACTTATTTTATCGACTCTGAAAGGATGAAAGGCAAAGTCGACCTCGGTGGAATTTTGCCCAGCATGCTAATAATTCTGCCAGCTTGCGACCTTAATAATAATAATCCTTTCTACTAAAGGCACAAGGCCTGAAATTTGGGAGGAGGGGACTAGTCGATTACATTGACCCTAGAACTTCGTCTAGCATAAGCATTTTATTCAGCATGCTAACAATTCTTATTTCTTTATTGCCCACAAGGGGCTAAGCATAGAGCGGACAAACAAGGATAGACAAAGGGATTAAGTCGATTACATTGACCCCAGTGCATAACTGGTACTTAATTTATCGACCTCAAAAGGATGAAAGGCAAAGCTGACCTCGGCGGAATTTGAACTCAGAATGTATTGGCAGACAAAATACCGCTAAGCATTTCGCCCAGCATGCTAACGATTCTGCCAGCTCATCACTTTCTTAATAATAATATTTCAAATTTTTACCACAAGGGCAGCTTGGAGGAAGTAGGGAAGAGTCGATTACATCAACCCCTGTATTCAACTGATACTTATTTTATCGACCCCTAAAGGATGAAAGGTAAAGTTGACCTCGGCAGAATTTGAACTCAGAACGTAAAGACAGATGAAATACTGCTAAGCATTTTATCGAGCATGCTAACAATTCTGCCAGCTCACCACCTTAATAATAATAGATATTATAATGGTTGTTTCTTGTTGGGCATGACATGTTTATGTATTGCTCTAGTTTGGAGGAACATACAAGGTGGATGACTTGCACAGTTGATAAAACCTCGGATACAATACTTTGCAGTATTTGTCCCAACACTTTACACTCCAAGTTCAAATCCTACTTTTCATCATTTTGAAGTTGATAAATGAAGTAGCAGTCAAGTACAGAGGCTGATCCTGCTTTCTACACCTCACTGTTTCTTCCTCTTTCTCACCCCACTCTCTCTCTTTCTTTCTTTCTCTCTCAAAACATTCAGACCTGGAGAGATGGGTTTCAACTGGTATAAAGCATCCAGAATGTAGCATGTGTCTTTACAGCACTCCTATGACTTCACTGTAGATAGATATATGGAGAATTATTTCTTAGAATATCGCAGATTTATTACACCCCTTGCCAGCAAAAGAATGCCTGAATAACAGGGTTTGCATAATTTAATATCAAAACTAACAACAAAAATACTCACCGATATTGTTCCATTATCTAGACCAACGAATAGCCGTCGGGTTTCACCATTATAATCCATAGCAGTTGCAGCAGCTGAAATGTAACAAAGCAGAAATATCTGAAGTGAAGCAACATAATAGTAATAATACTGAGTGCAAGAGACAAAGAGAGGCTATTAAAATTAACATAATTGTTCATTTTATGAATAATAGCATTGTAACTGACAAGTCTTCTATGAGCCAAGCACAGCTTCAGTGCCTTTACAATGGCAAGAGCGACAAAGGAGCATCTTTGTAATGCTGGCACAATAAATACTACAAAGTATTTTTGTTTGAAAGCACAGAGTTATCAGTCCAATGTTTACATCTTTTGTCAAAATATATTGGTAAAAGATATACTCACACAAAGGCACATATAGACACGCCCACACTAGCCTTACTAACTTTGGAACACTTGGTTGCCACATATTTTGAAGCTGTTACAAGTGTTACAGTCTTGTTACTTGTGTGAGGAAATCTATCTTGTCAGCAACATTGGACTTAAGGTACTTGAAGTCGGGGACCCTGAATTGAGTTGTGTGCCATCACTGAACAAATTAGCAAGTGGTTTCCATCTTCAATGGTAGTCATGTATTCACACTGCTTTGCAGTCTTCTCTATGGAGCCATGGATTATGAAAAAAGCTTTAGGATTGTCTTGAGAGTACAAACACTAAGCTTCCAGTGAGGACCCAAAACACCTTGACATGAGCACATGTCAAAGAGAAGATTTATGGACACATTCCACCTATCCCTATTATTGGTAGGCTTTGATGGCCATTACTAGTGTGCTCAACACCAAACCATACCAAGTGCTGTATTTTGTTAACTTTTACACTCTAATAAAAGAAAAGTACCACTCAACTGCATTGATGTTATTGGCACAGACTCACAAGAAACTGAGGGTCCATTAAAACTAATTGGGGAGAGAGATTCCTGTTGTGGAATAAAGAAATACATCTTCATTGTGACTACTTGAAGAATATGCATGCATGCATGCACATAAAATTGTTGTCCTGCACATCAGTAAAGCATTTCACTTCCAGCTAAGTAGTTCCATTATGGACTGCAGTGGTTACCATTATTTTTTATTGTAATATTTTGTCAGATCACTATTACAGTTTGTATTGGATGGGCTTTTTTATTCAAATTCTCTGAATTCAGGTGCTCTACAAGGTCCAGTTATGTCTCCCAAATGCAGTAATGATCTAATGACTGCTACTTGCATGCATGCACACACACACAAACACACACAAAGTAAATAATACTACCAGGTACTGCTCCATAATCCTCCACACACAAAATGATATTGTGACAGGGAGCTCCTCTATAAAGCACACATCCACAGAGAGCTCCTCTGTACAGCATATATTGTGACACAAAGCTCTTCTATACAGCAGGTGTTGTGATAGAGAGCACATCTGTATAGCATGCATGATGACCTCTATACAGCATATATAATGACAGAAAGCTCATCTATACATGTATTCTGATAGAAAGCTCTAAACAAATGCTGTGAGAGAGCTCTAAACCTCATGTGCAACACAAAGTTCTGACAATAAACTGCAAATGACATTGTGACAATAGTCGATCAAAAGTTTCCAAATGATTAGTGTTAAGTAGAGCCTGAAGGCAGGAAGCTTTTCAAAGGAATATGAAAACACCTCTGCCAAATGTTACATTCACTTTAGCAATCATGTGTTCAGATATATAATCTATTAATTTTAAGTAAACAGTGGAAAAAAGTCAATCAACTTAGTCTACCATCTGATGCTAATCAGTTAAAGTATGGCAGATGTAAATTTTATCCTTGATATATTAATAGGTTTGTACTGAAGCCAAGTCTTAATATGCAGTTAGTTTATCTGGCTTTGATAGACTTACATATATCTATCACATAGCTTCTTTGATAAAAATATGTAGTCCCAGTTGTTATTTAACCTCAGGTTGGCTCTGACAGAGAAAACCCACATCCAAAGGTAGTTCCAGTTATGATAATCTAAGTTTTTATTTTTTGAAATTTGCTTGCAAGCATTCCCCATGTTACAGCCACCTCAAGTTGCGTGATTTTATGGAAATTGTAAGGCATGACCATTAATTTTGGGATATGGTCCATAATTTTGCTCTTACGGAAATTTGTATTGCATAGTTTTAAATTATTAACAATTTAAAACTACACTTTCTTCTTAGCTCAATGGCCACTTGCATTTTAGTTAAGATCAAAGTACATATTTAACAATTTGAAAAGCTATCATCACATCACACACACATATGTATATATAATGTACTTAATGTGATTGTGTGTGTGTGTGTTTCTATCATCACCATGAGCAGAAAGACCAACAGCAACAGTAATATGTAGTATGAAGACAAGCAAATCCATTTCAAATAAAAACATATAAAGTGGTATCCTAGCATATTTAAAAGTTGAATGAAATATGTCATCTTAGGTCTATGAAGACTGACTCGAGTCTAAACAGCCACAGCAATAAAGTTAGTAAGAACAGTATAACACCAACAACACCTGCCCACCGTCACTAACATCTAAACCAATGCAACCCAGATTATCACCACTATCAACCCACCAACTTTTGAATCCAACTGTCAACAGATATCAGAATGTATGCTAACACATGCTTGCATGACTGTGTGTCTGAAGTCAGAAATGCAAGAGGTGAATTATCTATAAAATCTGGTGAACTGTAAGCTATCATCATGTAGTATTTTCTCTTCCTCAGTCATTCCTTTTTATCTCATTTTCACTATTGCATTGATAGAAATAAGACAATTTTCTGCTCCAACAAATCAGATTTTTCCTGGGTCAATGTCTTTTACTACATATTTGTTGTGGATGATTAATCGCTGCTGCTGTTGAATTCACCTTCAATTTAAGATGGTCAATCAAACAACCCTGAAGGCAGTAATGTGTATAGGAACCACAAAGTGGTTACGCTGGATAGTAAACTTGATGATTTAAAAAGACTTTATGCAGAAGTGAAACTAAGTTATATTGTCAGAACATGAAATCTTGCATCAGGAACAATATGTGACAACAGAAAAAATTATGTCAAGTGCTCAAGAAGCTACTCTGCTGACTGTCCAGACCATATTTTCCCATTGATCCAATATAATGCTTAAAATGGAATGATTTTTGAGTGTATGTATCAAGGATCAGAATTGACGTAATGTGCCAATAATCATGATGGTAATTAAAAAAAAGAGCCAAAAGTTTATGTGATGATTTGCAGAAAAAGGAAAGTGAAACTTCAAATGAAGTTTTTGAAAAGTAAAGTCTTGTTTGAAAGGTTTAAGAAGTGCATGAATTTGCACAACATAAAAATGATTGGTGAAACTTTAATCAGTAATACAGAGGACTGCTACTAATTATCCTAAACAGTTAAAGAAAATGATTGCTGCAGGGGGTTACATACCAAAGCAAGTATACAATGTTGATGAAACTGCACTTTTCTGGAAGTGCATGCCTGCTAGAACCTTTATTTCTTGATAACAACAATCATTTAAAGCAGCCAGAAATCATCTGTCACTTCTTTCAGGAGGAAATGCCACAGGTGATATGAAATTAAAGCCCCTACATGTGCATCACTCCAAAAATTCTAAGGCTTTCAAGGGTTACACAAAGTTTAACTTCTGATTTTGTGTTCAAATAAAAAGGCATGGATGACTGAGACCCTTTTCAAAGAATGGTTTACACAAAAGTGTACAGTGCAATAGAAAGGTACAGTGCCAGACACAATATTTCCAACAGAACATTGCTTCTTTTAGACAATGCACCAAGCCACCCATCAACCTTAGATGACCTTTCTGATAATGTAAGAATAGAATATATCCTAAAGAATACAACTTTGCTCCAGTGTGATATCTAACTTCAAGAGATATTGCATGAGAGGAAGTTGTAAAACAACTTATGAAAACAATTGACTAGGAGGATAAACCTACAGTTAGAGATTTCTGGAAGAAATTCAGCATAATGGATGTTGTGTATAATGTAGCTGAATCATGAGTTGAAGTGAAACCTTCAACTTTGAATAGTGCTTGGAAAAGAATATGGCCAGACTGTATTTATGACACTACAAGTTTTCTTCCAACAGAGAATGTCTGCATCAAATTTGGAAAGAAATTGTGACACTTGCAAAGGATGTAGGATATGAAGAAGTCAAAGAGGATGATGTAGTTGAGTTGCTAGTATCCCAGAGAGGAAGTTTATCTAACAAGAAGCTGATGCTGTTAGAAAAAGAAAAAGCTGAGAATACAGTGGAGACAGCAGAAGTTCCACCTAGACCACTTAAATTGGCTACAAAAATTATTGGTAGAGGGAGGTCTGCAGGTTTTTACTAATAATGATTCTAATCATGAACATTATAAAAATTACAAGTGGAGTTTACAATGAGCTTAGTTCCTGTATAAAGAGATGATGCATCATAAACAATAAACAACTTTGGATAAGTTTTTCACCCTTCAAGGTGATGTTGGTGATAATGAATTATTAGACAGTAAATATTTATCTCAAATTTTGACAGAAGGCCAGCAAGTTCAGAGGAGTGATAAGTCAATTATATCAACCCCCATGCTCAACTGGTACTCTTTTTATCAACCATGAAAGGCAAAATCAACATTGGCAGAATTTGAACTAAGAACATGAAGACAAGCATTTTGCCCGGTGTGCTAATGATTCTGTCAGCTTACTGCCTAATGAATTATAAGAAAGTAAATATTGTCCTGCATCTTCCTAGTAATTCCACCATTCCACCACCACCACCCCTCACACAGTACTCTTACAATATAATGATTTTTATTAATTCCCTAATGTATTCCTCTTGAAATGTCTTTTGTGTTTTTATGTCTCTATATTGTACCAAGTATGTTTAGAAATTGTTATTTTCATGTATAAAGATAATAGGATTGCTTGTTATTTGTTGCTTTTGTTTTGGAGGGGGTATTCTTTGAAAAAGTCCATAGGAACATAATCTCACTTGATAATATGAAAATCAATAGAAAAATTCCACATTTCAGAAGTTCACATTACAGCCAGATTTTCAGGAACAACTTAATATGGATTCCTGTATATCCCACACTACATCACCCATTGTATTCTTTCTAAGACAGTAGTCCTAATTGCTTTAGCAAAAATATAATTCGCAACCCAACTATAAAAGCTGATTTACATGTACACTAGTTTCCAGCTTATTATAGCAAGCCTAGGTATTGATTTGTTTTTCTTTTAAATGGTCTATCAGTAACACAAGGACAAAGTAACAACTTTTTATGACTGTATAATGAGTATATTACCATTAGAAGTAATAGGTTAACTGTCAGGTTAAGTTGGTTCCATTCAAATCTCTGGGATGACATTAAGAGTAAAGTGATCAATATCACCCAGGAGTGAGCTGAGAGAAAGCTATTCCTGAAGGTTGGGCAGAGCTGACAAACATCTGCATCATGTCCATCATATAGTACTCTCTGAGCCCATCACGGCTTGCTCTTGTTTTTGCCTGTTCAGATTGAAGCATCTTTTATTTCACTGCTTGTAAAAAGAGCAAATTCTACTGGCCAGGAACACCATCTGCTACAAACACCATTGCAGACATCTCAATGGAATGCAGCAGGATGGTAGAATTTAGCTTCTGCTTATTTTGTTGAGGATGTTTGGGAGCACAATCAACATCATAAATGGGAGGGAGCTTAAGGATGGTTGGGTTGAGAGGTCTGAGATCACCTATGTATGCTCTCAAAAAATTTAACAGCTTTAGTGGAAAGTCAGTTGAGTGCCAGAGAAAAGGTAAAATATAGGAAATAAGACAGAGACCATGCTACACTGCATTACTATAGCAAAGGCAATGCACTTCAGAAGACTGACCATGTTGTTTGCAAGAAGAGACTCAATAGATCACAGTGTGGTAGCTGCTCTATTAAGCAAGTTACTCAGAATGGCACATCAAACTGTATGCAAGTGATCCTTTTTATCTTGATCTCTCCAAATAAGGTGAGTAAGGCAGTACCAAAATGTCATCCCAGAATGGCAATTCTATCAGCATCTTGAGGTTGAGACACTTTTGGAAACCAACTCAGATCCAGCTACGGTTTCTTCTTGGAGGCATTCAGCCATTATCAATTGGAGGTAGCCTGGCATCATGCTCTTTTATCAAGTGAATATGCAAACCATTACTCTGACTCCATGATTCCTATTGTATTGGATGGAACAGCTATAACCAAACGATGTTGCTGGCATTACTGTCGGTCAGCTGGAGCATCAGCATTGAATGGCATAGACTATGTTGAAACCCTGACAACTTGGAGCCTCACATATGTAGATGCACTAGTAGTATACAACTAACATATTTCATGATGGCTTAATCACAGCTCACATACCCTGTCAGTGGGTGAACAATACAGCACTTTGTGAATTCTACTTTGCATTGAGAGGAAGAACCCCTACATTGATGGATCAAAAAGTAATATAACTGTGCAAGCTTGGTTACTACAAGCCAGATATCACGGTAGTAAATTTTCTGATATTCTCTAGGCAGATACACAGATCACTGTTCAGAAAAGATCAATGAGCACAGAAGGCTCAGTGTGCACCATAGCTGATGCAAGGACATGCTGATCCTGCAGTGCTAGGTCAGGCAAAGAACAGAACTAGGCATCTAACATCTGGTATGTTGTCAGATGCACACAAATATCAACAAGTCAGGTAACGTGACCAGTATAACTCGGATATCAGTTTTTATAGAGAGGACTAATAATGATGTACTCAACAAAATTTTGTGTCAACAAGAATCAATAGATTGGTTTGTTTTAAAAGACTTTCAACTTGGAGACTAGATAACTTTCAGAAATCCCAGCCAGGCAGTGCTATCAGAATTTTTGAGTGGGGATCTTGCCAATACAAAATAAACTCAATGGAACACATGAATGTTGTTAGCTAGGCTACTCTCAGCTGCATGCAAAATGACAAAATGATACTACAAGCACTTATTTGCAAAGTTATGTAGAACAACTGTTATCACATGTTCAATGGGTCTGGCAATTGGCTGAGTCCATCAGAAAAACTGCACTGTCACCTACCTTTAGCTGGGAATGGAAATCAACTTTTCTTTGTCTGATGGCTATGATCAAAGAGGTTGTATAGTGGATATAACTGACAAGACATAGAAGAGATACTTTCCTTGTCAACCAAGTCCTTACTGATATTAAGTTTAACTTGGACAGGAAGGTGGGGGCAGAGAAGGCAGTGTTACCTTCTAGAAAATTTATTAAAAGTTAGGTGAAAGTGGTAAGCATGATTTGAATGAGTGAGCCTACAACTGGAAAAGAACTTGGTAGTCAGGATAATGCTATAATTGTGGTGTTCCTTGAATGACCAAAGGTAGTAGGGCCTCCACATAGGACTTTATCATATGTTTGTTTTGTGTTTTTTTTTATATCTTTTACTTCTTTCAGAATTAAACTGCAACTATGCTGTGACACTGCCTTATAGAATTTTAGTTGAATGAATCAACACCCCCAGTCTTTTTTTTTTTTTTCAAAGCCTAGTACTTATTCTTGCTGCCTCTTTTATTGAATTGCTAAGTGACAGGGACAGAAACACACAACACCAGTTAAATGGTGATGGAGGACAAAGACAGAGAACAATACATATATCATTCAGTTTCTAAATAGTAATCTGTTCCATTAATCATCATGGTTGTGGTAATAATAAAGACATTATTATCTGTCAGAGAAAGACATAGGAATGAATACAAAACACTTCAAAGTAGGTACTTTAGAATTGTTAGGGTTGATAAAGTAAATTGCAAACTAGCTATCAAACTTACTGTTTAATCTCCAAAGTCTTATTTCATTAGGCCAACAAAACTATTCCTTTATGCCTGCTTAATGCAAAATGCTTTCACTCTTTCACTCACAAACACATATATAGGCACAATTTATGATTTAGTCCAAAGTTGTATCTGCATGTTTAGTATTAAATTGTGAGTTAAATCAGCAACATTGTGCGGGTATGTTTTAAGCTATAGAATAATAATTCTTCTCCAATGCATCTTACACATAAACACTGCAACTTGCTCATATTTCATAAATTTTAATGAAAAAGAACTAGGTAAAATAAACAGGTGAGTGGACAATTCCAAAGTGGCTTGAAACTATACAAGCAATATATTTGTGTGTGTGTGTGGGGGGGGGGGGGTAGACAGACAGATACACAGATAGAAAGGTAATTTTATATCTGCATTTTGATGCTGGCATATAGCATGGATTAGATGGTTTGAGAAGGACCCAATAAGTCAGAGGTCCAAGATGTTCTCCACTATCTCTGTTTTTGCATCATTTCTATAGCTGGATACCATTCTTAACACGAACCACTTTACAGAGTGTACTGGGTGCTTTTGTTAATGGCACTAGGACGGGGGAGATGGCCTTGTGACTTGTAAATTAAACACACATATAAACACCCACTGACACACACTAAGAACTTATTGCTTTACACATGAATACAAAATCACTTCAGAATTTTTTCTTGAAAATTTAAATATACATGCAAATCATGATATCTATAATTTCTCAAGAATTTGTGTCAGTCCCAAATCTGAATCCAAGAACACACCAAGTTTTATATCTCAAAACAAAGAAAGATTTACAACTGTTTTATTATAAATATATATAATGTCTAATTGTAGACTATATGCAGAAAATATATCATCTAATTCTGCCCCTAATTAATTGGACTATTACTCTCGCCTGATTCAGGAATTTGATGCCTTTGTAATTATTTCTACCTCAGGCATCTTTTTTACTATTGTAACAATTGACCTTAAAGCTGTCATTGGATGTATCACCTTCCTGTACAACTTGATTAAACTATGTGAGTGGCTAGGCCATATTCTACTCTACCAGATATTTTACACATCTCACTGGTGATTTTTGATGGATCAAGAGCTTTCTGGTCTTCGTATCCTTAATTGCTTTATTTACTATACTGCTGTCAACTAACAAAGCTGGTTCTTCTATTGGGTCCACATTAGGAAGACACTCTCTCATGCATTCACTACATGTAGTACCCTTTCAAGGTAGCACTTCCATGCTACCTCCTTTTCAGACTTACTAAGTGCAAGTGTACCGTAATCCATCAGCACACACTCCTCACCCACATCTCAATTCTCTTCAGTATACTATATAGCACACACACACACTTACAAATACTACATATACCATATCATTGACCCACTAAAAGAGCTTCTACAGTGTCAAATAACTCAGCATAGCAATCAACTATCCAACAATAAATGTTTTGAATTTTAAAATGAGAGTCCACATTAAGTCTGAAATGTCTAGACAACATGAACCACATTAAAAATAAAACCTATCCAATGCTTTGTCCAGTTATTTCTTTGTCATAAGTTTACTAAAATAAAGCTGACCAGACATATTGTATGTTTAGCTAGTCTTCTAACAGAGACCACCACCAGTGTATTTAGCATGTAATGTGTCCTAAGCACCAAGGGGCTTTTATATTGCTGATGCTTAACTGCTATTTCATGACAGTGTGGATTGAGAGAATATTCTCCAAAACAAGATGCCAGTTTATTGCAGCTAACACTACCAGATTACATTATTATTTACATTATTTACAATTGACGGATATTTGTCCTCATATTGTTTGTTGTTAACACAACATTTTGGCTGATATGCCCTCCAGCCTTCATCAGGTGTCTTGGGGAAATTTTGAACCTGGGTTTTCATTCCTAAGGTATTTTTCGATGTTATTATTATTATTATTATTATCAATTATTATTATTATTCAGGTCACTGCCTGGAATCGAACTCGGAATCTTGGGGTTAGTAGCCCATGCTCTTAACCACTACGCCATACCTAACTGAGAGACAAACAAAGGTAATTTTGAACAAAATTTTCTCCTCAGAAACACAAGAAAATCACCATCAGATTTGAACACATGATCAAAGAGCAATAGTCCTATACTTTATCCCATTCAGCCAATTCACTTTACTGCTTGGAATGGCACTACAGAGCAGTAACAACAATGAAGTTGCTGGTTTCAAGAGTGTATAAAAAAAAAATTGATTGTGTTAGCAAAAACTCTCAATAATGACTTCTCAATTTGTAGCCAGTGACATATAACTAGTTGATCAATTAATCATATCACAGCTGAGAACATGACTGGCTTTAGCCAAACAAATAATTACAAGCAAACAGAAGAAAGAAAGAATGTGTAACTTACAGGGCATAGAATGGCATACACTCGGCCAATACTGTCCAGTGTCTCGCTTCAACCATATTCTCACAGTCCTGATGAAATAGGTAAAATAGAGTTAATAGAAAGAAAAGAAGGGATATAGAAAAGGAGAGAGTAGAGAGACAGAGAATGAAGGAGTAAAGAACAATAAACATACAAATAAAAGAGAGACAAACAAGCTGGAGTAAAGGAGGAAGATATTGAGACAGTTTGTTTTGCTTACTGTAATAAATTCTGAAAGAGAGAAGTTGCCTATGTTTAATTTCAAATTTGTTCCCATTTAAACTGTAAAATATGCTGTTGTTGTTGACCATAGTTTATATAAATAGAGCTCCACCTGAACTGAGAAAAATAGTAGTTATATGGTTACACAACTTGCCAGAAACAGCAACAATCAAATCTCACTAAAATTATATCTGACCACCTTGAAAAATATAGGGGAGAGAGAGACACTGGATAATATAACCTATGAAATAGATGGAATAGTCTTCACTCAAATGTCTTTCATCATAGGCCTGCTCATCTAAGGTTAAGCATCAACAACAGTATGGTTATACACTAACATTTCATGATTTATCTAAAATTCTTTTCACCTAACTTTTGACAATTAAAAAAAATTTTATTTTGTTCAAAGAGAAGTAGCCAAGTCCTATCTATCAGAGTTAGTACCCATACTACAATGGAGAAAGCAGTTTATTAGTTAGTAACTTTTACTAAAAGAAAGCAATCATTAAGGGTTAGACTGTCTGGAAAATTTTCATAAATTCCACTTTTAATATATTCTTGTCAAAATGCGGATTTTGCAACTTCTTCTATCACTGAATATTTCAAATACATGCTTCAATCACAAATGTTATTCAATGAGTCATATCATTTTACTGCGGGGCAGTACTTTGTAACATCTGTTTATATATCTGGAAATAAATGTCGTCTAATATTTTCAACACTACTTTCTACAAATTATAAGTTTAATTCAGCATCAACCAAATCTTTTCATATTTGTTGGGTGTTGTTGAAGAAATAGAAAACTGAATAATGAAATTAGCTTTAATTTACTTATGTCAACTGGACATTTTGTCTTCATAACTTTCAGGACAGTAGATATTTTTTAGTGAAAATTTCTACAAAAACTTTTCAGATGTCATAGATTACATCAAAATTTAATGTGAAATCTAAATGAGGAGGAGATATTTATTCCATGCATCTCAAATTTATTTTCCTCATACATTTTGATGATTTCATAACAATTATGTTGAAAAAAAAATTACTTTTGAGAACTATTCCACCCTTTCCTGAAAATTCTATGAAAGAAATCTTTGTAGAAAGCAGTGTACAATATGAACATTAATTATTGAATACATATTTCTTTCAGTATTTTACTGCAATCTTAATTTCTCTCTCTTAAACAGTCTGGAAGGTGGTCTATCCCCTACATGGTTGTTTAGTATGGCTAGAAATAGAAGGGATCACATGAGTCTCAAAAATAATCTTTATTTTCAACATAACCGTAATTAAATCATTGAAACATTGAGGAAATAAGTTGATATGTGTGAGATATCCACCTTCCCCAATTATTTTTTTCCACACTAAATTCCTATATAATTATTATCTAAACCATCAAAAAGTTATTTGTAGAAAATTTCACTAAAAAAATTCCCACAAATTCCAATATAATAGGCACAGGTGTAGCTGTGCAGTAAGAAATTTGATTCTCAACCACATGGTTCCAGATTCAGTCCCACTATGTGACACCTTGGACAAACAAAAGCCTTGTTAGTGGATTTGGTAGATGGATGCTGAAAGAGGCCAGTCATGTGTGTATCCCCACTACCACCACTTGACAAGTGTTGGTTTGTTTATGTTCTCATAACTCAGCAGATCAGCTAAAGAGATCAAAAGAATAAGTACCAGGCTTATTTGGGCTGATTTGTTTAACTAAAAATTCTAGGCAGTACCCCAGCATAACCACAGTCTACTAACTGACATTAGTGAAAGGTAATCATAATCTACCTCATCTGAAGTGTATTTGTAGAAACTTTCATTAATAAATATCCATTTTTCAAAAAGTTATGAAGAAAGAAATTTGGTGGGGCACATTTCTGTAGTTATGCCCTAATTTTACTGGTCAAGTAAGTTATTATTAAACAAAAAAAAAAAGAGGATTCAGAAGAAAATTGGACATAACATAATCAGAAAAATTACACAAACTAAGAATCAAATGTGTAAATTTGATTTAGTAACTAGCAGAAAACTGCCCAGAGAGCAGTCTTTCTGCTAGTTTTGTAAACTAATTGCTGCTAGTTTTGTCCTGAGAGGAAATGGTGTCACATACAGTTTCAGAAGTGAAACTCAGTAAAGAAACAGATGGAATGCGCATTGACTAACTACTTCAGTGGAGTAATGCAATAGCTATGGTAGAAGAAACAGAGGATATAGTAATGCACCATCCCAGATTTGTATGTAATATTACACTATGATTTTGAAAAGAGAAGCCTTAGATCTTAAGGAAGGAATTAAGGACAAGTTTAAAAATACATTTGTGGCTGACACGAAGGCTAATAGTTGCAGATACTGTGAAGTTTTTTTTTTTTTTAGTTATGCATCGTTCATGAGTTGAAAGATGGTCATGGTGTTTCCTTGAGTATTTAACAAAGAGGAGAACAGAAATATGATGTTAAATGGTCTACCAAGACATCTTAGAAATATTATCTTCCTTGAAATAGGCTAAAAGCTAATACCAAATCTGTGTGGAAAGTTCAGGTCCTCTGAAGTTGGTGAAATTGATGTAAGAAGGTCGGCTGAAAAGTTCATAGGCTGCATAAGATACTTTTATGGAATGTGACTAAATGAGGTTTACTTTTTAAAATAGTCCCCCTTGTAGTCCACACACTTCTCCTACTGGTAATGCCATGCTTGGATCCTATTGGTGAAGGAACTTTCATCCTGTCACTCAAAAATGTCATCAGCACTGTTACAGGGACGTAAACACACCAACACTGGTTACCAAGCAGTGATGGGGGACAAACATAGACACAACACACACAAAGTGCTTCTTTCAGTTTCTCTCAACCAAATCCACTTATAAGGTTTTGGTCGGCCTGAGGCTATAGTAGAAGACACTTGCCCAAAGTGCCATGCAGTGGGACTGAACCCAGAACCATGTGGTTGGGAAGCAAGCTACTTACCACACAGCCACAGAAGAAAGAACTTACAAGTAAGAGAAGGTTTCAATAAAGAAATTAGTTGTAAGAAACAGGAACTACAACTTATTTAACACAAAATCAATCCTGATTTGTCAAATGTATGACATGAACCAGTTTCTCTCTTCCTTTTCTTTTTCTCCCTAGAGACAACACAATGTATCAAGAACTACATTATCCAATGTATTTTTCCATTTTTAAAACAGCACATTGAAATTTTAGGAAGATTTGATATCTATTTCTAGCAAAACTTATAGATTTCCTTCTTTAGTTCATAGGACCAACAGTACATGAAGAACATTTTAAAGACTAGTATGTTATTCTGCATTCATTCTGTTATACAAGACATAAGACAAAGCTAAGGAAAATGCTACAGACACAGTAAAAACAGAGAAAGTGGTTCTTCTACCCACTTATTTGGGAAGAAGGACTTCAAGGATTAGGGTGGAGGGAATTCCACTGGAAATTGATGTGGATTGGATCTTGGCAGCTGTTCTGGGAAGTGAGGAAGAAGTAGCTGTCCTCCAAGCCACAAAGAAGGAAGGCTCGGTTTGGAAAGGAAAAACAATGGATCTGATTGTACAGGCTGCAGTGGAGACACTCGAAAATTTAGTGGAGATAGTATCAATCAGAGATATGGTGTTGAAAGTGTGGGTGGAGGGCAGGACTCCTCACTGCTTTAAACGTGGCCCAAAAGGCCACATTAGAGCACACTGCCCTCTGCAAATGTAGGCTCCAGAAAGGATGGACAAGAGGCTGGAAAAGAAGCAAGAGGAGGAAAAGGAAAGAAAGGAAGAATGGAAAATTGCAGAAGGAAGACGGAAAAAAGGTGAAACGAACAGTGTTATGTGGAACCCCAAACCTCACCCACCTCACCATTACTCTCTGAGACCCACCCCCTCCCTACAGATACCGAACCCACCCATCCCCCTCCTATACAATCCAAAAAAAAAAAGAAATGCAATCACAACAAAGTACAAAGTATTCCCTTCCCTGTGAAGTAAATTATGTTTGTATACTGACAGACAACGAGAATAAGGAACTAATTTGGAAAGTAACAGGTTGGAAGATGGCAAAAATGGTATATACAGAAGGATATAACACAATAGGGTGGCACATGGGTGTGCTGCTTTCAGAAAAGCAGATAGAAGAGGTGAAAAATTACAAAATAAGTTTTAAGTTTTGGAAGATCAATACAGACATTAAAAGGATACCGGACAACATAAGGTATGAGAAACTATTGGTGAAATTTGGTGTTGATGTGGTAAAAAGACTCCCAAGGAAGTAAGTGATGCTGCTTGAGGTGGGGAAAGCAGCACATTTCCATTTTCTCAATCTCGTTATTCATTCATACTATCATATTTATAACTTTATTTGAATTTTATTTTAATTATTTTGTGTTATATGTCCCCACATGTGTTTGTGTTGTCCCCTCTTTGTTAGGCCCCTTGTGGGAAATAAAGAAACAATGGTTTCTTCAATGTTTGTATATTTATACTTTGCTTTTTGTACTGGTGTTTTATTCTTTTGAACATGTTGTGCTGCTTTGCTGCAGTTTGTTTGTGGTTTGTTTGTGCTTTCTCTTCTCGTGAAAGGAGAAGTAGCTTAGTAAAAACATATCTGTAGAAGATTATGGCTTCTCAGACATATTGTCGCTGGAAGAGGAATTGTTGGAGGCGGTTTGGTAGATGGACAATCAATTGAAGGGGAAGAGGAATTTTGCCAATGTGGCAAAATGCCAGAAGGAAATGGATATCGGAAAATTTGGAAGGTATAAAGATTTATTAAGTTGGGATGGTTTTGAGGTGAAGCTGTCCCCCACCACAAGTGACACATAATAACAATAGGAAACAATAACGTACTGAACCTTTTCAATAAGTAAAGGAAAAATTGACATTGTGACTACAGACCAGGTAGAAAAGGCTATGAGACCGATATGGAGCGATATTGTGTACCTCGCAAGAGGTTTGATGTTTGGAGTAGTGGTGGTGAGGTCCAAGGACATAGCAACAGCAAGGAAACAAGCAGCGACATCCATCAAGAGTGAAGAAGTGGTGTTTCTGCCCACTTACCGAGGATTAAGAGCAACAAGAATCAGTGTAGAAGGAATTCCACCAGCGAGACAAATGTGGCCTGGGTAGCAAACACTGTCTTTCTTGGAAACGAGGACAACATAGTGGTTATCCAGGCCAGAAAAAAAAGAAAGCATGATATGGAAGGGACAAACACTGAACCTGATTCTTCAAGGATCAACCAAGACTCTGGAAAATATCAGAGTCAATAATTATGGATGATGTGATAATGACGGTCCAGGTGGAGGGCAGAGTCCCCAGCTGCTTTAAATGTGACCCAAAGGACCACATTAGACCAAAAAAGCAGAGAAGTGACTGAAGAATATGGAGGAGCAAAAGGAAGAGAGGTTGGAGAGTTCCAGAAAAGAGGACGAAGTAGTAGCAATGAAGGACAAGTGGGAAAAAGTCACTGAAAGAAAGAGAAAGCAAGTGTTTTGAACTCTAAACCTCAACCCACACCCTCTCAGACCCACCCTCCCCCCACAGACACCAAGCCTACTCATTCCTCTCCGACACAAAAACAAAAGAAAAAGAAAACAAGTACACACAAAACCCCTCAAACTCCCTCCAGCCAGACAGAAAAGAAAAAATGTATTGTAATAATGTATGATGATTCAAATGAGGAATTATGTAAGGAGGTAATGACATGGGAAGAGTGTAAAAAATGGAAACAGAGGGGTATGACAATGTTAAGAGGTGGAACCAATGTGTGGTAACCACAGAGGAACAAAAGGTGAGGTTAACAAGGCATGAAAGTGGATATGATTGGTGGGAAGTGGAACTTGATTGGAACAAACTACCAGACCTTTTAACATAAGAAAAATTGTTGGAAAAGCATGGTGTAGACAATTTTGAAGGTTCAAGGTATAAGAGATGTTAGAAGGCAGAAATGGAGTTGCTCAGAGGTGGGGCTGAGTAGTTTCATTGCATTTTCTCATTTTCATTATCATCATGTTCTCATATGTTGATTTGATTTTTTGACCTTTTCTTTCTTTTTTTGTTTTGTGCCCCCATGTATTGTCCCGGCTGTGTTAGCCCCTTGTGTGCAATAAAGAAACAATGGTTTCTTTCAAGGTTTGAAGAGAAGTCTTTAACTTAGTTTTTAATGAAATGACAATATAGAAAACATAAATGAAAACAAGAGTATTTTGTCTTTGGACGAATCCGATACTGATATTAGTGAATATTCGTTGGACGAGGAAGATATTGAGAACAAAAGTGATAAAAATGGTATGACAACATTGTCAAAGACTACAACACCAATTACTATTCTTGATTTTACAGAAAACACTGGTCCACAACACAATTTACCTCTTGATGCTCAACCATTGGACTACTTATTTTTATTTTTACTAGGAAGTTTTTTTTGAAAATGTTATGGAGGAAACAAACAACTATGCACAATGTATAATTTCTATTCATGGAAGAAACAATCCACTATGTCAGCCAATTTATACTGTGTAAATGAGAGCGTTTTTCACAATCAATATTATGTTTGGTGTTAAACAGCTTCCTCAACCGTGGAACTACTGGAGTCCTGATAGATATCTCAAGTATAAGACAAGGTATTCGAAAATATCTCAGTATTTACATTTAATTGATTCTGTTAATGCCCCCAGCAAAAACGATCCACACTACAATCCCTTGTACAAAGTATGTCCTGTAATTGATTTACTCCTTAATAGTTATAAAACTGTGTATGTACCTGAGAAAAATCTCAGTGTAGATGAAGCCATGATAGTCTATAAGGGCAGAGTACATTTTTGGCAGTACATGCCTGCCAAAGCCACTAAATGAGGGATCAAGGTATGGGAGGTTTGTGAATCAGACACTGGATATTGTATAAACTTTGATGTTTACACAGGTAAAAAATATAATGGGAACAGACCATATGGATAGGGACATGATGTAGTACGTTCTCTTACTGAACCATTTCACCATCAGCACTGACACTGCTAGTTTGAATGTTATTTTTTCTTCACTGGCTTTGGCAGAAAATCTTGCCCATGTAAGTACTTACATGTGCAGTACTGTTATGGGCAGCTGTAAAGGTTTACCCCGTGAAATGAAAACAAAATTTATAAAAAAGAGGGGTCATTTTACAAATGCAAAAGGAAAATTTATTAGTTACTGCTTTCAAACACAAAAGACAGATTTTATTTCTGTCTACTAATGAACAACTTGGTATTGGTGCTGAGGAGAAATCCCTAGTGAATAGTTATAACAAATATATGGGTGGGGTTAATAAATCTGACCAATATTGAGCACATTACCCTGTTGGTCAACCTGGGAAGAAATCATGGAGGTATATTTTATAGTTTTTTTAGTTAATTTAATTACAGTTAATTCATATATTGTATATGTAAAAAGCCACAAGGTACCTCCACCACCAAAGGACTATGACCATTTGAAATTTCGGTTGACATTGATTCTCAGTTATGTGAGGGCTTTTCTTCTAGAAAGCACACAACTGGGAGAAAAGCAAAATTAACTGAAGTGGGTGTCAACAGAGAAAATATTGACTTTCATAACATCAAAAAGATAAATGGTAAAGAAACGGTTTGCAGACTGTGTTCGCTGCTAAAAAGAAAAACTGCAAAAGGGTATCAGATCAAGACTTCGTATATGTGTTTCTTTTGCAAAGTGCTTTTGTGTAAAAGGTGCTTGGGCAGTTTCATGACAGAAATATGTCATAACTATATTATTTTATCATATATTCCTTTTCATTTTATTATAAATAATATGTGAAAGTGAGAAATACATATAAATTTTCAATATGTTACACACCTGTATTCACCTTTATCTCACCTGTTAATGAGCTTTTTTTATTAGATGCATTCTGTTATGTAAATGAATTCATTAAATTGTATAAGAGTACATAGCCAATGGTGTATTGACTAGTAAAAGAGTTTTGTACTTCATTTTCAATGAAATACAGAGAAAGAATAAAATCTTGTACCAGTTACACCGGTATTTTAATTAATTCAAATTTAAAAAAGCTCATTAACAGGTGAGACAAAGGTGGATACAGGTGTGTAACATACTGAAAATTAATATGTATTTCTCACTTTCACATATTATCTTGAAAAATGTAAAATTGTTTCCATTATATTTTTTAAATGTGTAAACATCAAATAATTTTAGTAACAAATGAAACAGGTAAGATATATTAAGAAAATGAATTTTAGTGTTTATTCCTAATGTTATTGTTTCTACACCTGTAAATTAAATTTACCTGCCCATAGAAGTCAAATTTAATTAGAAAGATCAGCTAAAATTATGTAACTATAAACCACTGGCATATAAGCACCCATTTACAAAATTTCAAATCTGTATGTAGAAAATTAACAAGTTACAAGCAAATATTGTGGAAACCCCACTTAAACCTGAATAAATCAAACAATGTGAACAGATAAGCCTTACATTTGACAAATTCATCTGAACACTAAAGGGTTAAAGCTTCTGTAGACTCCTGTTTTACAGCTTTGTAAATCAAATCAAAGAAGAACAAAGTATTTTGCTGAGGACCACATTGAAATGCTAGTGATGCATTTGAATTGAGGATCCATGAGAAGACAGCCCCAAAACTAAGCAGTTTTGAACTGTTGCCTCTATCAGTGGAAATCTAGATATAACAGTATTTTACTAGGCAAAATACCAATCAGTCACTTGTTGAAAATCTGATTTTTTTAAAAATGTAAACAAGTTAGAAAGAGAAGTTACTCATCAGACTAGAAGTAATATTGATTATGCTTAATGTACAGAGGTCATGCTCTGTATCTATCTTAATTAATTGGTCTGGATGGCTTTAACGTTATTGAGCCATTGCAGCAATGTTAAGTCATAAGATAACATCGGAGAGAGAGTGAGACAGATTATCATTAATATTATCAAACATTCACAAATGGCATACAGATGAGATAGAGCCCCCACTACTGAACTTAGGCACAAATTTCACCGATTTGTTTTCTTTCGTAATCAATAAATCACATTTAATCTGTTGAAATAATTAACCATAGAAATGCTTCTTTGCCAAGAATAATTATTGCTTCTTAAATACTAAAATACACATTTTCAAAATGATACTAAGTTTAAAGGAAGCCCTAATATGTGTAGCACTGTCTGTTGCTGATTCAATCAAGTTTCCTCTTGAGAGTAAAGGGGTATATGTTACTCATTATCATATACTAACTTAACTGTAATAACCTTGATAGATTAGATGATGATGATGATGATAAATTTCTAATATAGAGGTAAGGCCACATATTTGGAGAGATGTGTATAGTTAGTTAAATTAATCCAATGTGCTGGACTGGTACTTATTTCATCAATGCCAGAAAAATGAAAAGCAAAGCTGATCTTAATGAGATTCAGATTCCAAATATCCTTATTCATCTCTCCATATAGAAGATAACTATGACATCACTATTGGATTGGTTGGGGAGTGATTACAAATCAATATGTAGGCAGCCCAAAACATTCTCAGTATCCTCAACTTATTTACTCCTAGCTTGCTCAGAAGTTACACTGCAATATGAGGTTGTGCTAGATAAATATCTCAAAAGTAAGATTCTCCCAGGATTCTGGATTGACCTTGAAGTCTTTTAGGGAGACCTCAAGAATACTCTACACACCAAGTGAATGTTCCCTCACTTACCAAAAACAAAAAAAGTTTCCGCAGTTCTGGCATTGTGGTCAGGCAGTGCATGCTTCATGATTGAGAAACCTGTGTTTGAGATGTTGTCCTGCCAATTAATGTACAGCATTCTAATTTCTTTATTGCCCACAAGGGGCTAAACATAGAGGGGACAAACACGGACAGACAAAGGGATTTAGTTGATTACATCGACCCCAGTGCGTAACTGGTACTTAATTTATCAACCCCAAAAGGATGAAAGGCAAAGTCGACCTTGGCGGAATTTGAACTTAGAATGTAACAGTAGACGAAATACTGCTAAGCATTTCACATGGCCTGCTAATGTTTCTGCCAGCTCACAGTCTTTCACAGAATGTACAGCATTCTGTGAAAGCAGTTCAGTTGGAATCTTAAGCTCATCCTGTCTAATAAAGCTGAATTTACCAAACCATTACTCTCCATAACAATAATTTTCATCCCAGCACTGAGAGTTTATATTTTTTAGAGCATGGAGTCAATAAGGACTATCTTATCTTTAAAGAATGATCAAAGATATTTTATAAATATGTTTTCTTTCATTTTCCCTTTCACTGTCACAAATATAGGTAAGAGTATCAATGTCACTCATGGAGGAAATTGCTTTTTTATGAAATTATAACAGCCAAGCTGACAACAAGGTGAAAGATATCCACAGAAGTTCAAATTGTCGACCACAAGTTTCTCTCTCCATGTAAAGAGTAGACTGTATGAGGCAAAGATTGTTTATCTTAAACAGCTCAATGTTATATGATCACATAACATGAATAAAAACAGAAAATCTTTTAAAAAATGAGGAGCAGCAAACTGAGTTTGCTGCAGAATAATTGACAAGAATAGCTGAGTACAAGTGAATTGCAAAAGTAGTTAATGCATATATGACAAAGCAGACAATTATGCTAGTAGGGATATATAACACAAATGGACAAGTACTAATGAGAGTAGGGGGATAAATAAATAAAATATTAAGTATTTTAAGGAAACAGTTGAAGCTATGTTAACCTTAGCAAAAGTGGATCATGAGAATTTTGGGAGAAGAACTAAGATCATTATTAACCCTTTCGTTACCGTATTTATTTTGAGATGCTTTGTTTTTCTCTCAATTATTTTAAATATAACAAAGAATTTAGTAAAATAACTTAGCTATCATTAAGCTAGTGTTAGGAATATAAATTGCAACTAATGTTTGGTGGTATATTTTGATGCAAAACTTATGAAAACAAGACATTTGTACTACAGAGCCAGAGCCAGTTTTGGCCGGGTTAGTAACGAAAGGGTTAAGAATATTTGATGTCAGAGATGACAATATGCATGTTTTGAAAACCTATCATATGGGCATGACTGTATGATAAGGAGCTTGCTTCCCAACCTCATGATTCTGGATTCAGTCTGTGTGGCACCTTGAGCAAGTGCCTTCTACTATAGACCAGGCCAACCAAAGCCTTGTGAGTGGATTTGGTAGACAGAAACTGAAAGAAGTCCATGGTCGGTGTGTGTGTTCCTTATGCATTCAGAAACTGAGTTGCCAATTTTGGCGTATGGGGTATCTAAAGATTCAATAATCTTTCTGCTACCAAATAAACTTTATTTTCGTTTACATATTTTCTATGTTTTCTCAACAACCTGCTATAGTTACTTGAAAGACACTGCTCTACATCAACCAGGTTTCATTAGAAAGTGAAAATAGTTTCACACTTTCAATTTGAACCAAAATTACGTGACGATGTGTGAATAATGAAAGTAATGTTTCTCTGAATTAGTTACATCCGTACTATAATAATCAAAAACAACCTGCTATACTTACTTGAAAGACACTGCACTACAACAGACAAGTTTCATTAGAAAGTGAAAATAGTTTCACATTTTCAATTTGAACCAAAATTACTAAGTGTCGCATTACAAGAGTGACGATGTGTGAATAATGAAAGTAATGTTTCTCTGAATTAGTTACATCCGTACTGTAATAAACAAAGCTGCTTTAACATCTATCTATATACACAAAAGCTACCAAATAAACTGTTTTTGGCACAACACATTTTTAATGCTAAAAGAGGTCGGGTCGCACAATTTTGAGGTCACTTTCAGGCAATATTTTGATTTGCTTCTAATGTTTCACTTTCATCCGATGTTTCACACATGTATAGAATTCTACTCTGACAAACATTATGAAAATGTACATGTAAATATTGTATTAAAATAAACCAAAACCAAAAAAACTTTCATTAAAAGACATCCATTTCTCTAGGTGTCACTCACTCATACATACAAAACAGATGTATGCATATATATTTATGTACATGTATATGAAAGATAATGTGTGTGTGTGAGATAGATCAGGAGAGAGAGAGAGAGCAAGCGAGTGCCACTTACACATACATGCAAAAAGAAAAAAATACATACAACACAAACTTTCACTCTCTCTATCTCTCTCTCACACACACACATCCATCCATTTCATATACACGTACATACATCTTTCACTTTCTGACCTCACTTCAAAGCAAATGCTGCCTTTTCACTTCCTCCTCTCTTTCAATTCCTGCTCTCTTCAAATCATAAAGAAAGAAAAATTTTTTTACAGAAATTAACGAACAGTAATATGATCTCATATAATCGGGATAAAAACTCTACTGCTTCAAATGAAAGAATGCCATAAAATAACTTCTTTTGGCATACACACACACACTAGGTAAAACTTTTGTATGAATTATGTTATTTCTTGCTGTGTGCACATGCAAAATTACAGCTCAAATCCAATTGAAATGACCTTTATCCATTCTGTAATTTGTGTTTGTGATGAGCATATTTAAAAACCTGATCTTTAATATAAACTTAAAAGGAAGTTTTCCCAGAAATCCTGTCCATTACCTGTTGTTTCTAGCATGTCTGAGGTGACATTTGTGCCCCACCACTTATTTTTTTTCCTGAATTTCTTCCAATTCCTGTTTTCTATACAAGAAATTAGGATTTCACTCGAACAACACCTTCTCAATATTTAAATTTTCTCCTTCTCTTCCCCAATATCTTCATTTTTTTTTTTCCAAATTTTTTTTCTTGGTAATCCACAGAAAGTATAAATCTTTAAGAATATTCTTCTTCCTTTCTTCTTAAAAGAAACACTAAAATCTCTTTTCTAAACATCAACCCATCACCTCACCACTTTCAGAAAGCTACAAACTACCACTGTTTCACTTTAATCTATCTGGAAATTGGGGAAGTTTCTTCAGAAATAATGATTACCTGTTGTTTCTAACATGCCGGATTTACTGGTGGTGGTCTGGTATTTCAGAACAATTCTACGCATGTGTGAAACATCAGATGAAAGTGAAACATTGGGAGGTTTTAGCTTTTTGAAAGCAGGTAGGTGATGGGTGGGCACTGTGGGGGAAGGGGCATTAAGTAATTTCCCAGATTCGTAATCTCTGTATTTTTCTAGGTCGTTAAAAAAGAATTTGAAAAATGTTACAAACTAAGAAATTTCGATAGGGACAGGGGAAAATTAAAATTTAAAAAATGTGATTTCTGGGCAAAATTGTATTAACCCCCTTTTATACGATGAAACAATACATAGTTTGTGATCCTTCTTAAGAACAGAAAGCACTTTCATGCAAACCCATGCAAATAGTACCCTTGCCCAATTCACTTTTAAACAAACAATAACTTCCATTACACCAGTAATCCAGTTCACTATATATCAGCTGTGCTGATTCTGCCCATAAGAAAGGAACAAATAATAAAATGTGGCTGTAGGTCATAACATCTGGCCAATGCTGGGATGCATCACTAGTATGTATGTATGTATGTATCTCTATCTCTCTCTCTCTCATATATATATATATATATATATATATATATATATAATAGAAATATGTTACCAAAAGAAAATAGAAACTACACGTGGAAATGTAAGGGGAAAGTAAAAAGAAAAATAATCGAAAATGCACATTGGAAATCAAAAACAGTAAAGGCTTTTTATGAAAAGTAACGAAAGATATATACAAGTAGATGAACTGAGGTAGGGATAAAAGTAATAAAAGCCATTATTGTGAATTGTTAAAGAGATTCAAAAGCATACCGGTTTCGTAAAATTACTGATCACTGCTTTGAATGCACACCGATTAGCAAACGTTGTCAGGTCTACTAGTCTCTGAGTAAAAAGATTATGTGTAAGGGACGTAAGTAGTTCTTGATTTGGGGCAATTAGGGTAGATATAGATCTGTAATGTGAATGGTGTATGGGATGTATGGGGATTAGTGGTATTAATTGAAAGGTTAGTAGTGTTCTGTATTAAGCTATGTGTTCATATTCAGTTGTGGAAGATATTTATTGATGAAAGTTGCCTCTTTATTCATTCTTTGTTGTACAGAGGTGTTCTGTGAACATTGATAGAAGGGGAAAATTAGGAAATTAGGATTAAGGTTCCTAGCACACCTTTCTATGTGTTCACTGACCTGTATCTGTCTGTAATGTAGGTGACAGATTTCTTCTTTGTAGAGAGTGGTTCTTCGAGGGAATGATATTCCTATTTGGCCAATATAATGATTACTACACCCTATGCATGTAATGGCAAAGATTAGATTTTCTGAAGCACTAGTGAAATTTGATATAATCTTAAATATTTCACCTTGTTTAAATCACAGGTGATCTAAATGACTAAGTATGCTGGGTAAGTGTTGTAACGGATTACCAGGGCTTCAAGTTTAAAGTCAAGACAGGAGTTATGGAACCATTGTAGATTTCCAATATAGCAGATATATAATTGTTAAAGAGGACAACAAATGTTAAGGCAAGTCAAAAATCTCAAGTGATATACATTATTATTATTATTGGAAAAATTCAAAGTCTTACAGCTGTTTCTGGGATATCCCAGAGTATGGAATATTCTGTCATTGGAGACAAATAGAGAAAATGAGAAGAGTATAGATTTATGAAATGACAACATAAAGGACAGGAAAAAGGAATGTGATGAAGAAAGAGAAAAAAGAAGCATAAAAGTTCACAGTTCAACTATCTAATCATGTAGATGTTAGTCCATAAGTCCTTAGGTGCAATCCTGCATAAATCCGTGTAGGTTATAGTCATAATAGTGTAAATATCTAGAAGTGGACGCGAACGTACACACACACACACACACACACACACACACACACGTGTATAGGTATGTTTGTTTGTGTCCCCACAACTACCACTTGACAATTGGTGTTGCTTTGTGTCCCTGTAACTGATAGGTTCAGCAAAAGAGATCAGGGATTACAAAAAATAAATAAATAAAATTACATAATAATAATAATAAGTAAAGAGGCCGAGTCATTCAACTTAAATCCTTCAAGGTGGTACCCCAGCATGGCCACAGCCCAATGACTGAAATGAGTAGAAGATAAAAGATAATCTATGAAGTAGATAAATACAAATGGCAATGATGATAAAATAGAGAGCAGAAAATTAAAAGTAGTTGAAATACCATCCAACAAAAGTAATTAACACATTTGAAAATTACTGCAATTATGCAGGTCAGGGTAATTTGATTACGTACATGCATATATGTGAGTAGTGACATATATGAGAGGAAGACATAACCAGTGAGCCAAACACATAAAACAACATTGTATAATAATTTAGTGACCTCCACTGTTAATTTAAAATTGTGTGACATAATTTTACAAATACCATTTAAGGACAATGAAGATATATACGCTGATGATGATGATAATGATGAAAGTAAAAATAATGAATTTATTTGCCTGCTGGACAGAAAGGTAAAAGACATTACAAACAGATATATGAGACAATATAAAGTATAGAATGTGCTATGAATAACAATGAGATAGACAACTATATGAGTCACCTTGTTCTTCCACCAACACCACCTCTAATGATGTCATTGATAAGTAAAGTGATTCTAATGTCAAAACAACTGGTCAGCTGTCATCTTGAAAATAATATGTTGATCAACAGTCTTATTAAATGTTTTGTTTAGTAAGCAGAACATTGAGATTAGGCTTAAACCACTCACTGCCATTTCAATCAAGTCATGAAGCAGATAAAATACAACCAATTGTTAAACTCCAACAATGTATTAACATATGACTAACTGTGAAGTAGATAAAAATATGTAATATGGGAAATAGCTACTTCCTGAAATATTAATCTCATTGAAATATTCCAAAAAGTTTATAAGTTTTTTTTTTTTTTTGCTTTTTCTTGTGAGTATGCACTGAATTGTTAAAAATTGTAGGCCATAGTTTTAGGCATCTGACAGTGTTAACTGTGAATGAGACTGACAACTAATATTAAGCATAACTCAACACTAGTAACAAATGCTTGAAATGATCCATCCTCCCAGCTCCAGAAATGTCTGGGTTGAAAACCTTTGACAATAGATCTGCTTGGCCATGGGCTTCAACAACACCAACTATTCAAATTAATATTATACACTGTTGTTCAACTTGTTAAAAATAGCACCCAAATCACCCTCAAATAACACCCTACTGTATTAAAAAAGAGAAAAGACATGAGGAATAATATATCTCCAGATAAACAGAACAGAAGCACAATCACTGTTTCATATCAAGGAAATAATCATGTACTTCAAGTTCTTGTTTGGGATACCATACAATTAAAACCCTCACAGTTGTTCTCTTCACAGCCTTTAAACACCTCAGTTATGATCAACTGCTACCCTCAATAAAGCTTACCAAAAGCCATCAGAAGGGTACAACTTCCACGTCAGGAGGGTATGTTTTGATTGTCGTTAGTTTGTCCATCTATGTGCGAAATAGCTCAAAAAGTTGTGAACGGTATTCAATGAAACTTGCAGGAAAAGTTGGTAATGACACAAAGAACTGATGATGAAATTTTGGTAGTGATCCAGGAATTTTTATGGATTCTTGAAGGATTTTTCATTTGTTATATTTACTTTACATGAAGTATTGTTACGTACTTTGATTATCTCCCTTGAAAACACTTCAGCTCCATGTAACCTATGGTGGTGTTGCTGTTTCCAAAGTTTATTTTTGTTTCTCTATTAGTAATTTTACTCGCGTATCTATCTTAAAATGAGCTGCTTGGCAGAGGTCTGCAGAGGATGACATGACAAGCCTTGACTATTGGGATCGACTCAAAAAGCTCAGGCTTTGCTCCCTCCACTGCCGCTGTGAGCTCTATTTCATCTGTATGATGTGGAAAATATTCCATCAACATTGCTCATCTTTAAAATTTGTCCAAGGCTTGGCCCCCATGCCATCTGTCCACTACAGAAATGTTCATGTCATATCACAACACTATGACAGAACTATTTCACCTCAATTGGCCCTGCTCTCTTCAACATCGTGCCAGACACACATAAAGGAGGAAACTGACTTCCTGGCATTCAAACGATCCCTAGATGATTATCCCCAACAAATACCAGATAAACCACCCACACCCAGATATGTGTCTCAAAACAATAACCCTCTGCTTGAATGGACTATAGCTCCTCAGAGCTGACTGTGTATCTTTTTCAGATGGTGCTATTAAATTAGACATGGCCTGAATCAACTTCGGCCGAAACTTATCTAAGTAATCTAATCTATGCTGTAACCTTTTAATCAAAGCATGACAAGGGTAGAGGCTGATGTCTTAAACATTTCTGATGGTCTTAAGTATAAATAAAATTATTAAAGATTTATATAGAACTACATTCAGAGTATGTCTATAAGCTATTGCGTTTAGACCTGGTTTCTATCCTCAAACTGTTCCGTTTTGTAGATGCAATTTTTTTTTTTTTTTTAATAAAGCACACCGAAATTAGAAAAATTAAAAATTTGCAACAATCTCAGTCCCATGAGTATCAGATAATGGATTTTCAACTGTGTAAAGAAACTGATTGTGGTGATCGTAGTTTTGATGGTGATTGTGGTGAAAGCAGAGACAGTGTTGATGATGATGATGGTTGAGATAGGTATGGGAGAAGGTTATGGTTTTGCTGGCATTGGTTTGGGAAATTGGGCAATTTAAAGCATGCATGTGTATGGGTGGAAATGAGCTGCTTGGCAGAGGTCTGCGCTCTCCGAGTGCTTTTCTAGTTTCAGGTAAGTGTCTTCCATCATAGATTTAGATCAAACTGAACTGTGTGAACAAATCTGGCGAATGGAAACTTTGCAAATGGCTATCAGAGGGAACTATATCAGTTCTTATGTGGACTTGAAGATAACTCAATATTTTGCTGCACTGCTTCCTACAGCAGCAACCCATGAGTCATGGTTTTACCACCCTTTCCAAAACAGTCTCAGAGAACTTGTATAAAGACTATAGCTACTGCCTTTTACCTATGACTTAGTCATAAAGTAAAAGTTCCAAGTCAACCCAGATCCAGTGAACCTATATAATCAAAGACCTTCCAGCCATGATTACTCTGTCTTCTAACTAGATAGTATAACAAACACTTCATTACCTAATAAGTCCCTTACTTTATTTCAGAAGGGTAGAATATGATTCAGCTACTATTTCTAGTAAGTTAAGTGAGCATATAGAAGTTTCCTTTTTAGCATGAGGGAGATATACTGCTTGCTGAATCTGCCTAATTTAAGAAATAGATTCCAGATTTGGATTCAGAATTAAATGCTTAAGAACAGAAAAATAATATATCCAGGTATGAAACACTTGAGGTACACAAATGTTATCTCTCACTCTGTTTTGTATGTTAACATGCAAAAACTGATGTAAACAAAAGTACTATCGCTATCTCATGATGAATATACAGAAATTTTTAAGCTCAATTGAGAATTCTGATGCACTGGAAAACAATTTTAAAATGAAAATAAAATGTCTTCAACTTGAATACATAGGGAAGAGAGGGCAACTATGTGAAACAAACAATACAATTTGGTGTACAGAATGCCCTTGGCCAAACTAATAACAGTTAGTCAATAATCAGTGTAAGAGTTCAATTAGTTACCTAAAGCACTATATCCAGCCTCAATCCAACCAAGGCCTTGTGAGTGGATTTGGTAAAGAGAAAATGAAAAAAGTCTGTTGTATGAGTGTGTGTGTGTACCTCTTCCTCTTGACATTACATTATTGTTGTAAATGAGTGTCACAGTTATACATGCAGTGTCATTTGTTGTTATGGGGAAATGTAAATTTGCTTGGAAACAAGTGAAGGTTGACAACAGAAAGGACATCTAGCCATAGGAAATCTGCTTAAACAAATTCTTTTTCACCAATGCAAGTATGGAAAAGTGAGCATTAAGGTGGTAGCAGTGGTTGTGTTGATGAAATGGTGGCAACAAAACAGTACAAAAATTTTATTTTATATTACTAGCTCAAAAGACACTATTTAGAAATTGCTCACAGGCCACTATTGAAAAACTAAGCTGCTACAGCTAAGATGATTATTAGCATTAGATTTCAAATAGCATTAGTACCTAATAAATAAATTAGGGTTCCTGATATGTATTGGATAGATAGAATTCTCAACACCAAAGTGTGAAACAAAGAACAGCCTATAAGTAAGCTCCATATTCTAAACCAACAATATCTGAGATGACAAAAATATGCTTGATGATTGGCTGCTGAGATTATTCCCAAAGACTTAGATGAAAATATAATCCTTAATGACAGAGTAAACAAAACTAGATTAACACAGGACCCAAAATGCTAAAGCAACTGGAACAATCAAAATATTATCATTTTAACATTCATTTTATAACATACAGCATATTGCTGCTTATCTTGGACTTTTTTTGTCACAACTGTAGTGCTTCAATGTTATAAAATCTAACTTCAGAAAATCAACATATTACAATATATTAATAGCACTACAGTATTTGTAGTTCTAAGTGAGCAGAAGTCACTTTACAGCAAGAACTTGCAACTTCAAAGAGTGATTAATGATGTTAAAATGAAATTTTGCTTTTTCAAAGTGAAAAAATATTGATTTCAAAGTGGGATTAGGACAAACAAGTTTATTTCATAGAAAATATACCACCAAAATTTCGCTTACAAGTGGTGTTGATGACAAATCCAATATTGTACCTTCATTTATGCTTCATAAGGTGATGGATTGTTATTTATTACCATGTACAAATAATCAGGTAGTTCCTCAACTTACACATTGCTTCTACCTCAGTTACTCAAATCAATGCTGTAGATCGAGAAAGGTCCTAGTAGTCAATCCCTAATCACAATAATATGTAAATTTTGAGCAATGTTGGACAAAGCTATCTTCATGCCTTATAAAATGAACTGCACAGGAGAAACTACTTTTCAGAACTCTGTATAAAGTTTGGCTTCCAATGGTTGATAAATAGTGGGGTTCTGTTTTTGTTTTATTTATATCAATACTGTATTTTCTGTATGATAGTCTTCCTTGTTACATCTTTACATGTAGATACCTGATTTAATTAGCTAAGAACAACCCAAGTTTAAGTTTTGTTTAATTGAAATGTCCTCACTTTGAAATAGTTATTGCCCCTTTGAAGTGACAAGTACACACTAAAAATTACAAATACTGCAATAGTAGTTCAATATTTGATATTCTTGATTGATTTCCTCCAGAAATCTGGTCTACAAGCAAACAGGAAAATAAGTAAGATATAATAAGCTACTGAAATGCTCAACAACAGAAATGAAACCAATCGATTCTATAAAAGAAAGGTATAATGAGTGGGTAACAGAATCAGTAGAGCATTAGTTGAAGTGAGTTCTTGCTCAGGTCCACCTTGCCCTATTATCTTTCTGTTATTGAATGTTATCAACATTAACAAAAGTAGAGATGGCCCAATGTAACTAACAAATCATTGACCAAAATCAGAAGATCTTGGGAACTTTCAAATAACACATGGTGCCACTGAGACATCAGGTTATGATGAACTCTCCAAAAATGAATACATAAAATATGCATTTATGAAAAAATAAAATCAAGAGAATAAGAAGTCCTATAGAAAACACACACAAAAACCCCACCTCATATAAGGCTTTAAAATGTTGGCCAGATCTAACCCATTAGAGTTAAGGTGAATCAATATACTTAATGTGTCAACAAAAATATGATGGAAGATTATTTTTCCTTGGGTCACGAACTGCCATGTAGATGGCAAACTTGAGGCAAAATTTATTTATGAGGTACATTCCAGAAGTTTTGAGACTTTTTTTCAGGAGAAACAGTTATAACTGTCTGAGATTTTATTGTCATTATCATCATCGTTTAACGTCCGTTCTCCATGCTAGCATGGGTTGGACGGTTCGACCGGGGATCTGGGAATCCAGAAGGCTGCACTAGGCTCCAGTCTGATCTGGCAGTGTTTCTACAGCTGGATGCCCTTCCTAATGCCAACCACTCCATGAGTGTAGTGGGTGCTATTTACATGCCAGGCGAGGCTGGCAACAGCCGCGATCGGATTGGTGCATTTTATGTGCCACCGGCACGGACGCCAGTCGAGGCGGCGCCTGCATCGGCCACGTTCGGATGGTGCTTTTTACGTGCCACCGGCACAGGGATCACAACTGCAGTTTCCATTGATTTTGATGTTGGTGTACTTGACTCAATGGATCTCCTCAAGCACAGGGGCGAAATGGTGTTTCTTCACTTGCCACCTGCACAGGAGTCAGTCCAGCGGTCCTGGCAACTGCCGGGTGCCAGTCATAGGATTGGTTCAATTTCGATTTCACTTGCCCCAACAGGTCTTCGCAAGCAGAGTTTAGTGTCCAATGAAGGGAGGTTGGCATCGGTGCCTGTCGTTGGATGAGGTTTGATTTCAACTTTGCTTGCCTCAACAGATCTTCGTGTGTCCAAGGGAGGAAAGGCATGCATAAGTAGGCTGGACTCACTTGTCCTGCCGGGTCTTTGATTTTAGTATATTATTACTGTACATCTAATAAGTTGGCCTGCTAACTTTTTAAAATCCAGATTGAAGGAGTCAGCTGCAAGTGCACTTTGGATACACCCTACTAAACACTACTTGTCACAGCTGACTAATTTACAGAATGCAGTTGGGATGTGAAGACAATTTGGAAGCTCACTATGCATTAAAGATCTGTGTTAAACAGGGCAGGAATACTACAGAAAATTATGAAATGCTCCAGCATGTATTTGTATTAACTTGTATGAGTCGAGCATTTGTTTCTCGCTGGTAAAAGAGGCCAGGAAAAGCAAGTCTGACAGGAAGCTCATGATGATACCCTCTTTTGACAGGAAGGGTAACATCAACATCCACTGGGTTCCCTCTGGTCAGACAGTCAACCAGGCGTACTTAATGGAGGTTTTGAGTGAGTTCAGGAAGAGATTTCATTGCAAAAGTCCAAAACACATGTACCAAGACAATACAACAGTCCACAATTCCATTGTGGTAACTATCTGCTTGAGAGATATGAGCATCAAAATTGTCCCTCACTCTTTCTAAAGTCCTGACTTTGCTCCCAGTTTTGGTTGTTCCCCAAGCTGAAGGAGATCTGACAAAGTTCTTGGACACCTTCATTTTGGAGAATTTCTATGGGGTCTTCACAAAGTGGTTGGGATGCTACAACAAAAGCACTGAAGTCAGAGGATCCGACTTTGAAGGTGATTAGTGTTTTACACTCCTTTGAAAATAATTAAGGTTTCCTCTTCTGAAAAGCACCTTGTACAGTTCAGATTTAATTTCTAATCACAACTATTTCATTTACCTAACTAACACTTTTAAAAAGATAAAGTATAAACATCATAATTTCTGCTCTCCAGCTCCTAATATCAAGATAAATTACCAAAGGATGGATATTTCTGATAATGAAAATTCAAGTAATTAACTATTTATAAGTGGGTGGAAATGCTTAGAATTATTTCCTGTATTTTCAAATGACAAAGCAATATTAGTCACCATAAACTAATATTGTTTTTATTTTTTCATGATGTAACATTTTTCATGTTCCAAACTTTAAAAATATTATAGCCAATGTAAATATCATGTGGAGGTTGCCCAAGGAATTGTCGAAATTTTAATTTTCTCTTTCTCTCTCTTCACACACACAGAATAGCTATCTCATGGATTAAAAATACGACATAACATTTCTGCTCAAGATTACAAAGCAAAGTAGAGTGTCCAGTTACATTCCAGAACTTGACAATGGATATATATCATCATCATCAACATCGTTTAGCATCCGCTATCCATGCTAGCATGGGTTGAATGGTTCAACTGGGGTCTGGGAAGCCAGAAGGCTGCACCAGGCCCAGTCTGATCTGGCAATGTTTCTACGGCTGGATGCCCTTCCTAATGCCAACCACTCCGTGAGTGTAGTGGGTGCTTTTTACGTGCCACCAGCACAGGTGCCAGACGAGGCTGGCAAACGGCCACAATTGGATGGTGCTTTTTACATGCCACCAGTACGGAGGCCAGGCGAGGCTGGCAATGGCCACGATCGGATGGTGTTTTTTATATGCCACTGGCATATATATATATCTATATAATTACCCACCAACTATTAATATTTTTTTCCACAGCATATTTTAATGTTCCAATCATTAAAAAATACTTTAAAATGCACTTAACTCTCTTACACCAGCACTTAACTATCGCACTGGTAAGGAAATTAAATAAAGACATTAACATAGATAAGCAGAATAACATTTCCTGGTTCCTAAACACTTATCAATATGAAAGAGATGCTTTCATAAATAAAACATGATTTAAAGATGCTTTTATGCCATCATGACTAACACAGATGAGTCAATGAGAGAGAGAGCCTTTACATGGCTATTTGATCCACTAGACATATCGGCCTAATATCCCTCATATCACACACTACCATCTTAATAAAAGGACACTTGACATAATGTGTTCTATATGTCCTAAAGTAAAAGGATGGTCATGGCTGGAATGATTTTAATTACAGGTCAACTCAATTAAGACTAGGACGCCAGGCTAGACAGCAATGACTGTGTGCTTAAGAAGTTTGCTTTGCAACATCATGGTTTTGAGTTGAGTCCCACTGCTCAGCACCTTGGATAAGTGTCTACTGCCATACCTCCAGGTCAACCAATGCCGTGTAAGTGAATTCAGAAGATGAAAACTGTGTTGAAGCCTGTCGTGTGTGTTTGTATTCATCCCCTCCACTGCTTGACAACCGGTGTTGGTTTGCTTACATCCCCAAGGCTTAGCAACACATAAAAACAAAAAAAAATTATAGAATAAATACTAAACTTAAAAATAAGCACTGGGCTTGGTTTGTTCAACTAAACCCTTCAACACAGTGCCCCAGCATGGCACAGTTCAATGACTGAAGATAAAAGATATGTTAGTCAAGTCAAACTGGTGTGGAACATATAAAACAAATATTAAAAAAAGTCAGTAGAGAAAGCAGTTTCTTTGAGGAAATGGCATAATAACTATCTACCATAAGACAACTTCAAAAGAAGTATTCAAGTACCACCAGATGACCCCCTTTCCCCATGACCTAAAATGCTGGTGATAAATTCTTTTTGAATTTTCCAATAAAAATGAGCATAATAAACCAGACTATACATGGTTTAACATAGCAAGGGGGAAAAAAGTGGTTTTATGAATGGATATCATACATAAATTATGCAGCTAGTGATGAGAGAATCTATGGCAGTTGAGAAATTATACAGATAGATTTATATAGCATCATCATCATCATCATCATTTAATGTCTGCTTTTCCATGCTTGCATGAGTCAGATGGAATTTATTGAAGCAAATTTTGTACAGCCAGATGTCCTTCGTGTTGCTAACCATCACCAGTTTCCAAGCATAGTAAATATTTCCCCTTTAACCAGACAGACATGTTTTTTTTTACAGAAGATTGGAAATAAAATGAGCTTTTATGATGGTGGTGCTCATTTGATAATGATTACATGATGTCAAGACAAGAGAATACACACACACACCATCATAATTTAATATCTGTTTTCCATGCTGGCATAGGTTGGACAGTTTGACCAGACACTGTGAGGCAAAAGGCTGCAACATGCCCCACATCAGCTCTGACATGGTTCCTATGGCTGGATGCCTTTCCAAGCACCAATCATTTTACAGTGTGTACTGTGATGCCTTCCCATACCAGTGGCACTAGTGGGATTGCCAAGTAACTTGCAAGACAAGAAAGAACAAGAAAAGGGGAAAAGGAAAAAGCCCACTTGACTAAGTGGATGTGGAGTATTGGAGAGGTGATTTTATGCCAGGGATAAACAGAGATATCTTGCTATAGAGAAGATATATGGCTACCCCATATTTACGTAAGGGTTGATAAGAGTATCAGAGAAACTGGCAAGATGGTAGAGATGGAGTGCCAGAGCAAAACCCTCAAAGAAGCAAGAGATATGGGGGAGAGGGCAGTTATAAGCATGCGAGGGGAGAGAGAGAGAGAGAGGGGGTACTAGATGGTAGTAGAGGTGAATGTAAATATGTTGAGGTCATGAACAAGGATGGAGGTGCAGCTTGATGGGAAATATCAGTATGGGTGGAATGACTGTAAGATGAGAGAGGGGAGTGGCTCAAGGATGATAGTTCAGGAAGTAATGATAGCTAATATGTGAGGAGTTAGGATGAAACATGGCAGGTGAGAGAGGGGAATGACTGGAGGCTTATGGCCATGATAATAATGAACAGGAGTGATATGAGTGGTGGGGAGACAGTAACTGATAGCAAAAAAAGTTAGGGAATGTTGAGAGAAGGGGGTATGTTGAGAGATGAGATGTGGTAGAATACTTGACAAGGCAGTATGGGTGTAAGGACAGCACCCAGTACATGGAGGAGGGGATAAATAGGGAGATGAGATGTGGGGAATGCTTGAAAGGGCAGAGTGGGCACAGGGACAGCAATCAGTACATGAGGAAGGGGATAAGAAGGGAGATGAGATGTTGGGATACGAGGGGTGGGGAATAGGGAGAGGCAATGTGGAGAGACTAGGCTGTTTTTAGTCTACTACAAAATCTGATCACAAGACTTTGGTCAGCCCATGTCTATAGTATAAAACACTTACCAAAAGTGTCATATAGAGCAGTGCTTCTCAAACTATTTGATTTGGTGTACCAGCAGTTTCTTTTCCAATGTGCCAGGGACCGGTAATATTTCTTAGTAATATTAATTTATACCAGAAACAATAATGGATATAATAAAAGTTGACAATTTCTTTTTATTTTATATTTGTTTTGTAAACAAATAATATTAGTTAAGCATTTTATAAGCATGTTATAATGTTTCTTTCTTTTCTGGAAACTCACCACATACTGGCAGCTTATGGCTTGCAGACCGACACCAGTCCATGGACCACCATTTTGAGTAGCACTGATGTAGAGGAACAGAACCTGAGATCATGTGGTTGGGAAGTAAGCTTCTTAACTACACAGCCCAGGGTGCATCTATAGATTTATACACATAGATATAAAGACAGTAGATTTCTTTTTATGCTTCAAAAAAATAACTTGGAAACCTGTACAAGCGCTATTTGATAAAAGCAATATTGGAAGTGCTCCAAATTGACAATTAGTAGAACCAAAATTTAAATAAAACAATAAAGATTATACAGGCAAGGGAAATCTAATTATAAAACTCTTATGAATTAAACTGGATATTTAAATGTATTTATAATTTGTGTGTGTGTATCTCTGTGTCCAACCCATGCTAGGATGGAAAAAGCATGTTAAACAAATGAATTATTTTATTCTTTTACTTGTTTCAGTCATTTGAGTGCGGCCATGCTGGAGCACCGTCTTTACTCGAGCTAATCGACACCTAGGACTTATTCTTTGTAAGCCTAGTACTTATTTTATTGGTCTCTTGCTGAACCACTAAGTTACGGGAACGTAAACACACTAGCATCGGTTGTCAAGCGATGTTTTGAGGACAAACACAAACACACAAATACATATAATTATATATATAATATATATAATATATATATATATATATATATATATATATATATATATATACACACACACACATGATGGGCTTCTTCCAGTTTCCATCTACCAAATCATGTCACAAGGCTTTGCTTGACCCAAGGCTATAGTAGAGGACATGTAGTGGGTGCTTTTTATGTGTCATCGGCTCAAGGGCTAGTCAAGCAGTACTGGCATCAACCATGCTTGAATAGTGCTTTTTAAGTGCCACCCACATGGGAGCCAGTCAGGCGACACTAGCAATGACCACGCTTGAATGATTTTTTTATGTGCCACTAGCACAGGACCAATCAGTCAGCACTGGCGTCAACCATGATCGAATGGTGCTTTTTACGTGCCACCGGCACAGGTGCCAATCAAGTGGGACTGTCATTGGCCATGACAACAACTTCACTTGCCTCAGCAGGTCTTTGCAAGCCCAATTTATTGCCCAATGATTGAAGGGTACTCTTAAATGGGCTGGTTATGTTGCGCTGGCATAGGCTACGGTTATGGTCTTATTTGGCATGCCGTGTCTTCTCAAGCACAGCATATCTTCAAAGGTCTTGGTCACTTATCACCTCGGTGAGGCCCAACATTTGAAGGTCGTGCTTCACCACCTCATCCCAGAAAGGGATACATATATATAACCTGTGTATATAACATAACCTACATACACATGTGTGTGGAGGTGTGTGGCCAAATTTAAAGTGTTGAGCACACAATCAAAATTCACAGGTTTAATTCCTGGACTAAGTGGTATGTTGGCACACCTTGAGTAAGACATTTCAGTTCACTTTGCTCCAGTCTACTAAGCTGAAAATTAGTACCAGCCCAGTGTTGATATAGTGCTCTCTCTCTCTGTCTCTCTAGCTTCCGTACCCAGCATTGTTCAACTAGGTCAAAAGTGAGAGGTCCAAGAGTGTCTACATTTACTCCTGACTAAATAGACACCTACAGCTGTCAGCAAAAGCATGGTACATACTACTGATACTAGACCATAGTTGTTTAAAAATAACTATTATACTGCTTTATTTTCATTTTATTTATTTAGATTTACACTACATGTTTTTTTTTGTTGCTCTATTTCCTTTCTCTGTGGCAATGAATTATCATGCTAATTTTTCATTATAAATACTGTATTTTGTAATTTCAAATATCAGTTCAATAACCTAAAACTACTCAGTTGTAATAGAGTGTAACCTCACAACAAAAGGATATACAGGGTGTTTCTGCTAAATTTGACAGTTTACACAGGAAAAGAAAACAATATCCCAGCCAAAAATAAAGGTATTTTAGAACATCAAAAAATATCAACAAGTTTATGGCTGAGAGAACGATTTACTCAAAGTAGCTGCTCTCAGCTTCCAGGCAGCTTTTGAACTTGTTGCATGCATTCTTCACAGTTCCTGAGAAGATCTTCAAACACCTCCTTGATCTTGGCCACTAGCTCAGCCTTGGTGTTGCAAGCAGAATAGTTGGGTGTCTTTCTCAACCATGCTCCCTACACAGTAATCCATGGGATTACAATCAGGGGAATTAGAAGGCCAGAAATTGGGGCTGGTGAAGTCATAGAAATTCTCCGACAACCACTTCCATCTTTATCTGGATGTATGGCAAGGAGCCAAATCCTGCTGCTACATGCATGGCCTTCCAGCAGCAAACCTTATCAGCAGCTTTATGTAGCTGTCTGAATCAAGCCTATGGCTTTGTTCCTGCAGTTGGGATGAAGTCCAGCATGTAGATGCAATCAGAATGCCTGCTGTGTCCCTTCCTGCTAGCCACATCTTCATACTCTGTTGCAGTAGGCCATGGCACGTCTTACAGCCTTTACAGTGTTTAGAGAGCATTGAACAGCAGTGATAATGTTGGTTTTTTGGTACCCTGCACGAATCATCATAAACTGGGTAACTCTTTTCCAATATTCAAATGATTTCCAGTTCTCCATATTATCTAACTTTTTCTCAATAACAACTTGCATCTTTATGCTCTCCAAAACCATTAACTGTTCATCAATAAATCAAGGTATACCTGAAAAATGGAGACATAAAAGAAAAATCATCAAATTCAGCCCGAATACCTTGTGTATGAATATATATATATATAGTTGGAAAGGGGTTAGTAAATAAAGTTGGAAAAGGCACAAAAGTATATTTTAGGGAATGTTTATACAGTGAGTCGTTTAAAATATAACTGGTTTCGATTTGTTCAATCTTATTGAAATTTTAAATGACTCACTGTAACAAAAATATTAAACATTCACTAAAATATACTTTCGTGAATTTTCCAACTTTGTTTACTTTTTTAACTACATACATATATATATATACATCTAATATTAAAATACCTTTTAAGGTGAAATTTATAAACAACTTATAAATAAGGGCAAAGGAAATTGGAATGTTTTCTTTTGCCCTTGTTTATAAGTTGTTTATATATATATATATATATATATATATATATATGTGTGTGTGTGTGTGTGTGTACATACATACACACACATATGCATAAAATTATCATTGTTAAGGCAAGTAGATACAACTGGAAGTTGCTTGTGTGCTTAGGAAGCTCACTTTACAACCACATGGATTTGGGTTCAGTTCCACTGAGTGGCACCTCAGGCAAGTGTCTTCTACTATAGCCCCAGGACAACTAACACCTTATGAGTGAATTTGGGAGATGGAGCCTGTGTGGAAGCCCATTGTGTATACTGATGTGTGTGTGTGTGTGTGTGTGTGTGTGTACATGTGTTTATTACCCCACCCACCAACTGACTACTGGCGTTGGGTTTCTACATCCCTGTAACTTAGCAATTTGGCAAAAGACATGGAAAGAATAAGTACCAGACTTAAAATGATATTGGCGTCAATTTATTGACTGCACCCTTCAAGGTGGTGCCCAGCATGGACACAGGCCAAAGTCTGAAACAAGTAAGAAATAAATTTAAAATATCAAATCAGTATCTTAATTTTATTTTATTTTATTCTGTTCACTGAAATAGCTTGATAAACAAGTAAAGCAAGGCTGAGAACATAAATTCTGATAGGCAGTTTGTGTTGGCAAAACCTGTTAAACATAACTGAACAGGAATTTACTTCAATAAATCACATAATAAATGTTTATGACTTTATCTTCTGAAAAGGTAATCTAACATATATTAAATCATTTTATGGCAATTTTTCTTAAGATTTTAGTCTTGACCTCTTAGCACCACATACATGATGTAGGTCTGTTTCTCAAAGAAAGAGAAGATAGAATAAGAACAAGGCTACAAAATGATAATGAATTTTATTCATCTGATTATATGAAGATGGCTTAAAAAAAAAAGAAAAAAATGTTTATATATATATATATATATATATATATAATATATATATATATATTATATATATATATATATATATATATATATGAGTGCGGCTGTTGCCAGTACTGCCTGACTGGCCCTCGTGCCAGAGACACGTAAAAGCACCCACTATACTCTCAGAGTGGTTGGCGTTAGGAAGGGTATCCAGCTGTAGAAACTCTGCCAGATCAGATTGGAGTCTGGTGCAGCCATCTGGTTCGCCAGACCTCAGTCAAATCATCCAACCCATGCTAGCATGGAAAGCGGATGTTAAACAATGATGATAATATAGATATAAAACCCCAAAACTTTGTATTAATTTATGCACAATATAAAGCTTTAAGTGAAATTCACCAGATTTCTAGTATTATGGGAAATGGTCTCTGTATGTGTGCAGAGAGAGAGAGAGGCAAATGGAGTAATTAACAGGTCTAATGATAGGTAACCATGGAAATAGCCATTACAGCATGCCACAGAAGTTTCTTTGATCAAGTAACTATATTGCTACTAGCAAGAATAACAAAACAAATGATTTGGGAAAAGAGACATTTTTCATATGAATTGATGGAAAACAGCTAACATCCTGTCTGAGCTAAATATGACTTCGGGAATAATAACAGCTGCAACTAAGATGGTGATGTAGTGGCTGTTAGCAATGTTAACGATAAAACACAAAAAAGTCCATCTATAGCTGTTAAGTTATATAGGTAAGCCATAAGTAGGACTGTTTGGTCGCCTAGACTATAAATGTTTCTTGGTTTTTGTAATTTGTCTTTGATTAAAATTTCAGGGTAGAATGTAAGCAAGGCTAATTTTGAGGTGGTTGGTATATTAAATGGTAGAAATGACATCATCAGTGAGAAGGTCAGGGAGGGAAGAGAAGGCGGAAATGGTAAACAAGTAGTAATAAATGAGAATTGCTTGGAAAGATCTATTTCATGACATTGACTGTAGCAATAAATACTGAAAGAGCAACTAAAAGAGAGTCTCAGAACACAACTGATTAAGAGCCAAAGAGTCATTTGGTAGAAACAGCAACCAAATCACCTTCAAATCACACCCCTACTCTCTGAATAAGTGAAGGACATATTAGACGATGTAATCCTAGATGTTTTTCTTTTTACTTGTTCCACTCATTTGACTGTGGTCATGCTGGGGCATCGACTTCAAGAGTTTTAGTTGAACAAATTGACCCCCAAGACATTTTCTATTGGTCACTTTTGCCAAACTACTAAGCTATGGAGACATAAACAAACCAACACTGGTTGTCAAGTGGTGAGATGGGTGACAAACTCAGAGACACATACATAAATATATATGACAAGCTTCTTTCAGCTTCCGTCTCCTAAGTCTATTCACAAGGCTTTGGTCGACCCAAGGGTATAGTAGAAGGCACTTGCCCAAGGTGCCACGTAGTGGGACCAAGCCTAGAACCATTTGGTTGAGAAGATAAAACATGATAAATCTATTCCATCAGAGCTGAAATGACTTGTGGACTAAACAACAACAAACTAGAATAAAAATTCAGTTAACATATACTTTGTGCTTATGTACAGATGTACATAAACACAAAGTATAAATACATTAAGAAATAAAACAGAGTTCTCCAAAACACAGATGGCAACTACTGAAATGATAGTTATTTTGGTACCCTTAAACTTTGACATACTCCCTGTTGGAGACCAAGGACCTCTGACCACACTAGCTTACAAGGGTTTAACCCTTTACCATTCAGATTATTCTGTCATATATTAATACTAATTTCTTTACATTGTTTTGAATTAATCATGCTTTATCTCATAACTTTGAGATTTTGATGATGTGATTATTTACTTTTAGAAAGACATTGTAGGATAAGTGTGAGAGACCAGATCTGGCTGGTTTGAACATAAAACAGAATATTTTAGCCAGATATGTTAGTTTAAATGCTAAAGAGTTGAAAGATTTCTAGGAGAAAAAAAAAAGGGTGTTTGGGCATCTATACCTATTACAAATGGGGTTTAAATTTGTGAACTAAAAGAGCTTCTAGTTGATGCATGTGTGCGTACATGTACCAAGGCTGAAACTAATCCACTTGATTACAACAATGTATTGAAGTGGATCATAATATGGGCCACAACAATCCATTTGACTACAATTCATCCTGAACTGAACTTGTATGTGCATGCACATGGTGTGTATGTAACAGGATAACCATTCTAGCAAATGGCAGCATAAGGAGACACCAAGCTTGTATATGAATTATGTTGACATGTATGGGAAGAGAACTGCCATATAATGAAAAAAAAAAGTCCTGTCTGACGAAAGAGACATTGCAAAAGTGAGAATCACTGACGCTATGAGAAAAGACAAAAAGAAAGAGTACAGTATAGATAGAGAATACCTATAAGTGTTTTGAGCTGACATAGGAAAGGCTTTTAGCACAAGGGTTGGACTGCAAGTGCACGAGAACTTATGAGAAAATATCAGTATAGAGAAAAATTAAGAGTCTTTAATTTTACAAATTCGTAGGTACGGAACTTCTATCATATTAAAGCTTAAACAATTTATTTCATATGAGTTTTTAGAGACTTAACCAGCAAGCAGTTTCAAATTTGAAAATGAATGAAATTACACCAGTATGAAAAGGGTTCTCCAATCCCAGGTTGATAACATATGAACATCAACTGACTTCAACACCTCATCTCACAGGATGTGGTCCCATGCACATGAAAGAAAATAGCGTTTCACTACAGTGGAGCTGTTAGTACAGATATTTAAACAATTGAACTGTATACGTTCTGATTATCAAACATTGGTGCTTCACTCTGTAACAAGTTCAAATAGTTGATTTTGCCATAAATTTTTTTTTTTGAGCTTGGTAACATAAATTCTAATAATTTTCTGGAAATGATTCAATAAATTATTTTGGTTACCTCCCCACACGCAAAATAAATGGACTTATGCCAAGCAAGTAAAAGAAAAAGAATTGTGGAAAGCAGAATCAAACTGCTTTATACAGGGTGGCCTAGAAATGGTCTACCATATTATATCCGTATAATTGTCAAGCCATTCATGGGCCACTGTAGTTTTTTTTTAGCTATGTCTAAAATTTAAACTGCACCTAGTTGACTAACTTCATCATTTTAGGGTCCATAAAATAAAATATTAAGACTGATTTAATAAACTACACCTCTTCAAATATGTAGCAGTGTTCCTATTTTACAGATCCATATTATTACAGGAAGGTTTAGTGGAATTTGTTTGTCTATATGTTCTGAGTTCAAATTCTACTGAAGTCAACTTTGCCTTTCATCCTTTCATGGTCAGTAAAAGAAGTACCAGCTGAGCACTGGGACCATTGTAATCAACTTACTCACTCCTTTAAAACTACTGGCCTTGTGCCAAAATTTGAAACCATTATTATTCTAAGTTCAAATCCTGCTGAGTTGAACTTCGTTTTACATCCACTTAGAGGTCAATAAAATAAAGTAACAGTCAAGAAGTAGACGTAATAACTAGAACCCATCTCTGATGGACTAAATTAGAAACATTATTAATAAAGCAGTGGATCGTGGAAATGTTAAAGAGCAGAAAAAGATACATTGTAATATTTAGTAAGATTAACTCTTTTGTTACCGTATTTCTGTTGAGATGCTCTGTGTTTCTTTCAGTTATTTTTAAATATACAAAGAATTTAGTAAAATAACTTAGTTATCATTAACCTTTTAGTGTTCAGATTATTCTATCAAACATAATGCTTATTGATTCCCATTGATTTGAATTAATCATGCATTATCTCATATCTTCAAGATCTTGATGGTGTAATTACTTAATGTAGAATAACATTGTAGGGTAGGTGTGAAAGCCTGGATCTGGTCAGCTTGAACATAAAACAGATTAGCTATTTTGGCCGGATATGGCCGGTTTAAATACTAAAGGGTTAAGCTAGTGATAGGAACATAAATTGTAACCAAGGTTTGGTGAGCGATTTTAATTCAGAACTTTTGAAGACATTTGTACTATAGAGACAGAGGCGGTTTCAGGTGGGTTGGTATCAAAAGGGTTAAGAAAGCGAGCTGGCAGGGAAAATGCTAAGCGGCTTTTCATCTATCTTTATGTTCTGAGTTCAAATTCTATCAAGGTTGACTACCTTTTTTTTTTTTTATCATTTTGGGGTTAAATAAAATAAGTACCAGTTGAGGACTGGAGTTGTTGTAATCAACTTACCCACTTCCTCGAAATTGCTGGCCTCGTGCCAAAAGTTGAAACTAATATTTAGTATTTAGGCTTTGAGGGTTCAAATTCCAGCAGAGTTGATTCGGTTTTTTTTTTCTTCTTTTTAAGTAAATAAATGAAGAAAATCAAAATCAATATGATCAGCTGCATCCCCTCCTCTCCCACAAAATTTGTGGCCTTATACCTTTGTTAGAAGTCATTATTGTTCATTGATTTAGTAGACATCTGTTTTTTTTTTTCAGCAGACATGTTACTGAGCAATGGATTTTTTATTTTTTTTCATTCTAAAAGGTTTATTGGCTCTGCCACAACAATAACACTGAATAAATGAATAAGAAAATAATCAAGATATATTTAAACAAGATGTCTATTTATAGCCCACAGCTATGTTGAACAACAACAACAAATGAAATAAAATTATTTATGAATTCACAATGCATAGAGTTTTGGAAATTTCCACAAGAAAATTCTAGATTTCATCTTATTTGAAAGACATATTATCATTTGTCTGAATGAATGTATTAATCACAGGTAAATGCTATTCTTGGCAGCAGCAATAATAATTATTAGTTATTATTATAATAATTATATTGTCATTATTAGTATTACTGAATTGTTAGCATGCCAGACAAACATGCTTAGTGGCATTTTTTCCACTTTTATGTTTTGAGTTCAAATGCCACTGAGGTCGATTTTGCCTTTCATCCTTTTGGGGTAACCCCCCCCCCCCAAAAAAAAACAAGCACTGGGATTGATGTAATAAGCCATACCCTCCCACTACATTTCAGGTTTTGTGTCTAGAGTAGAAAGAATTAAGGCAACAAGCTGACAGAATTATTAGCATGCCAGACAAAATGCTTAGCAGCATTTCGCCTGACTTCATGTTCTGAGTTCAAATTCCACTTAGGTCAACTTTGCTTTCATCATTTTGGAGTATATAATGTAAATACCAGTTGAGCAATGGCATTGATATAATCAACTTACCCATACTCCAAACCTACTGGCCTTATGCCAAAATTTTAAACTATTTTAAATCATTATTATTACTATCAAAGTGGCAAGCTGGCACACTGTTAAAATACCAGGCAAAATGCTTAGCAATATTTCATTTGTCCTTACATTCTGAGTTCAATTCCACTGAAGTCAATTTTGCTTTTCATCTTTCCGGGATCAATAAAATATGTGCCAACTGAGCACTGGGGTTGATGCAATCGATTAAACTTCTTCCCCAAAATTGCTGGACATGTGCCAAAATTAGGAACCATCATTATTATTATCAAGGCAGTGAGCTGGCAGAATCATTAGCACACTGGGTGATATACTTAGTGGAATTTTGTCTATCCTTATGTTCTGAGTTCAAATTCCGCTGAGGTCAACTTTCATCCTTTTGGGGTTGATGAAATAAGTACCAGTTACACACTGGGATCGATGAAATCAACTATCCCTCTCCCCCAAATTTCAGGCCTTGTGCCTATAGTAGAAAGGATTACTACTACTACTAAATCATTAGCATGTCAGCAAAATGCTTAGCAACAGTTTGTTTCCATTTTCATGTTCTGAGTTCAAATGCTGCTGAGGTCAGCTTTACCTTTCATGTTTTCAGGACTGATAAAATAAAGTACCAGTTGTGAGATGGGGTTGATGTAATAAACTTTTCTCCCTCCCCACTAAAATCACTGGCCTTGTACAAAAATTTGAAACTATTATTATTATTGACAAGCTGGTGGAATTGTTTGCAAGTCAGACAAAAATGTTCAACAGCATTTCTTTTGACTTGGAGTGTAGAACACTCCAAGTTCAAATATCACTGAGGTAGACTTAGCTTATCATTTTTTCAAGATCAATAAGAAGCAGTTGAGCACTTGGGTCAATGTAATCAACTTCCTCTACTCTCAAAACTGCTGGCCTTATGCCGAAAATTTGTATTATCATTATTAAGGCAATGAGTGAGCAGAAATGCTTAGTGGTATTTTGACCGCCTTTACATTCCGAGTTCAAATTCCACTGAAGTCAATTTTTCCCTTCATCCTATCAGGGTCAATGAATTAAGTACCAGTGAAACACAAGGGTCGATGTAATCAACTAGTACCCTTCCTCAAAATTTCAGGCCTTGTGCCTTTAGTAGAAAGGATTATTATTATAATTATTATTATTTTGTAATTACTTATTTATAGAACTTACAATTATGGTTTGAAATATAGAAATCTAAAGAAAATTTCAAAAAAATAATCAAAGAGGTTACAATGGGAGTGCCTATTCTGAAACTCAAACCTTTTCACATTTTGTTAAGACTTTTTATGGATAATTATAAAGGGTAATTTTTTTTTTCTTTTTTGAAATGCAGCCTGTCAGATGACATTTAACCAGAAAGTGGCTCTCCATAAAGTCCCTCCCCTCTGGCTTAATCAATAGAATCAATCCCAGTACATAGTTGGTATTTTATTTTATCAATTTCAAAATGAGGTGCACCCCGACACATCTTCTTCATTATCTTTTCTCTCCCTCTCTCTCCTTTTCCAACGGAGGGTAGTTGTGTATCTCCTCTACTGTAACACACCCATTTGTATCCCTCTATCATAACCTTTCATCACTTAGCACAAAGCCACCTCTCTCAATACAACTCAGTGGAGGGATTTTCTTTTGCAAGTTACTAGTAGTGGCCTTGTTGGTGCTGGTGGAACCACATAAGATGCACCCAGTAACCTCTGTAAAGTTGTTGGTATTAGGAGGAAAGGTATCCAGCCACAGAAATCTCACCAAAGCAGACAATAGAGCTCGATGCTGTTCTCTGACTTATCAGTTCCTGTCTAACTTTCCAACCCATGTGAGCAGGAAAGACAGACATAAAATGATTATTAAGAGCATTAAATAAAATGTTCTGTGATATTTAACTACATTCCTGTTCAAGTTCTGTTGTTGGCTCCACCTTTTAACCTTTTGAGGGGTAGTCAATAAAACAGAATACCAATGCAGAACTAAGTCAACTTAAGTGATTATACTGCAACTCCAAGGCTGAGACCCTGTGCCTATGTCAGAAATTATTAGCTTACTGTCTTATATTCACTGTTTGTTTAACACCAAGTCAGCTCTGGTCAAGCAGATCAATGAGCAAAGGCTTTCCAACTGTGATCACCTCATCATGTTTTCAAGTATAGGGTATCTACAATATGTCCAGTTCTTTTAGCTCAATAGGATTTATTGTAATTTGAGGGTGATTTGGTTGCTATATTTAGCAGGTTGAACAACTACACAGAGGCTACATCAATGGCTTGTTTTACATCTGATGTCATTATTTAACCCTATGTTGGCACTGATTGAGTAGACCAATGAAAGGCATCTAACCATCATTTCTTTCAGCAAAAGTGTACCTCCAATTTCATTATTCTATGTGTCTCATTTTAAGACAGAAAGGTGTGGTTGAGGGAGATTTGATTATTATTTTTAGCATATTAAGTCGCCACCTAGAGTTTAGTTTTGCAAGGGTAACATGAGTTTAAAGGGTTTTGCAACTTCAGCATTTCTTATGTGTGTGTACAAATGCATGCAAATGTTAAAATTACACAGCTTCACTTGTCATCCGAGCAAAACAGTGATATGTTGTTTACATCCTTTGTGAACATTTCAACTGGGCATTCTCTGTGTCTGGATACCGGTGAAGAAGGAAAAAAATCTTGTTGCCAACTCTTAGCTAATTTTAAGAAATTATTGAAAGCAAACATTTTAATAACAAGATAAAATAGTAACAGTCATTCTAGATATAACAAGGGATAGTTGAAAAAAAAAAAAAGAACCAAGCTATATATATATATAATGTATAAAAGAGAGTTTATATGTGTGTGTGCATGTATGTTCCTTACACATTCGGAAACGGAGTTGCCGATTTTGACGTAAGGGGTATCAAAAGATTTGGTAATCTTTCAGCAACCAAATAAACTTTATTTTCATTTACATATTTTCTACATTATCTCAACAACCAGCTATAGTTATTTGAAAGAAACTGCTCTACGATGACCAGATTTCATCAGAAAGTGAAAATAGTGTAACACTTTCAATATGAACCAAGATTACAAAGTGATGATGTGTGAATAATGAAAGTAATGTTTCTCCAAATTAATCACATCTGTACTATAATAAAGAAAGCTGCTTATCTATATATAATAGGTCATCCCATAAGTAATGCGGTTTTTTCAGTTGCATGAACTAAAAGTCGGAGAGGGACAGGATAAACTTCCTGCATCAACTTACTATAAAAGTAGGCAATAACTTTACCTCATCCTTATTCTTAGTACAAGTTTTAAAGAGTGCAGTTCAATTTTAACAGTTATTTTTTCAAAGCTATAATAGAAGTGACAAAGAAGCATATTCGGCATATTTTGCTTCGTGAGTTCAATAAAGGCAACAATGCAATAGAAAGTGTGAGGAATATTAATGCAGTATGTGGGGATCAGACAATAAGTGTAAGCCAGTCTTAAATGTAGTTCCAGAAATTCCAAGCCAGAAACTACAACCTAGAAGACAAGCCTCATCCTGGAAGACCTGTAGAGCTCAACAAGGACGTCCTGCAAACCCTGGTGGAACAAAATCCCATTGAAACTGTCAAGAAACTAGCAGTGAAGCTTGGATTTGGTCATTCAACCAGTCATTCAAGTCAGCACTAGAAGAAGAACAACCATCTTTGGTTTCAAGACAAAAGGTGTTCTTCCATCAGGATAATGCTTGGCCACATACAGCAAGGATGACGTTTCAAAGGCTGGAGCAGTTTGAATGGGAAATAATGTCTCACCAACCATATTTGCCAGACATTGCTCCATCTGATTATCATTTATTCTGCAGTCTTCAAAATCATTTGGATGGAAAAAATATGAATTCTATAGACGAGGTCAGAACAGTAGTGGAGGAGCATTTTTCGTAATGGACAAGTGAATTTTGGAAGAGGGGCCTTGCAAGTCTACCAGATAGATGGAAGTGTATTGTAGAAAATGAAGGTGAGTATATTTTAGATTTAAAAAGAACTGTGATTATCTTAATTTTGAAAGATAAAAGACATATATATATATAAAAAAAACACATTATTTATGGGATGGCCCAATATAAAGACGATCAAATAAACGATGCTTTTGGCATGAAGGGATGGTTTCATCCAAGGACATACTGGTTCAATACCTAGTATTTTGGAGGAATTAATTTCCTTAAAATAATAGGTATATATATATATATATATATATATATATATATATATATATATATATATATATAAACATATAAAAGAAGAAAAAGAAAATGGCGATTGGGAAGTTAATTGTTTATTATCAACAGCAAATAAATCATTTCCACTTACATCTGTTTCAATTAATACTCAGTATTAAATTTGTATGACCTGAGCATAATATCTTCAGAGGGAAAAAAATATACCCTGGATATTTTATTCATTATAGCAGACTGAATGTTACGAATCCATAAACACATAAAATATCCAAGGGAATATTTTTTCTCTGAAGATATTATGTTCAGATCATATAAATATAAATTTAATATTTACTGAGTATTAATTGGAACAGTTGTAAGTAAAGATGATTAATATGCTATTAATAGTAAATAATTATTAACTTCACAATCTCCATTTTCTTCTTTTACATATGTATGTGTGAGGTGTGTGTGTGTGTGTGTAGGCATGGCTGAGGGGTAAGAAGCTTGCTTCCCAACCACATGGTTTGGGGTTCAATCCTACTGCATGGCACTTGAGCCAACCAATGCCTTGTGAGTGGATTTGGTAGATGGAAACTGAAAGATGTGTGTGTGTGTGCTTGTCCGCCACCACCACTTGACAGCTGGTGTGCTTATGTCCCCATAACTTAGTAGTTCAGCAAAAAGCAACCTATAGAATAAGTAACAGATTTTAAGAATATGAATAAATACTGGGGTCAATTCATTCGACTAAAAAATTCCCCAAGGTAATGCCCCAGCTTGTCCACAATCTAATGACTGAATCAAGTAATATATATATATATCAGTGGGCTGATAGTTAATTCTCTTGTAATTCCTCATACATCACAATTCATTTGTTTTTATCAAAGACAACAGTAAACCAAACATTCTGATGACTGAAGGTTTTATAGTTTCATCTTCAATCTACTTTTAATCCACGTTAATCTATAGTGCACGTGCACTGATCATTGCCTGAAGTTGGGATTGAACCTCTGTCACATACTAGGTGCCCAGAACTTCCTACTACACCTTGAAATCCAACATGTCCAAGTATTACAGATTTGTAAAAGATTTCAAATAAAGCATCATAGCAAATTTAGTCTCTGACTAAGGAAAGTTTACACTGTCAACTGCAAATATGCAGTACAACATGTCGGTTCAACATGAAATATCATCTGTATTAATTGATTCCATGGTATAAGAATGAGCTAGCATGGTAACTATTACAGTCATTGTAGTTTTTCAATCAATAGACCACATTTTAAATCAAATAGTAAAATCGCATGCTCTACATGAACAGGGTAAACTTAACAAAACCAAACTCATAACAAGCTAATAAAGGAGTTTCTATCCAGTCATAAAATTAATTAGGCAAACAAAAACTATCTTAATACATTTTTCATTGTAAAAGTGCTCCAATGGGGCCGTAGTTAAAAAAGACACACATAGAAAACAAGAGTGAACTGGTCTGAATTTTAATTCTATCTTCACGGTTTGAATCCATATGATAGGGGGCTAAAAATGAGGCAGAGCCTGTTGTGACAGGTGATTTAATGGGTTGGAGGTCCTTTATAATCAGAAATTGAGTGGGGAAATGTGTTTATTTTTCACCGAAGTTGAACAAACTAAATAGCAACTCTTGCTTAACGGATACAACCCAACGGTTGTATTAAGAGAAATAAAGTCTTTTATTATAATATTTGGTTATCAACAATTAAATGATGATCAAGTGTCCCTTTGAGAATATGTCTTTCTTTTTGTGCCCTTCGCAGTACAAAAACAATCAAGAATTTACCTAATAAGGAATAATCTCTATTTTAAAATTAATCAACACAACACAAAGTGAAAAATACCTAAAACCTTTGAGGTAAGGAGATAAAATTATTTCGACAAAACTTTTAAATTCTAAATTACCTTCAAAGTTTCAAATGACCAATATCTATATAGGAATTCGGTAGATTTTGACATATGTAATTGAAATTAAAAATCAAAACAACAGAAATAAGTATAACACCAAGTAGCTTATCTAAAACTTGCAAGGGACGGGTTAATTCAGAAACTCTGCGAACTAAGATTAAACTTTATGGAGAAGACTATGCCGTCATTTTATTTTAGGTCTACAATAATCTAGGACAGTTCAACATGCCCTTCCATTTATATGACTGTAAGAAGGGGGTGTGTGAATTGGCTCGTTTCAATCCACGATAACACCTGGCAACTGGTTTGTATGGGAGAAAAAGTAAAGGAAAATATTAGAACACTGTTGAACTAGTTTTACGTTGTTTATATTTACCTCCAATTTCTCAATGGTAATCAGCAATACATTCAAGTAAAAAGTTACGAAGTCAAATCACTCATCCATTTCAGTGAAACTATTCGGAACGTAGAGTTAGGTTTGGGACAGACCATGCAACGAATAGTAAACATCCGGTCAACCAAAATAGTGTTAAGATAAACGGGAAATCCTTCAAACAAGTGGGTTTAAAAGAAAAGGGGATGAACACTGCGTGATGTGACGGATATGCTTAGATAGTAAAAGCAAATTTTCTTTTTCAAAAGAAAGAAAAAGAAAATTTGCTAACTTATTTGTAAAATTGGTTAGTTCCAAAACTTACGAGTAATTTTCGCGAACAGAAAATTCTATTTTAAAATTTTAATATATTTCGTAGAAACTATATAAATCTACATCAGATTGTATGGAAGTTGTATTAGATCACAAGAACTAAACCCACCCCAATTTAGAAGACCTAACTAGCTTAGTGATGTTACTAGAAATAAAGTGTCACACACACACAAAAAGAACTGACAATTTTCTCAGTCACTAGTTTTAATTTATTCACAAATCAATGCAGTTATATTTGTTGGTTAAAACTTGATTGTTTTGCAAGCTACGTTGCTATGTAAGTAATATAACGATATCCCAACCAAGACTGAAATAATGTCAACAGACAATACAATACTCTCACACCACTTATAACCGATTTCAAATTTGTTTAACATTTCAAAACATCGCAATAACCTTAATTAGTTAGAGAAAACAGGATATTTCAACATTTAGATTCATACAGTAATTCTATAGAATTTGCTATTTCTAAATTCACACTATACTTGGAATACGTAATAAACAACATTCATTTTGACGAGTAGGCTTTGAATTAGCTGGAATATATCAAGGCCTACGACATACACAGCTGTGTGATGGCTTCAGGGAGGTTTCACCCAATTAATTTAAAACCATGTACCCCTCCCTCCAATACGTGGAAATATATAACTAAAACATTCGAAAGGTTACATCAGAATATCTGATGACTCAAAAAATAAAAAAATAATAATAATACGAAAACAAATTTGAACAAAATTGAAAATAAAAATTACTCTACAAAAATCAAAACAAGATGCCCCAATGTTTATATAAGTTAGTTTACATACAAACATAGTTTACATACATATATACCATATTATCATACAGATTAAAGGGTGTAGATCAACGGTAGGTTATTGTTATGATACACCATTCAAGTTGGGACTGAGGAAAATAACAGAACAAAATGAAAATAGACCGCGGACTACTAGCACCAACAGTGTTGTATTAGTAAGGAGGAGTACAGAAGTTTAGAAACCCTGACTGATACTGAAAGGGGTGGGAGAATATATAAAACGGTTGCTGTGTATCTTAAAGTGATAATAGTAAGTCTAATTCCACAACTTCGGGTGGGTGGTCAATAAGAAGAAAAAAAATCTTACCTGTCCAAGCATCCCAGCCCACCACCTCCCGTAAACAGTAGTCAATAACTAAACTTACCTGTCATCACAGATGCTAATCACCCCATCTTCGTGGGGAATAAATACAGCCATGTTGACATTATCACTGTAACCTTCCAATTTGTTAACCAAAACGGGTTTTCGTACATTTCCTTGCTTACCAAGACTAACGGGCTTAATTTCAGCAGCCATGTTATAGGTTTATCACGTGATACCTGAGTACCAGTTAAATAGCGAGCGAGTGATAAATAAAGAGAGACAGAGAGAGAAAAAAAGAGACAGACAGAAAGAGAGATAGAGAGAGGACGGATAAATAGAAAGGCAGAGAAAGTGATACACAAAAAGGGAAAGACAAAGAGATTGAAAAATAAACAGAAACACAGACAGACAGATGACAGAGACAGCCAGAGAACGAGCACACTCCTTTGATTACTAACTACTGTTATCTCCTTTCTTCTTTCTATTTAAGTATCTCATACATTCACAGACACTGTCTGATTGGATGTTGATGCATTTCGTATACGCTACAACCAATTTTGCTTTTGTCAGATTGCCCTATGGTTCTTATCTAACTTTATAATTATCACTGGATTGTATTAAATTAAATATTACTAAATTTTCTAAATTTAGTTCCCCTCCACAAAGCTTTATTTTTTTTTTCGCCTTCCATACTTCCGAGGCATATACTGGAGACGATTTAAACAAGGATATCCTTCCTCCAAATAGATTAATGGTCTTGAGTCAATGTGAGAAATATTTATTATGTCGTTCGTCGTGATTACTGTGTTTTTGTCTGCGATTGAAACTGGCGATCCGGTTTCGATACTTGATTAAAACGAATTTATTTACGCCACAATTACATTCATGAGGAGAAAATCATTAATGTCACAACATCTCATTTTTCATACATTCGAGCTTCCCAGTGTTTATCAAAAGACAATTATTATTCGAATATACAACAGTGAAAATATTGACTCCTAAACAACCTAACACTTGATACAACTCAATAAAATGGCTACGTTTTATTTACTTCCGGGATACTGGGTTTCACTTATAGCTGATAATGTCTTTATCTTTTAGCTCTTGTTATTGCAGTATTTTTATTGGTTTCTGTTGTTCTTTGTTGTTGTTGTTTTAGTAAACAACGTTGTATTCTAAATGTAAATATTTAACATTACAACAAAATGTTACATTTTAAGGTAGAACAGGAATGGGCTGTTGTGATGTTTATGCACGCCCCCCCTCCCCAAATCAGCACTATAAATGATGGAAATGGAGACGACTATTGCACCAAGTCATCTATTATTTAATTCTTCTTCTACTTCTTCTTCTTAGATGATATCATCACAGCTGAAACAGAAATCACTCATATGGCTAAGGTATCTAAGAAATACATTGTATTTCTTAATGTAAATTTAGGAGTTTGTTCCTATATAAACCATTGGATCTTGGATATTATAAGAATTGGAAAATTGTGATGTTTCTGCATGTTCTGGTACAATGGAGGGTAGATCTAGTGAGATAGTTACTCAGAGACATCTTGGTCCTGGTGAACTATTAATGGTCGATAACAAAGTTTTAGTGATCTACAACTAGCTTTATAAGATCAATGAAATCACTCGTTTCAATTTCAAAATTTATAGAAAAGGCAGTCTAAAATCAAAGTTAATTAAAAGTAAATTTATGTACATCAAATTATACAATGCATAATCAATTTCTTTATTTAAAATATGTCCTACTGTGTAATGTACAGTAAATTTACAGTTGGTAGTCCATGAAGTTTTCTACCAGAATTTTGAGGACTTCTTTCTGAAAAAAATGTAATATCATTGGTGTAAATGTTAGGAGCTGAGACAAGTGAAAGTATGTGGTGTACAAGAAGTTGTGTAATTCCAGATAAGCCCAGATTGAACAGACCTATGGCAGACCTGTTATGTTAGAAAGTGTTAATGATAAATTCCTGTGGAGAAAAAAAAAATCTGTCATTCTGTGGAAAAGGGATAGTAAAAGTGTGTGTGTGTGCAATAGAGAGAGAGATGGGGGAAGGAGGGATTCAAATAAATGCTAGTGGTACAAGCATACTTTCATTCATACACACATACAAGCACTCTTGGTACACACACAGATGACAATTAGTTGTATGTATGAAAGTGTGGTGTGTATGTGTGCATGCCATTAATGTTCAAATGTGTGCATCTATCAGTAATGTTTGACTTTCTCTCCCCCTATTCGACAGATGATTTAATGTATGCATCTTAGAACAAGTCATTGTTGTGAAGATTGAATATCTATCTATTCTAATAGAGGCAGATTAATAACCATGTTTCTTACTTCCTTTATGAAATGTGTGTAAGGGGATGTCTTGGATACAGAATTTTTCCAACTGTTCGAGCGTGATCGTTGCCGGGACTGCTGACTGGCTCCTGTGCTGGTGGCACGTAAAATGCACCATTTGAGCATGATCATTGGCAGCGTCACCTGACTGGCTCCTGTGTTGGTGGCACGTAAAAAAAGACCCATTTGAGTGTGGTCATTGCCAGTGCTGCCGGACTGGCTCCCATGCAGGTGGCATGTAAAAAGCACCATTTGAGCATGGTCGATGCCAGTACCACCTGATTGGCCCTCATACTGATGGCGTGTAAAAGCACCCACTACACTCTTGGAGTGGTTGGCGTTAGGAAGGGCATCCAGCTGTAGAAACTTTGCCAGATCAGATTGGAACTTGGTGCAGCCTTCTGGCTTGCCAGCCCTCAGTCAAACCATCCAACCCATGCCAGCATGGAAAGCAGATGTTAAACAATAATGATGATGATGATCTATATAGTTATAACCATGTTCCTAACTTTCTTTGTAAAATATGAGTAACTTTATATCTTAAATATGGAGTTTTTCAAATTATCTATATTTTGGTTTCAACTTTGGTTCAATGCCAACAAGTTATATCAAGTGCTTCTTAAATATGTTTATTACCGAAACCGAGTTTCATATGTATGCTGGACAATGGTCTTAGAGCTTAACTGAGAATTGAACTGAAAGCAGTAGAGAAGAAACAGGGAAATATTAGTAAATTAAAGGACTAGGTGAGATACACAAATCTGTTACTCCAGATATTCTACACTTTTGTTTAACTGTAGACTATACTGTGCATTGTAGGGTTTTTGCATGACAGTTTGGAAATGTACTTTTTCAGTATTCAGTTTACTTCTGCTGTTGTTTGACTTCAGATCAATATTGAGAGAGAAAACTTTTGGTTATAAATATCCCATATTTTTTATATGACTCTCTATATATTAATAACCATGTTCCTAACTTTCTTCATAAAAAGTGTGTAACAGTATATCCTGGATACAGGTGTTACTAACTATATAATTCTATTACGTGTGATTTGAGGAAAATGTTACCTGCTATTTCTAACAGAGCTAGTGATTGCATAGCTTCTCTGTTTTTATTTCATACAGGCTTGCTCAAAGAAAAGTTGCCACTAGTTACTTTTGAAGTCTTTGAAATCACATGTCAGTTTACCTGGAAATAAACAATGCAGTTATTAATAAGAAAAGTTGAAAGTAGTTGTTTTTTTTTTTTTTTAAGTAGCATTATTGTAGCTTGCTCATTGGTAAGAGAGAATAAAGCTTTTGCAAGAGGTCAGAAAGTGCTCAAAGATAAAAGTACTTTTAATAACTGATGATGTGGATTCAACAATGGGAAGAATGCTATATTTTACAGGTTGTTAAGTTACTATAGGGTATTAAATGTTATATTTGCTGGGGTTGAATGTGAACTTTGCTTTGTAAGTGCGCTATTATCTTATCATATTTTGACCCAGAGATCTTGATTGGTTACTGGTTGCAAATGATTATATTCTATTGATCAGGGAAAAGAATACAAAACAGAAATACATTTTGGTAATCTTACTTCCTCTTAGTAATAAAGCTGAGATATTTGAGGACATTATTCTATGGCTGATATATGTCACCTTATCACTATGTCTCTCTCTCTCTCCTCTCTCTCTCTCTCTCGCGCTCTCTCTCGCTCTCTCTCTCGCTATGTGGTGTCGGTTTCTCCCTCTGTTATCACTGTCTCTCTCTCTCTCTGTATATATCTCACCTTCACTCGCTTCCACAGGCTTAGCCAATACGCAGGATGAAAATATCAGCTAAGTCCTGTTCCTCTTTTCATTGTTTTTGCAAGTATCATCATCACCATCAAGCCTTCTTATTATTATTGTTTCCCCATATATTAGCGTTATCGTTGTCTTTCGTCTCAAATGCTAGCTGAAGCATATAAACTTTCACTCACAAAAACTTATTCACACGACCGCAAAAACATCTCGTCTCAAATCTGGTCTTTCTTTCTGTCGCTTAATTCTCTAACCCATCTTTTCCCAACTTCCACTCATAGAAACTTATGCACACGATCGCAAAGCATTCCATCTCAAATCCTGTCTTTCTTTCTGCCGCCTAAATCTCATCTTCTCCCAGTGCCTGGCCCCCGTAAAAGCACCATCCGTTTGTGGCCGTTTGCCAGCTCTGTCTGGCCCCTGTGCAGGTGGCACGTAAAAAGCACCCACTCCACTCACGGAGTGGTTGCCGTTAGGAAGGGCATCCAGCCGTAGAAACTCTGCCAGATCAGACTGGAGCCTGGAGCGGCCCCTGGCTTCCCAGACCCCAGTCGAACCGTCCAACCCGTGCTAGCGCGGAAAACGGACGTTAAACGATGATGATGATGATGATGATTCATGCAACTCATCAGCTTGAATTGCTCAGTGTAATTCTGGTTGAATATAGACCAAAAATAATGTTTCTAGTTGTTTGCTGCTGATTTGTTCCAGCACAAACAATGATGAGCTCAACTATAATGAGTCAGTGTGGGGTGGAAGCAGTATATTTTGATTCTATAACAAACATATTTTTACGCTATTCCTAACTATTTGATACTTTTACTCTGTAGTAAACAATAATTTATCATTTAAACACATGGCATTTGTTTGATAAAACAATATTCAAGTTTATAGTATTTTTATTTTAACATATTTATAATGCTTAGCACTGATAGTTTCAATAAATATGGTGAAGGATTCCTGAACAAAATATGGTGGAGAGGTTTTTTGAAGAAGAAAGAAAAAAACAAGGTTTTATTTTGCGTGTAATGAGAAACAAGTTGTTCAATCTTTTATAATTAAGGGGCCCTTTTTTAAAAAGAAGTTAGATAAAATAGAAAAATTCTGAACATCCTTGTATTGAAAATAATATTAGTGCTCATTTGCTTCAAGTTCAATGAACCAATGCTGAGTAGCAGGTGCTTCCTTAATTAATTGATGTTGTAATTTGAGATGATCAGAAGCATCCCCATCAACTTTGTCATTGATATCATCATCATCACCACCTCTGTCATCATCGTTTTAAAATGGCTAGCATGTGTTTGGTGAGTCTTCTTTGACCCTACATTATCCTGTGTGATCAACTTAGCGATTGTTGCAGTCATTGTTATCTTTAACCCTTTAGCATTTAAATAGGCCATATCCAGCCAAAATTTTCTACCTATTTTATGCTCAAACTGACCAGATATGGCCTCTCACACCAACCCTACAATATCATTCTAAAAATTAACAGTTAGCTCATAAAATCTCCAAGTTACAAAATGCTGCATGATTAATTCAAAACAATGTTAATAAATAAGCAATACTTTTGACAGACTAATCTGAACCCTAAAGGGTTAATGCTGCCTTGAAGTATATTTTCCCATGCCAGCAAGAATTAGATGGGTTAGCTATACAGAACACTATCACTTATCATTCTTTTATCAATTTATTTTCTGTGGGACTAAATGTTCTCAAATCTAAATTCATCCTTTCTTTCTACATCTCCCTCTTCCTTTGGAGCTGTCCACTTAGAGTTTCTTTTTTACTCAACTCATATCATCTACAAGCAAAACGCCTCCCGTCCAATGGACGGTGCTGAGTTGTCAAACATTTAAACCAAATTTTCTCAAAACAACTTGTCCAACCGTCCCATAGGCCTCCCCTTTGAGAAACACTGATTTAACCTAAATTTGAGACACCAGCAAAAGAAGAAATAAAGATAGACTTTTTTTCTATTCCAAGGAAAACGATTTTACAAATGCACGTTCCCACGCCTTTATCGATCGCATTCTCACCTGGAATCGATTTTTGTAATTTTTTCAAGACTTATACATGCCCTGATATCGTCGGTATCTACATATCAAATTTGAATGCAAAATCGGATGGAGGATGCCTGAGATCCTAGAAGACACACACACACAGACAGAACGGATTTTATATAATATATATATACGAGGGACGTTCAATAAGTAATACCTCTACCCTACTTGCAGTTGTTTGATCTAGCTGTAATTTGGCATGTGCAATTATTTATATCTCTATAGATTGAGTGAGAAATTACAGCTCTGAACTCACTGTGGTTTCTGATTTACAGGTGTTTGAACTGAGTCAAGTGTGAAATGAAGCCTGTTGAGTGTCGAGCAGTGATCCGGTTTTTGTAATTGAAAGGACGCACACCATGAGAGACTTTTGATGAAATGAAAGTAACTTATGGTGATGATGACCCATCATATGACCTTGTAAAACGCTGGCATCGTGAATTCAAACATGGTCGGAACTCTGTGAAAACAGCTCTCAGATCTGGTCGCCTCCCTTCTGCCATTGATGAGGCATCTATCCGTCAAGTTGAGGCTGCCATTTTGGAAGATCGACGCATAACTATTCGCCAAATAGCCCATGAGGTCAAGATTAGTACCTGGTCTGTGGAAACTATCATTCATGACCATTTGCATATGCAAAAGGTGTCTGCCAGATGGATTTCCAGGTTGCTCACACCTTTCCAGAAGCAAGAACTCGTCGAGTGCTCGAGGGTGAATTTGGAGATGTGCCAAGAAGATGAGTCAAAATTTTTCAAAAGACTGATTACACAGGATGAAACCTGGGTCCATCACTATGATCCAGAGACCAAAGCCCAGTCAATGCAGTGGAAGCACCGTGACTCACCTCTCCAAAGAAGAAAAGGGTGCAGCCCTCCACTGGATAGGCCATGCTCACAGTCTTCTGGGACCAGGACGGAGTAGTGATGACAGATTTCCTGGCAAAGGGTACCACAATTACAGGAGCCTATTATGCTTCACGTTTGAGGAAATTAAGAGAAGCTATCAAAATCAAGAGGCGGGGCAAGATCAGCAAAGGCATCCTCCTCTTGCAGGACAACGCTCCGGTCCACAACTTGCTTGTCGCCAGATCAGAAGCACAGGCATGCGGCTATGAACTCCTCCCCCATCCCTCCTACTCTCCTGACCTTGCACCCTCTGATTTTCACCTCTTCCCAGCCATGAAGTTGTTTTTGAAAGGAACGCGTTTCCCTGATGATGCAGCCTTGATTTCTGAAGTCACGTCGTGGTTGGAGGAACAAGCTGGGGTCTTCTACAAAAATGGTCTCCAGAGCTGCATCAAACGATGGGAGAAATGCGTACCTCGGTGTGGTTCCTATGTAGAAAAAGACTAATAACTGTGCCAAGTTTTGTTGCTCTACTGCTATGGGAAGTGGGTCAGGGGCATTACTTATTGAACGCCCCTCGTATATGTATCATGTGTCCATGCCTGTGCAGTTGTTGCTCTAGTATACTCTGTAACTGATACTTTTAATACAATCATTCATTTTACTTCTGCTGTGCTTTTCACACACCCATTGAGGTCATACATGCTTCCTCTATCTTCGACCTCAAAAGTGTTTTACATTTATTGTCCTTGTCTTGCTGCCATGTGGCATTACACTTTTCACATATGCTTCATAATTGATGCCTTTTACACAGAGAGAACATTTTCCAAATCCTAATGCATTGCATTATAGTCACAAGAACTATAATGACTAGAAAAAGGTTTCATACGCAATCACAGAATACTAAGTTTCTCTGTGAATTTACCACAAACACTAATCTTGCTCTCAACACTTTCATAGATGACTTGCACAACTTTCACAACAAGCCATTCTGCTTCACATACTTCCCCTAGTACCCACCAGACTAATCTATCAAAAATCTTCCCTAAGTCAACAAATATTAAAATGAATGGTGTATTATTAGCTAAGATATCAGTGTAATGTTCAATGTAAAATTATATAACACATCTCACACTCTCACCTCACTGATATACTCCCTGTGTTGTTTATAGTAGGTCTACAGACTGTGGATTTTCTAATCAAGTTTGTAATGGAATAAGGTCCAAATATATTGCACTCTTTGAGTATGCTCTATTGATGTAATGTATTCTAAAATCAGGTTGTATATTTTGTTGCCAGAAAGTATATTTTATAGTTAGGTAAAATTTTCTATAGATCAGTGAATGTTAGAATACTTATTGCAAGCAGAGTTACATATCTAAAGTAGGACCAAATATAAATACTAAGATAAATACTAGCAAGATTGATTTATTTTACATTTTTCCAGTAAGTAGAAGAGGCAACTCCATGCATATTTCTACCTTTTTCTGACTTCTTAGAAAAGTATAACTTCCTTGCTGCTGGTTGGATTTTATACATCAGTAACTAATCATATATTTTATTGCCTGGCAAATTAAAAATCTAAACTAAACTAAATATGCAGCGAGAAAAAATATCAGTCAATGACAATTATTATTATTATCAATTTCTTCATTTTGCTTGTAAAATTTTGCTTTACCTAGTTTCCTTAGCAAAATATAGCAGGCTAGATCAGAAGTGAATGAATCACTAAAGTAAATCACAGACATGCATGTGCATGTGCACGCATGCACCCCACCCCCACCGCACACCCATACACGTTTGTAGCACAAAAACTTTATTAATATTTTCTCTTCAAGTATATTTTTAGTTTGGGTCTTTAACATTCCATGCATTATATATGCTGGTATTCTCTTATCTATTGATTTTAATTTGGATTAAATATCCACAACCCATGCTAGCATGGAAAACAGACGTTAAACGATGATGATGAGAAGGAGGAGGAGGTATCAGGGATAATTTCATGTGTTTGAAATGCCTATCAAATATAGATCATCTGCTGATGATCTTCCAGAATCTTCAGATTATTCAGTAGCTACTCTATTCAATAACAGGACCTTGACTCCCTGATTACTGTTCTTTAATCCAGGATGTTATCCTTGATCAGACAGCCCTATGGTCACAGACATTATAGTCATGACCATCCCGCCTTTTTATATATCAGAGATGATATCATTTTCATCCTTCCTTTCTTTTAAGGTGGTAAAGTATGATTTGAGGGAGATTTGGCAATAGCTACTAGCAAGCTTCATTAAACACATAGAGGCTTCCTCAATGAATCCCTGGTTGTTAAATAAGCCAATCTATGAGATGAGTCATTGAGGAAACATCTGCAAAGTCAGTAACCAACATATGATTTGGGCATGGGTATTAGGAAAGTGTCTTCTACCATAGCCTAGGATTATTTTATATACTGTTAGTGAAGTTTGGTAGAAAGAATCTGTTCAGAAGCCCATCATCTATGTATATGTCTGTGTGTGTATGTATATAAATATAAAACATGTGTGTGTAACATCTATACATGGTGCATCATTTCTTTGAGGTCATTTATATGAATTTAGAAAAATATGCAGAGTTAATCAAAGAAAAGCTGTATTTGAATACAAATTGGTACAAATAATCTTGAGAATCCTCTTATCACACCTATTCAAAGAGTCCACTGTTAGCGTCAATAGCTGTTTTAATACATGTTGGTGGTATTGACATGTCCAAATCTGATTATCATTATCAATTTCCTAATTAGTGCTAGTTATGGTGGACTTGAGAGATTTATGGTGTTATGGGGTTGTTGATTGACCTCTCTTTCTTGACTACATGCTTTATGCAATAGGTCAATGGATTGAGATCTGGTAAGTAAGGAGGACATATGTTTGGGAGAACAAGCTCATGAATATTGGCACACATCCACATTTGGGTTGCCCTAGCTATATGAGATGGGCCACTGTCTTGTTGGAAAACATATTGTCTTTCATTGTGTACTCTGTCTATCCAGGGCCTTACAACTTTCTCCAACACCTCTGTGTTGATACTGACATTGACTTTGAACCCATGGAAAAAAAAAGTGAGGAGGCATGACATATCCTTCATTGCTGATGACTCCCAGAACCATCACAGTTGCTTGGAACTTTCTATGCATGACCATTGGAACCTTGTTCTGGTTTCTGCATAACCATCTGTTATTCCTTCAGTAAACCTTTTGTTTGGCCCTGATCGAAGTTTTTCTCAAAAAAACAAACAAAAAAACAGAACACAAAACAGCTTCTTAGTGTTTTAACTTATTTGGCAAGTACCTTTTACAGCTCAAATGATTTTCTCTAGTCACATCTGATATAAACAGACCCCTCCATTGCTTAATAAATACATGATGTAAAAGTAACAAAAATAAAACGAAAAAAGAAGATACAACGTATAATGGAAAATATTGCAATTCTAACTAAGAGATAAAAAATCTCTGAATCACTCTGTGAAAAACACAACACCATGAAAATCAACACACTGTGATACTATCCAGTGGAAATAAAAATAAGAAGGTAAAAAAGAGAAAAAAGATACACGATTGGTTATTGTAAATCTATTGAAGAAACTGATGTATAATTTTATGATATTTTGCAAAGAGGTGTGTGTGTGCGTGCGTGTGCATGCGTGTGTGTATATCTATGTATTTGATGTATTAATTTCAGGATGCCTAAGAATAAGTTACATCTTTACATGCAATACTTCAGGCAAAAATATAATACTTTTTGGTTTAGTGGGATCCTTAAAAGTAGGAGAGCAATCGGGAGAACATCTTTAGACATTCGTGTTTATCAAACAAGATGCAAGGATGCCCAAATATCGTTCGCGATCCTTTTATATGGATTTATGAACGATTCACGACGTAGATAACTTTTCTATTGTAAATTACTGAGAACAAAACACTGAGAGTTGTCTCCCATATTTGTTGACTTCAAATCCTCGAATATTGCAGTTATTTATTAATAGTATATTTATGCTTTCTTTACCTTTTATTTTAACATTCTGCGCTTTAAACCAGTTAATATAAATTGATGGAAATATAAATCTTTGGCATTAATCATTCACATACATGCATACATACATACATACATACATACATACATACATACATACATACATACTACATACATACATACATACATACATACATACATACAAGTTTAGGTTTATACCTGTAATTACTGGGACAATGGGATATGTAACACACTGCCTAAATACCAATGTTGAGAAATTAAGCTTCTCAAAACCAGAAAGGAGAAAGCTGGTTCGAAAACTACAGATCCAATCCATCACCAGAGCTACAAGAACCTGTAAAACTTACAGAAGTTTATCATACACACACACACACACACACACACACACACACACACACATACATACATACATACATACACGCATATATATGTAAGTATATTTGTTTGTGTATGTGTGTCTGCATGTGTGTGTGTGTGTGTGTATGTGTGTGTGTGTATGCGCGTGTGTGTGTGTGTGTAGTTGTTTTTAGTAATTTACATTTAAAATCAAAACACTTCTTGCCTCTAAACAAACTGTTTCTTTCTTCCCTCTTTTTCACTCTTTCTCTTTCTTTCCCTTTATATGTCTGCCCTTCCTTTCCACTCATATTTTATTAGTAGTTGGAAAAGATACGATTTAAATATTCCATTACTCATTTCTAGGTCTTGGTATTATATTTCATATTTCACAATCTTGAATGTAGATATGTATAAGATTAGCTTTTATATGACTGCTTAACTTCAGAAAATCTTAGATAATCTTACATTTCCTATACTGTGGTCTTTCTGTCTCCCTCTTCCACTTTCTGTAATTTGCAGATGTATACATCTTTCTTAAATAAACACACACACGCACACACACATGCATACACCTGCATACGCCCACATACAAATTCTGTAAGCACGTATATAACTATTATATATATATATACTAGTATATATACCAGTTATATACATACTTTAATAACAATAATCTTAATAGTAGTAGTAATAATAATAATAATAATAATAATAATAATAATAATAATAATAGCCGAGCAATATTTTCATTCAGAGAACTCAAAGGCAATGTTGATCTGTCCCCTAATGTCAACTTTCAAGCTTGTCATGCCTCACTGAGATAAAGCAAAATACAAACTGGATCCACCCAAGGACCACGTACATGATTGATGAACCAGATTGAGTACGAAAAATCAGCTCCTGGTTCAAATCTTCCTGAAACACAAGAGCTGAGAAGTGCCCCACAACCAGAATATTCAAATAGAAGACCATCCATGCTCGTCATCAAATAACCAAAAGAAAAAGAATGAAAAATGGTCTAGGGGAGATCATAAAGAAGTTCTTAAGGCCTTCTTTCATGCTATGTATTTCCCCGCAATAAGTTTAATACTGTACAAACCTACTTAAACTGGAGACAGAAACACCTTGAAGACCCTACATAGACAGTAAGAAACATTATGAAAAAGAAATTACTAACTGAAAAAGAAATTACTAACTAGGCGCAGGAGTGGCTGTGTGGTAAGTAGCTTGCTTACCAACCACATGGTTCCGGGTTCAGTCCCACTGCGTGGCATCTTGGGCAAGTGTCTTCTGCTATAGCCTCGGGCCAACCAAAGCCTTGTGACGGTAACTGAAAGAAGCCTGTCGCATATATGCATATATATATATATATGTGCATGTGTGTTTGTCCCCCTAGCATTGCTTGACAACTGATGCTGGTGTGTTTATGTCCCCGTCACTTAGCGGTTCGGCAAAAGAGACCAGTAGAATAAGTACAGGGCTTACAAAGAATAAGTCCTGGGGTCGATCTGTTCAACTAAAGGTGGTACTCCAGCATGACTGCAGTCAAATGACTGAAACAAATAAAAGGAAGGAAAAAAAAAAATATTATATATATATATATATATTCTTTGACATTAGGCACTAACAACCCAATACCAGAATAATACAAGTCCAGGGGTTGAGTTGCTCGACTAAATGCAGTGCTCCAGCATGGCTGCAGTCAAATGACTGAAACAAGTAAAAGAGTAAAAGAGTAACTGAATTAGAGATTGACCAAATTAAACAATCACTAAGGGATAAAAGGAATGAAGTTGCAGCTAAAGAAGATACTACAGAGGAAATAATTATAGACCAACCCAGGTTTGATGAAAATGCAATAATGATTGAAAGAGTTAATGTAACTGATAATCAAAGTGAAATATTCTCTGAACCAACCTTAAACACTAAGGCAGATTAAAATCAAATAGATGAAGAAAGTCACACAGGAATTGACCCAACAGAACTACATGATCTAAAAAAATCAAATCATGACTGAATGGATGAAAATTAAAGAAACCAGTATGAATGGATGTGAGTAAAATTTTAATCCCATATGCATCCATATCTATACAGATCTTCTATATATATATGAACATTGCTGTTTCTTCTCAGTCTCTCATTATACATCAATAATAATTATAAAAACAAAAGAAATATTAACACATGTCCACGGTCGGTGTTCTGTCAAAACATAAATGCTGTAAAGATGGCTCCATAACAAAAAGGAGTGTACAGATAACCATGAATACAATGAAATGGTTGCTTTATGATTTACACACACTACTATGCAACACTCCTCCAAAAACATATGGGAATAAACTCATACAGTAAATACCTAATAAAATTAACAAACCCCACAACATATGCCATAGATGTTCGATACCAAACAGAAGAACACAACCTGCACTACACAAACAACACACAATACAAAAACTAATACAACAGAAGCCTCAAGCCAATCTCCATAACAAAATATACTGATGCAATACAATATACCCCAAGGGTAAAAAAAAAGAAAAAAATGTGAAGCACATACCCTATCAGCATGAAAGTGCAGCAAGTGATGCAATAAAAAGTTACTATCAGATGTTGAATAATAATAATAACAGTGATGATGATAGTGACAGACATTACCTTATCTCAGTTTATGAGAGACAAAAGTTTGCATAGAAACTCTGATTGTAACAGTGAAAATGAAGTTAAACTTTTAAGGGAAGGCCTCTCACTCAACAATGGTTCAGTAAAGATGCAGACTGACCACAGCTGTTATCCTAAGACATCATCAGCAGATAATAGAGTCAGGAAGAGGAAGTGGACCAGCGAAAAAAAAACAGGATAGTGATGTAGTGTTACTTAGAAAGTGAACCTACAAGAAGTTGTTATAGAAAACAGATACTCTTTTACTCGTTTCAGTCATTTGACTGCGGCCACGCTGGAGCACCGCCTTTTAGTTGAGCAAATCGACTCCAGGACTTATTTTTTGGAAGCTTAGTACTTACTCTATCGGTCTCTTTTGCCAAACCGCTAAGTTACGGGAACATAAACATACCACCATTAGTTGTCAAGTGATGTTGGGGGGACAAACACAGACAAACAAACACACACACACACACACACACACACACACACACACATATATATATCAAATAAAAATAAAAACAGAACACAAAGGATATCGCAGTACACGTGTTTCAAGCTTTATAAACAATCCATTATTACATCAGTGTATTATTGATATAAAAGATGATTTAAAGCTCTCTTCAGCTGCAAACATTGTTAGTCCAAAGAATTACATCACAACATAAAAAAATATGAAAAACACATGTAGTATTTCCCATTATAATAGGTTTGTCATATCTCTTTCAAAAAGTGTATAAAGATTCATTGGATTTTGAAAATCTGCCCATACTGTATCACCAGTCATATATATATATATATATATATATATATATATATATATATATATATATATATATATATATATATATATATATATATATATATATTATATATATATATATGCATACATATATACAACAGGCTTCTTTCAGTTTCTGTCTACCAAATCCACTCACAAGGCTTTGGTTGGCCCGAGGCTATAGTAGAAGACACTTGCCCAAGGTGCCACACAGTGGGAATGAACCCGGAACCATGTGTTTGGTAAGCAAGCTACTTACCACACAGCCACTCCTGTGCCTACTAACATTTTGGGTAGAGAAGGGTATGTTTAAAGTGACTGAGCAGAGCCTAGTAGATCAAGCTAATGCTATTAGGAGAAGAAAGTGGATGACAGAATTGGACAGAAAGACCAAGCAGTAGGAAAGACAAACAACAACAACATAAGAGATACAGGTCAAACCAAAGAAGACCCTAAAGAAAAACGTAATAATTGCACTACCAATAATGAAGGGACTACTGGCACCAGCGATTTAAGGGATTTAATTGAGGAAGATCAGAAGATTTTAGATGAGCTGCAGGAAATGAGTAAAGGAGTAAGAAAAAGATAGCCAACATTAAAAGGTACCAACATACATTGTCTGCTATATTCAGTATAGCAGACAACATAATAGAATTAATTAGTTGTAGCATGAAGTAATGGAAAGTAGATCTCTACTCAGTTGACATGGTCTTAGGGAAGGTTAATATCAAGAGAGGAATTTGCCAAGGAGACTTGTCATCCCCTTTAATATTTGTCTTATGTTTGATCCCCCTCAGTTCAGTATTAAGGAAGGCAAAGGCAGGGTATCAGTTCAGTAATAGTAAGAGAAAAATTAACCATTTGCTTTACATGGATGATCTGAAACTTTTTAAGTAAAGATGAAAAATCTTTAATACAGACTGTAAGACTCTTCAGCAAAGATATAGGCATGGAATTTGGCATAAATAAGTGTGCAATATTAGTCACGAGAAGGAGATAAGTAGTCTGCAGCAAAGGCATCCAATTAGCAGATGGCCAGACATTAAAATCACTGAAAGAAGGAGAGAGTTATAAGTATCTAAGAGTATTAGAATCTGACAGAGAACTAACTGTAGAAATGAAAACGAAAACTGAGAAGGAGTACATCAGAAGGGAAGCTAATGAAGTCAATGCTAAATGGTCTCAATGTAGTGAAGGCTGTAAATACTTGGGCAGTAACATTACTTGCAAAGCAAGACAGAACTAGGAAGGAATTCAATATGAATGGAGGACTCCATCCAAAAGCTGGAATAGCAAGATTATACTTACCTAGAAAGGAAAATGGAAGAAGATTAATATCAGTAGAAAGTTGTGTGGAGTTAGCTAGAGTTGATATAGACTCCTGTGTAGGTAATAGTGAAGAAAGAGCTGCTAAAGTCACAACAAGACATAGAGAAATCAAAAAAATCTAACAAAGTTAAAAATCAGAAAAAGAACAAAAGTTATCTGATGGGCAGAAGAAAGCTTTGCACAGTAGAAACTCAAATAGTAGTAGTGAGACATGGTTATGGTTGCAGAAAGGAAGGCTGAAAAGAGAGACAGAAAGTTTATTAGTAGCAGCACAAATCAAGCATTAAGGATTAATTGGATAAAAGCCAGGATAGACAAAAACCAAGTAGATTCCCAATGTAGGTTATGCAAATCAAAAGAGGAAAGTGTTACTCATATAGTAAGTGAATGTAGCATGCTGGCGCAGAAAAAATACAAGAAAAGACATGACAATCCAGGAAGAGTCATCCACTGGGTGTTATGTAGAAAGCTAGGATTTGACCATACAGATAAATGGTATGAATATGAACTTAGTAAAGTACTAGAAAGTAAGAAATATAGGATGTCGTGAGACTTTAACATTCAGGCTGACAGAGTAGTAGAAGCCTGATTTAGTAGTAGTAGTAGATAAAGAGAATAGAAAATGCCAGATAATTGACTTTACAGCCCCAAATGATGAAAAAATCAATATGAGAGGTATAGAAAATAGAAAATAGGACCTAGCAGAGACTATGGAAATTGTGGATAAAATGTATCTCAGTAGTTACAGGTGCATTAGGGACTATCCCTATAGATTTGAACAGATGGATAGAGGAAATAGGTACAAAACCCAGTTTAGTACAGTTCCAGGAAACAGAGTTATTAGGGGCAGCTAGGATACTTAGGAGGGTTCTTGGCATCTAAAGTTACTTGCCTAATGTTAGGAATTTTTTTTTTTTTTTTCCAACAGTCTAATATGTTGTGTGTATATAAATAATAATAATAATATAATAATAATAATAATAATATAATAATAATAATAATAATAATAAATGCCCTGATGCAGTACCAGGCAGTGGCTCTCATGGCTTCTGATCTTAACTGATTGGAAGTGTTATCATGTACATTGTTTTGTCTTGGTATAAAAGATGGGCTACAGCAAATATTCTGCTCAATACCACAGATTTGCTTGTCAGTTGTTTGACCTTAACCAGTTGAGCATGTCCCTTAGTGGCTGACGATATGTGCATCTCTGATCACGAGCAGAAGTAGTGGGGGAGCATCATAGCCATGTGTTGAGAGGGATTCTTTGGGGTTTGAATAGTTCATCTCTGGAAACATGGGTGGTTCTTTCAACATCCTTAAACAACCCTTATTCAGGGACCGTTTGAGCGGGATGGGCTACTCAACCTGAAGAAAATTCTAACTGGGCCCCACCCGCAAGGTCATGTGCTGTTTATCTTGATATGAGATCACCATGTCGCGCACATATGGTTGTGATGCATGTGCCTGGTGTACCTTTATCAGACGGGTAGTCATGATGGGTATATTGGGCTTCGTATATTTTACCCCAGTGTCACTTTGATGGCATGAACTGCTCTCTCACTCAATAATAATAATAATAATAAATGCTCTGATGCAGTACCAGGCTCTCACTCAATAATAATAATAATCATCATCATCGTCGTTTAACGTCCGTTCTCCATGCTAGCATGGGTTGGACTAATAATAATAATAATAATAATAATAATAATAATAATAATAATAATAATAATCCAGTCACTATAGGTATAAGGTCTGAGGAGTAGGTTAGTCAACTATATCAATTCCAGTGCTCAATTGGTACTTATTATATCTACCCTGAAAAGATGAAAAGCAATCAATTTTTTTTTATTTGCCACCCTTTCACTCCTTTTTCTTTTTCCTCTACACTTATTCCCAGATCTTCAATCTAATATCATGTATGTCTTCCCTTTGAAGTACCTCTCTACACGTTCATTACCATGCTCGTATCTGATCACAGTTACCTCCCCTACATGGCAAATATCTGTAATAACAACTCATTCTCATAGCTCATGTGTGTGTGATGTGAAAATGGAACTGAATTCAAAACTATGGAAAGATAAGGGGTACCCACACACCAATCATGTTTTGTCTCCTCCTATCTATGATACCCTCTTGTTTTTCTTTTACATGGTCTCTCTTCCTCCCTGACTCTCTCTATAATATTTGTCATATCAAAAAAGAAAAGCAAAAGAATCAAAAGTCCTTCCGCAGCCATAGGCTCATAAGGCTGGTTTGCAAGATTCTGCAGTATATATTCCCTGCAAGATTACTCATGCTAGCTAAATGGACTAGAACGATATGAAAGGAATTGTTTTACTAAAGAACACAGCACATTGCCCTGTCCAGCAGTGGAAACTATTATCTTAGAATCTCGAGTGCAGCATCCTGACCATTAAACCACACACCTCCACAGTAGTTTTGTAGTGGTTAAAGGTGTATCAGAAAGTGTTGAGGTGAACAGTTAAAGGTGTATCAGAAAGTGTTGAGGTAAACAGTTGCGATAGGCATGTGGATGCATTCGAAGTAATTAAGTGAATGACATTGATTTATAGTTTAAATAATTTATTTACTGGACTTGCTGTTGGTATACATGATTCTTTACTACATGAATTTGTTGTCAACTGCTACGAGTTGAGAGGAATAAAAACAGGGTACATCTGTGGATGTGATGTGTTAAAACTGAATATGCTTTGTGTCTGTGTGTGTGTCGTTCATCTGAGAAAGTAGTAGGCTATCTCTAGTCTTGACTGCCTGTCTTCTGACTGCCTGTCCCTTTGCTGACCATAGTATTTATAACAGCTGTGGCAGCTAGAAGGATAGACATACTGCAGGAGAGATTGTGTCTAAATAGGTCAGCTCCTGTCCATTTGAACTTCGCCTGACATGGCTGAGGTCGTAGGTCAAAGGCAGATGATTTATCATTTTTTTGACAGGACAAAGAAAATTTCTTCGTACCTGTCGGTCCATGGTGGTTCAGATGAACAAGAATCCTTATATTCAGTTTCGAATATAAACTTGGAGGAAAGAAGTGTTAGTTTTTACATAGCTTACCATTATATGGACCTCATATATTTTCCTCATTTCTGCCCAACCTATGCTGATCATCTGCGTCTGTTGCTGATATCTCGTCTTCATGTAGCATCTAACCCCTTAAGCATGCTTCATACAGCCTGCTTGTTGCATATAGAAACCTTTTGTTGTTAACCGATCTCTGAACTTCTTTCACCATATTTTTCATGAGAAGAAGTAGGGCAGCAAGCCAAGACTTTTACTGAGCCTTTGATACTGTTGGTGAGAAAATAGTATTCATCTTATATAATCCTTGTGACACAGATTTCATCTACCCCATTTAATTTACAGTATTTGGGCTAATGTGGGGTTTTGATTGGAATCACATAACTGTAAAGTGAAATTCTTAATGACACAGTCATGCCTGTACCCACAATACTTTTATTACAACAACCTCAAGTGAGAATTTAGGTCATATAGATAACAGAATCTACCACTTACTTCTTGTGAGCAATGAGTATTTCATTGATTATATTTCATACAGATAATGCATCAGATGTCCTAGTTGTCTATTAATCTGCAAGACATCTTAATGGGCATTTTAAGTAACTATTATTTTTCCAGTGTACATAGTCTAAAGTTCATGCAAAATTATTTTCCATCATGCTGAGTTTGATCACTTCTCTTCCCATCTGACACTAGGATAGCATGTCTATTTCATGTCCAAAGATAAGTGGATGGTTGTTAACTCTTTAGCATTTAAATTGGCGAATTCAAGCCAAAATAGTTTACCTCTGTTTTATTTTTAAACTGGACAGATTCAGCCTTTCACACCTACTTGATGATGTCATTCTTAAAATAAATAATTACATCATCGAAATCTTGAAGCTACAAGATAATGCATGATTTATTCTTAACAATGAAAATTAATATGTATTACACTTGACAGAGTAATCTGAATGGCAAAGGGTTAATTATCTGTGACTTTGGCAATATAATAATATTCTTTTGTTAACCCTTTTGATGCCAAACTGCTGAGGCTGCACCTGGTTCTATGATACAAGCTTCCTGTTTTAAAGTGATCTAAATTAAAACTTTTCATCAAAATTTCACATTAAGTTTTGTTCTAAAGACTAACTTAATGTCCAAATTAATTTGCTAAATTCTTCATAAAAAAAAACAACATATTTCAACAGAAATTTAGTAACAAAAGGATTAAGTACTTTTGGTCTTACTCTGCACCTTATATTGTGCATAACATAACTTTATGAATCCATATTGTTCTTGATTATTGCTTTCAAACTGTTAACTTATGCTGATGATCTTGGACAATTTCAGAATTTGTAGCTGCTGTAATTGCCATCAACACCACAACCACCGCTACCACCGCTGCCACCACCACCACCTTCAGAGGAAGGTTAACAGGGAAACTAGCTTTTGTATGCGGAAGATACACAGGTACAATAAATGCTGAAAATGTGCAGAAAATAGACTTCCTCAACTGTCAGGGGGGCAAGCTAGAGGTAGTAGATAGCTTCTGTTATCTAGGTGACTAAGTTAGTAGTGGAGTGGGGTGCTTCGAGGGCATAACTGTGAGAATAAGATAGATTAAGCAAAGTCCAGTGACCTCCTATATCTACTGGCAACAAAGAGCCTCTCTCTTACAGTGAAAGGCAGATTGTATGATGCCCTGTGTGTGAACAGGTATGCTACATGGGCTATGATAGCTGAGGACATGCGTAGGCTTGAAAGAAATGAAGCCAGTATGCTTCACTGGATGTGCAATGTCAATGTGCATGTTCGATAGAGTGTAAGCATCTTGAGAGAAAAGTTAGGCATAAGAGGCATCAGATGTGGTGTGCAAGAGAGACAACTGCACTGGTATGGTCATGTGATGCATATGGACGAGGACAATTGTGTAAAGAAGTGCCAATCTCTAAGGACGAACAGGTGAAGCAGGATCTTTGAACTTTTGAGCTTCACAGAGGCAATGACTAGTGACTGGGACCTTTGGCGATATGCTGTAGTTGAGATGACCTGTCAAGTCGAGTGAAATCGTAGTCATGGCAGATGTTGGTGTCATATAACTGGCACCCACGCCAGTGGTATGTAAAGAGCACCATTGGAGCATTGGACCGCACGGACACAAAGTGGCTTTGTTCCTTTCAAGCACTGGGTCTCATGGAAGCAAAAGTGGCCGAGTTCCTTTTGAACATTGGGCCTCATGGAGGCAAAGTAGCTGAGTTCCTTTTGAGTGTTGGGCCTCACAGAGGCAAAGTGGCCGAGTTCCTTTTAAGTGTTGGGCTTCACAGAGGCAATGACTGAGACCTTTGGCATTACGTTGCACTTGAGAAGATCCATCACTGAGCAAAACTGCAGTCATGGCAGATACTGGTGTCATGCAAATGGCACTCATGCTGGTCGCACATAAAAGCACCATTACACTCATCCAGCCATAGAAAACCATGTCAAATCAGACTGGAGTTCGGTGCAGCCTTCCAGCTTACCAGCCCTGGTCAAACCGTTTAACCCATGCCAGGAATGACAATGAACATTAAAAGATGATGGTGATTATGATGATGATGATGATGTGCTATCAAGACAAGGTGACACAAATGCACATACTTTTGCATCAATTCACACATATGCAAATACACACATGCATACAGTCATTCACCCATGCACACATATACATATATGCAAACACATATGTAAGTATAAATGTATGTACATATGTATGTGCATGTGTGTGTATGTATGTATGTATGTATCTATCTATAAATCTCTCTCTATATATATGTACATACATATATATATGTATGTGCATGTGTGTATGTATGTATGTATCTATCTATAAATCTCTCTCTATATATATGTACATACATATATATATGTATGTGTATGTGTGTGTTTATACACACACACATATATAAATATGTATAGGAACAAAAGTAAGCCCACACATATGCATGCATACATACAAGCACACACACACACACTCACATGAGAGGCCTCTTTCACCTTCCTTGTTCCAAATCCACTCACAAAGCTTTGATTAGTACAAGGTTATAGTAAAAGTCATTTATCCTAAGTACTGTACAGTAGAACTGAATTCAAAGCCACAAGCTTCTTAACTCCACAACCCCATGTCTACAATGTGTCCATTTTTTTTTCAAGATGGTAGACATAACATTTGGTGACAGTTTGGCTGCTATTTTATACTTACTACATATTTGATATGTCTTAGCATTTACTTAAAGGCAAATGGCATCAAACATCAACAAAAATAATCTCTCAAAGTTGCAGTTACTCTTTTCTTCAATTAGTGACACAATTCCTCTAATGAAATTCCTGATCAAGTATCAAGCATTCAAGAAAGGTTCACATAAATGAGTGAACTAGTTCTTCCTTAGCAACAAAGGTATTCCAAGTCAGTAAGCTGGGTGAGATAAATTGTATGATAATCATACTCTATTAAGAGTAGTAAGAAGAGATAAAGTTGTAGTGATATTGCCTATCAATGTTTTTTTTTTATACAGACTGTTGTTGACTTATGACCACAATTGGTTTGGACCGATTGGTTGTAAGTCGATTTGCTCATAAGTCAGCCTTTAGGCCTACATAGCTTTGTTTTATATTTTTACATTCTTAAGGTAAATTCTCAGGTAAAAGTCACACATAGTATTCTGTTTGAATGCTGATAATTTGGCGTGGCTGACAGGACATTCATCCTGTTCTGACATAAATGAAATGAAAATGATTTAATTTGCATAAATAAAATGAAAAGACAATCGATCAACTCTCTTCAGAAGTTGAGAAAATTTCAATAAATCAAGAAGTTATCATCTACATTATTTAACGTAGCTTTATTCATCTTCATTGCTTAAATACATATCCATGGTACATGCTACTCTGAGTTGTTTTACTGAGCTCATTTTCATTACACACACACATACATAACTACATACATACACATATATATGTGTATGTGTGTGTGAAGGTGCATGGCTCAGTGGTTAGAGCGTCGAGCTTACGATCGTGAGGTTGTGAGTTTGAATCCCGGACCGGGCTGCATGTTGTGTTCTTGAGCAAGACACTTTATTTCACATTGCTCCAGTTCACTCAGCTGTAGAAATGAGTTGTGACGTCACAGGTGCCTGGCTATATCGGCCTTTGCCTTTTCCCTTAGATAATGCTTGTGGTGTGGAGAGGAGAAGCCGGTATGCATGGGCAACTGCTAGTCTTCCATAAACAGCCTTGCCTGGACTTGTGCCTGGGAGGATAACTTTGTAGGTGCAATCCCATTATCAGTCATGACCGAAGGGGGTCTCAGCATATATATATATATATATATATATATATATATATATATATATATATTAATAATTATAAATAATTACAGAGGTATCAAGCTGTTGGATCAGGTGATGAAGGTTACAGAGAGGGTCATAACCCAACTAATTAGAGAGAGAGTTAGTTTAGATGAGATGCAGTTTGGGTTCGTGCCAGGGAAAAGTACCACTGATGCTATATTCCTGGTAAGGCAGCTGCAGGAGAAATACCTAGCCAAAGATAAGCCCCTGTACCTGGCTTTTGTTGACATGGAGAAAGCCTTCGCCAGGGTCCCCCGATCCCTCATCTGGTGGTCAATGAGGAAACTAGGGATAGATGAATGGTTAGTGAGAGCTGTGCGAGCCATGTACAGGGACGCTGCTAGTAAGGTGAGGGTTGGCAACGAGTACAGTGAAGAATTCTGGGTAGAGGTAGGGGTCCACCAAGGCTCAGTCCTCAGCCCCCTCCTATTTATCATAGTCCTCCAGGCAATAACGGAGGAATTCAAGACAGGATGCCCCTGGGAGCTCCTCTATGCTGATGACCTTGCTCTAATTGCTGAGTCACTATCAGAACTAGAGGAGAAGTTTCAGGTGTGGAAGCAAGGTTTAGAATCGAAGGGCCTTAGAGTCAATCTAGCTAAAACCAAAGTCGTAATAAGTAGGAAGGTAGACAAATCACAAACGCCTTCAAGTAGATGGCCCTGCTCGATCTGTAGAAAAGGTGTAGGTAGAAACTCTATAAGATGCACCAAGTGTAAGCTATGGACACATAAGAGGTGCAGCAATGTCAAAGGAAGGCTAACTAGGAAGATGGTTTTTGTATGTGGCAGATGCTCGGGAGCATTAACCTCTGAAAATCTGCAGAAAACAACTTCCGTCACTTTCCAGGGGAAAAAACTAGAAGTAGTTGATAGCTTCCGTTATCTTGGTGACCAAGTCAGTAGTGGGGGTGGGTGTGCTGAAAGTGTAACGGCTAGAGTAAGAATAGCCTGGGCAAAGTTTAGGGAGCTCTTACCTCTGCTGGTGACTAAAGGCCTCTTGCTCAGAGTAAAAGGCAGACTGTATGATGCATGTGTACGAACAGCCATGCTACATGGCAGTGAAACATGGGCCGTGACTGCTGAGGACATGCGTAAGCTCACGAGAAATGAAGCTAGTATGCTCCGATGGATGTGTAATGTCAGTGTGCATGCTCGACAGAGCGTTAGTACCCTGAGAGAAATGTTGGACCTAAGGAGCATCAGTTGTGGTGTGCAAGAGAGACGATTGCGCTGGTATGGTCATGTGGCGAGAATGGATGAAGATAGGTGTGTGAAAAAGTGCCAATCCCTAGCAGTGGAGGGAAGCCGTGGAAGAGGTAGACCCAGGAAAACTTGGGACGAGGTGGTGAAGCACGACCTTCGAACTTTAGGTCTCACTGAGGAAATGACCAGCGACCGAGACCTTTGGAAATATGCTGTGCGTGAAAAGACCAGGCAGGACAAGTGAGTCCAGCCCACTTATGCATGCCTTTCCTCCCTTGGACACACAAAGACCTGTTGAGGCAAGCGAAGTCGATATCAAACCTCATCCGACGACAGGCACCTATGCCAACCCCCCTTTGCTTGCGAAGACCTGTTGGGGCAAGTGAAATCGGAATCGAAATTGAACCAATCCTATGACTGGCACCCGGCAGATGCCAGGACCCCTAGATTGGAGATACGTAAAAAGCACTATCCGAATCATGGCCGATGCCAGCGCCACCTCGACTGGCTTCCGTGTCGGTGGCACGTAAAAAGCACCATCCGAATCGTGGCCGAAGCCAGTGCCACCTCGACTGGCTTCCGTGCAGGTGGCACGTAAAATGCACCAATCCGACCATGGCCGATGCCAGCCTCGCCTGGCACCAGTGCAGGTGGCACGTAAAACGCACCCACTACACTCATGGAGTGGTTGGCGTTAGGAAGGGCATCCAGCTGTAGAAACATTGCCAGATAAGACCGGAGCCTGGTGCAGCCTTCTGGCTTCCCAGATCCCCGGTCGAACCGTCCAACCCATGCTAGCATGGAGAACGGACGTTAAACGATGATGAAGATGATATATGGAGAGAGAAAGAGAGAGATAGAGAGAGAGAGAGATACATACATATATATCCATATATGTATACATACACACACATACACATATATATATATATACAAGTGTGCATATATATATATATATATATATATATATATATATGTGTGTGTGTGTGTGTGTGTGTGTGTGTTGTGTGCATGTGTATATGTATATATCTGGTTCTGGTCAAAAGTCTGAGAGTAAATTATTTTTCTAAAAATGTTTTTATATAAAAATAAAAACTAATCACCTGCAAGATATTTGCTAGTGATAATATTAAGACTACTTTATTTATGTCATGAATTAAGATATATGGATGACAAAATATAGTTTCCATATTTTATTTGATATTTCTGCTCCAACAAGGTACATCAATGTTGTATGGATTTATGAAATTGTTATCTGAAAAAAAAATACAACCAGAAACTAGAACTTGTGTTTCATTGACAAAAATTCTCTATGTGTGGCATGAAATCTGGCAAATTTCAAGTGGAAAGTTCAGGTATACAATTTTATTGTTTGGTAATTTTTTTACCTTAGCAACAAAACGTTTTTTTGTTGGTGTAATTCGATTAATCTGTGGTGCTCCGTAATGATTATTAAAAAGAGAGTGTACAGAATTCTTTCATTTCAGTTCATACATTGAATTTCTTTTCACTAGAAGCAAGCCTGCCTCACACACATAAATACCTCTATATTGACATGCATATAATAAAAGAAGAATGTTTTCACACAATGCATGAAAATACTGCCAGTTCATCTACACAATAGGTCCCCAACTTGATAATCACCCCACCAAACCTTGGAAATAGAGCTCATAAAGTTTCATTTTAAAAGTTTGCTGGGACTAAAATGTAAAGAGCTTTATATTTCCACAGAAAATGCTGCTCCACTTTATTGCAAAAGAACTTGGGAACAGGAAGCCACTCAGCTTCTCTGTTGAATGTGTTGCTCCCTCAGAGACAATACCCAACAGGAAGAGATTTTCCTGCAATGACTTCTTACCAACACTCAAATTATTTTAACTTCCACTAAAGGCACTGATTCAGTTGAACAAACCACAGATCAAATCGTGGAAGTCTCTTCACCAGAATCAACTGTGGCATAGGTCATGGCCGATGCACCTGCTTGTCTAACACACGGTCCAAAAGTTGGTGGCTCTTTGAACTCAGATGGCTGCCTGCAGATATAGGTGCTCTCCTCTCAGTTTCATCTAGATAAGATTGCAAAGTCTTCTATTTATAGTAATGATCACAGTAATAGCTGTCTTCGTAGTTCTAGTTCCTCAATACCACCTGGTCAGAGTTGGTACCATTATTGGTTTGGTAAAGATGTGTGCAGCTGCAGCTAACCTTACTCTTCCACTGATGGCTCTCTTCTGGAAAATACCAGGAAAATACTTGATTAAGAAGTTTGTTATTTTACCAGCTTCTTTTGAAGTAGAGGCAATACTACTTTAGTGTTTTGCTGTTTCTATGTGTTGCTTGATATCTGACTTCTTGCTATGTTCAATACTGAAAGTGCAATCACATAGACCACAGTTTGCTTCAAAACAGCTTGTGCTCTGTTTGATAAACGGTCATTCGCTGGAATATTCATCACTTACGTTTACACTTACGTTTACACTTACGTTTACACTTACGTTTTGGCATCTAGGGACGGATGGATTAGTTTTTAAATTAGAAAGATAGTGGGCCGTGGCGATTAGTAACAACACACTTTGTAAACAGTATCAAGTTGGAAACATCAGTTTTGTGTAAACTTTTGGCGACACTAGTTTCCTCGTTACATTTAGGTTATTTTCATCAAGAGAATATGCAACAAGAATTTACTTATAAAATTACAACTAAGAACCGTAAGAAGGTAGTAAAACTAGATCTTTATTAGGAAATTTGAAAATGAACTAAATACAGGACGTTTGGGGTGTCCCTGAAAGGTCAGTACGGACGGGACAAAATTATCAAATATGGGACATGTCCCGTATATAAGGGACGTCTAGCAACCCTAGCTTTGGGCATAATATAATTAGTCCATCTTTTTTTTCCTTTAGATAAGTGTGGGTTTCCGATAACTTTATTCATATCAAGCATTATAAAGAAGATACAAGACTGGAAAATTTTGGGAGTAAACAATTCAAATATATTTTATACAGTAATGTTTTTAAGTGCTCGCGTACAGACATGAGAGGGAGAGGGAGAGAGAGAACAGGATACTGACTTTGAGAGTCTTTGTGTTCCAGTTAGATATAATCTAATTTAAAAGAAAAGCCTACTTTTTGACATGTTGTTTACCCTTAGTAGATTAGAGTTATCTACCTTGGCTGTCACTGCGATATCTATTACGACTCCGTCACTCAGCGGTACAGCATGCTTTCCAACATCTGCAGAATCCAGGCTCGAAGCCTAAGCCTATCTACTATGAACCGCATTAAACATGTAACTGTAATTGGCGGAGGGTTGATGGGAAGTGGAATTGCACAGGTATGTTTACAAAATATATTTTTGGAGGTCAGAAATTCCCGTTATGAAGGTTGTGGCATTTGTTCTTCACCCAACAAAGATTTTGTTTATTATATTTATAATACAGTAATAAGAGTTTTAACACGTTGAAAGCTTAAGCGGATCTCTACTTCGCTTTCGGCATCTATTAACAACTATATGTATTGTCAATCGCTCGCCAAGTTGTAAATAGGTTGTAACTAGTAAAGGATTCTTCGTCGATAGTAGGTTGCTGAATTCTGATCCTTAATGTGCATATTTTCTCAATAATGGAAATCCTCTCTCTTGAACTCATCAGGGCTAGTTAATTATATATTGTTGTTTTGTCGCTGTGTACACAAGTTAACGCTTCTTAAACGTGCATGAGTTTTAACACACATGCACACAGACGGTCTCGCCCCTCGTTCTTGTACAGTTCTGTCTGTCTTAACGGACACACACACACTTTAAATAATTGTGTGTGATTTGAGGGTGATTTTCAGCAGTGAAGCAACTACATAAAATCACCTTCGATTCGATCCCCAAGTAAAAGGCTTGTTGTAAGAGATAGAAATAGTTTATCAGTTTCGTTAAATATCATAAAATTTCTAACAACAACAACAGTAAAAATATAGGTTTCTGATTTAGGCACAAATGCAACAGTTTTGAAAGGAATGAGTTAATCAATACTATCGATCCCAGCAGCAGACTGGTACTTTATTTTTATTGACCCTAGAAGGACGAAAGACAAAGTTAACTTAAGTGGGATTTGAAGTTGGAATGTAAAAAGCTGGAGGAAATACTACAAACGATTTTCTCTGGTGCTCGAACAATTCTGCACAAATCTTTCTTAAATAGCCCGTCTTTCGTCACCTCTAGGTTTATATATGTGCTGCATTAAAAAAAAATAATCTAAAATCGTTTCACCCTTTATTTAACTACAGTTTAGCTAATTTAATAATAACATGTCTGAATATGATACATGTATAATACAAAATCATTTTAAAATACAAATCCCAAACTGAAAGAAATACACACTTGAGTGAAGTAAAAAACAAAGGGGCAGGGAAAGAAGGTGAATGAAAAAGAAAAAAAAAACATCAATTCGATACTAAGTGCTTCAACAGGTCACATACGACAAAGTTCAATGGAACCTACTGAAGGAAACAAACGTGCTTGTGGCATTGCTGCGGTCGTTGACAAAGCTAAGATGTTGGAACAGCCAAGCACCTGTCACCTCAGTAAGGCGACTCACCAACGATGACAATAACTTCACTGTTTGCTGTGCTGCCCCTCCAAATGTCTCAAATGCCACAGGCTGGAAGAAATGATTCATTGACAAGTCCTGATACTTTACTCGGATCGATTCTGTCATATTTTCTCTTCTGTAAACTTGGAGTCTTGTGTCGTTTTAATTTATGAAAAGAACCCCATTATTATTGCATTACGATAGGCAGAATTTTTCATAGTAGCTTGTTCAATAACTTCCTATTAATTCTTTCCAGACACTACCACTTTGATAACATAATGTAAATCCAGAAAGTGAGCATGACTTTAAAAAAAATAACACAAAAAATATAAAGTGCATTTTATAATAGTTTGACAGTGTTGGATTGTTTGATATTCTGATGTAGGTTTTGTAGAAATTATGAATTTAGTACTTGGATTGGTGTGTAATCATAGGTTTGACAGCAATCACACAAACTTAAAAGAAGTAGAAAATAATTTCTTCATATGCCCCACACTACTATTCTGTAGCTAATAAAAAAGATATAAAACATGGCACAAAAATTAAAACTGCTTCCTGTGAATGTTGTACTTTGATTCCTTAATACAAGTGAGGGAAGAGAATAAGTCAACATAATTCATGTGAAGGAAAATAAAAGAAACTATAATACTAGTGCTTGTCAGAAGGAGGTGCATTTTATATAATTGCAGCTAAGATATATAAATATATATCATCATCATCATCGTCATCAACATTTAACGTCCATTTTCCATGCCTGCATGGGTTGAATGGCATGACAGGAACTGGCAATTCCATGTGCTACACCAGGTTTCCTCAGCCTAGTGGCATAATTAAGAGGTGCAAGCCATGGCTATGCAGTTAAGAAATTTGTTTCTCATTTACATGATTTTGTGTTTAGTTCCGCTGTATAACACCCTCACTAAGTGTTTTCTATAGCCTTGGGATGACCAAAGCCTTGTGAGTGGATTTGGTAAATGGAAACTGAAAGAAACAAGTTTTTTTTATCACTACCATAATGGTATCTGTTCCTCAAAACTGATTGGTCTTGTACCACACCACCACACAAGCAACCCCAACCTACCCATCTCTCTACCTTTTTTATTACCCTTGATGCATCCAAATGCTCTGACCCTGCACTAACCACCATGTCCAGTCCTTTCTCCTCAGAATATCGGCCTACATACATATGTACGTACGTACATACATACATATATACATACATACAGACACACAGACAGACAGCTACAACAAACTTTCAGAGTAAAGAGTCAGTTACATATATAGTTGCATGTATCGCATTTCCTTCTTAATTTATCATGTTTAAATTTATATCTAAACTTTTAGATACTTGAAATTTTATTGAATTTTTAGAAGCTCACCTTATCTTCTCTAATTTCAGGTTGCTGCCACTACTGGACACAGTGTTACCCTCATTGACCAGAAGGATGAGTTGCTTGCTAAATCAACTGCTGGTATCGAAAAGAGCTTGGCCAGAGTGGCAAAGAAAAAGTTTTCTGATGACCCTGAGGTTAGAAGAGCTGTAATAGTTATCTGTTTATTATATTTGCTTAATTAGTTGGTTGGTTAATTTTGTCATTTCCTTAAGTTTCAACACCAGGAAGTATTGTGTACTTTTTTAATTCTGATATTTTACTTCCATTCATCTCAGTTCTCTTGTGGTATTTGGAAATCATGCCAACTGGAATATCATAGATTGTACATAGTATTTAGTTGTCATTGATGATGATGATGACCATGATAATGATGGCAATGATGTTGATAATGTATTCTTTAGGGCCTCCATCGGTCATGGCTGACCATGGATGATGTCATCCCTCTGTTGAGTTGTCTATTCAGTTTTTGCAACGCCTCCTGTAGCTGTAGAGACCGATGCGAGAGTGGCAGTCTCGTTTGCAGAGGTTACACCTATACGTTGAATCTGGTCTGTTGGCTGTCATTTATTTTCTGCAAGCTCTACCACTGATGAGAAGGTTCAGCAAGCTGGTAATGGTGAACTGGCGAGTTAACACCAATGAGGTAGCTTTTTCTCTGCAGATTAGTCATGGTTCTGCCTATCAAATCATCCATGATAAGCTCAGTTGCCATAAAATCTGGGCAAAATGGGTGCCAAGAGAGCTTACTACGGAACTCTAGTGCAAACATCTTGAAGTCTGCCAGTGTTTACTCGATTGCTACAACAATGAGGGTGAGTAATTTTTGAGCAGAATAGTCACAGGAGATGAAACCTGGGCCCATCATTATTAGATATAATCCAAAAGAGTAAACACCTTGGCTTGCCAGTGACAAAGAAATTCAAGACTTGGTCTTCCTTGGGAAAGGTGATGCTGACCCTTTTTTTGGGACTCAAAAGGCCTATACTGGCAGACTACCTGGAGAAGGGGTGTACGATCAACTGTGCAAGATACAATGCTTTGCTGGCCAACAAACCGAAGCCAGCAATTTGCACCAAACTCCGAAGCTTATTGTCAAAGAAATTTTTCTTGTTGCATCACAATGCACGGCCACCCAGACCATTGAAACCATCAATCAATTGGGTTTTGAGGGGCTGGAACACCCTGTCTACAGCCCAGATCTCACCCCTTTCAATTATCATATCTTTGGATTGCTCAAAGATAGTTTATGAGGTCGTTGATTTCCTACGGATGAAAATGTGAAGAAAGTGGTGCATAAATGGTTGCACGACCAGTCGAAAACCTTCTTGGAGTGAATATGCAAGCCTGCGAACCACTGGACTAAGTGCATCAAAAAGGAGGGAGACTATATAGAAAAATGACATACTTGTTTATCCCTTACTTTTGTGTATAATTTTTGATTCTCCCTCATATGTATATTATTGAATGCACATACTCAACATATGTCTTTCACTTGTTCACCAGCATGCTGCAGTTTAGTGCAGTGGGGATGACTCCCTTACAACTTGCCCTTATCCCATTCTATGACTCAGGTGTTTTAATACCCAGTTCTTTGAGGGTGTCATCCCCACTACGCTAAATTGCAGCATGCCAGTGAACAAGCAAAACAAATACATTGTGTGTGGTCAATAATATTTATGACACTAGCACTGCTTCTAATTCATAACTGAATATATATATATATATATATATATATATATATATATATATATATAATGATAATACATAATTATTTGACTCCTATATTTGATCAATTTATAAATTTTTATAAATTGATAAAAAAAAAATTATTAATGCAAAGATTTTTCATAAATCAATAAGAGAAGGTAATTAAAATAAACAAAACAAATCTTTTGCAGGGTGGCAAGAAGTTTATATCAGACATCATGTCTCGTATCAGCACTCACACAAATCCTATTCCTGTTATGAAAGATACGGATCTTGTTATTGAGGCTATTATAGAAAATATTGGCATCAAGCAGAAACTGTTTGCAGAACTCGATGCAGCAGCACCACAGTAAGTTGTGTTTCAGTTTTTTACTTTCATTTATATTCTTTTTTGATTTCTTTACATCCATTTTTCTCAAATTAGTTTCATATTGCTGTGAAGCTCCTAACCATGAAGGTTCAAGTAAAATCTGTTCCTATATATATATATATATATATATATATATATATATATGCCCTCCCCCACCACCATTATGTGTGTCTCTCCCTCCTACCCCTCCTCCTCACATGCTTTCACTGTGTATTACCCCCCCACCACCACCAAGACAAGCAGCTAGCACCGCAGCTCATCAACCGCCCCACCTATACTACGTTTCTTCCTGTTGAATCTGTCACTGCCTCAACCGGCTATCTCCTTCCAGTCCCCTCCCCCACTCGTGATGTCCTACGTTTTATTTCCTACGAACCTGCATCAACCCTAGCTGTCATCGTTCCTCCTTACCCCAACCCTCCCCACTGGTGCTTCCCTATATTACCTGCACCCCCAAAAAGCACCATCCGAACGTGGCCGATGCCAGCGCCGCCCTGGCTGGCTTCCGTGCCGCTGGCATGTTAAAAGCTCAAACCGATCGTGACCGATGCCAGACCCACCCTGGCACCTGTGCAGGTGGCACGTAAAAAGCACCCACTACACTCGCGGAGTGGTTGGCGTTAGGAAGGGCATCCAGCCGTAGAAACTCTGCCAGATCAGACTGGAGCCTGGTGCAGCCTCCTGGCTTCCCAGACCCCGGTTGAACCGTCCAACCCGTGCTAGCGCGGAAAGCGGACGTTAAACGATGATGATGATATATATATATATATATATATATATATATATATATATATCTTATCTTTCTTTTACCTGTTTCAGTTATTGGACTGTAACTGTGCTCGGGCACCACTTTAAAAGTTTTAGTTGAACAAATTGATAACAGTACTTACTAAGTTTGGTACTTATTCTATAGGTCTCTTTCACTGAACTGCTGAGTTAAGGTGACATAAACAAACCAACACCAGTTGTCAAGTTGTAGTGGGGCACAAACACAACATGCACATACACATATATGTTAGTCAGAGAAGAAATGCTTATAATCATGACCTTTGCATGCTCTCATAGGCTGGTGAGATTAGTGCAGTTGATGTTCAGTTAGATCTATTGGTGAATGCTTGCAGAAAAGTATGGGCAAGAAAAGAACTGCAAAGTGAAACATAGTGAGAATGGCAGGTGTTCCAGAGCAGTGCCATGTTAAAGTATAAAACTAGTGCCTTAGTACATTGTTGCTCTGGAGGATTTTCACTCTTGCTATATCTCACTTAGCAGTTCTTTCTAGGAACCCAGTGCTAACCTCTGTATGCAATGGCGCATACATGTTAGTTAAGCAAGTAAGAGTTCTAGGGCGATAATTGTGTTGAGACAGTCCTGGTCCAGAGTGAAGGGTGGATGTAACTTAGTAGTTCAGAAGCTTTATAATAGTGGTAGAAGAGACAAAGAAAGGAAACTTCACACTGTACCATACTGATGATAGTCTGATATGAACTGAAATATTTCTCTGCTCTAAACCTGTTGTCAGCTGTACAAGCTGAGGGAAACAAAGTTATGTACCTTGCCCAAGAGTACAACACAATAGCTACAGTGTGATTTAAATCTCTGATGATAATTAGTTAGCCACAACTATTAAAAAGGGTAATAGTAGTATGTATATTGTCAGATACTATTTTTTTAGATTGCTTAAATGCTTAATGGGTAAGATTTCACTTGTCTTTACAAATTTACTAATTAAAAAGAACAGTCACATTCCAGGGAGAAAAACTACAAGTAGTTGATAGCTTCCATTACCTAGGTGACCAAGTCAGTTGTCCTGAAAGTGTTGCTGCTAGAATAAGAATAGCCTAGTTCAGAGAGCTCCTACCTCTGCTGATGACAAAGGGCCTTTTACTCAGAGTAAAAGGTAGACTATATGACGCATGTGTACGAACAGCCATGCTACATGGCAGTAAAACATGGGCCGTAACTGCTGAGGACATGTGTAAGCTTGCAAGGAATGAAGCCAGCTTCACATTACACATTGCACATTACACAGAATGACATAACACATCCAGCTCCATTGGATGTGTAATGTCAGTGTGCATAAATGACAGAGTGTAAGCGCCCTGAGAGAAAAGTTGGACTTAGTATCAGATGTGGTGTGCAAGAGAGACGACTGCGCTGGTATGGTCATGTGTTGCGAATGGATGAGAACAGCTGTATGAAAAAGTGTCACATCCTAGCAGTTGAGGGAAACTGTGGAAGAGGTAGACCAGGAAGACCTGGGATGAGGTGGTGAAGCATGACCTTTGAACATTGGGCCTCACCAAGGCAATGACTAGTGACTGAGACCTTTGGAGATATACTGTGCTTGAGAAGACCCGACGAGCCAAGTGAGACCATAACCCATAGCCTGTGCCAGTGGTGTATAACCAGCCCACTTATGAGTACCCTTCATTCATTGGACAATAAACTTTGCTTATGAAGACCTGTTGAGGCAAGTGAAATCAAAATCTCTGACATGGCTGATGACAGTACTGCCTGATTGGCACTTGTGCCAGTAAAACGTTAAAAGCACCATCCGAGCATGATCGTTGCCAGGGTGCTGACTGGCTCCCGTGCCGGTGGCACGTAAAAAGCACCATTCGAGCGTGATTGTTGCCAGTGTCGCCTTACTGGTACATGTGCCAGTGGCACATGAAAAACAACATTCGAACGTGATCATTGCCAGTGCTGCCAGACTGGCTCCCATGCAGGTGGCATGTAAAAAGCACCTTTTGAGCATGGTTGTTGCCAGTACCACCTGACTGGCCTTCGTGTCAGTGGTACGTAAAGGCACCCACTACACTTTTGGAGTGGTTGGCATTAGGAAGGGCATCCAGCTGTAGAAACTTTGCCAGATCAGATTGAAGCCTGGTGCAGACTTCTGGCTTGCCAGTCCTCAGTCAAACTGTCCGACCCATGCCAGCATGGAAAGCGGACGTTAAACAACGATGATGATGATCATGATGATTTTATCAGAATGTTCGAAGAATGTGTTAAAAACAACTGTAGGTAATATGCTAAGTAACTTGACCTTTGGGTTATCAAAGGTGTGACTAGGAATGTTAGCTTAATGATTATATGCTTAGTAGATATAATTATCATATCATTCAGTGTAGTTCAGAAATTTTCCTTTTATCTGTTAGTCTGTAGAAGAAAGGCTTTTTACAGCTACTTTTAAATTGGGAGATGGAGATAGTTATTTCATTTGAACAGTTGCAGATTAATGTTTTGTGAGGGGAAATCAAGGTCAAGGTGAGAGAATGAGTTTTAGCGGTATGTTGTTCTCATGAAGAGTTTAATAAGAAAACCTGGGTTGTATCACAAAGTTTGGGAAGTAAGCACTATAAGAGAAAACTTCTTGCTATGACTATGAACTGTTTTTTATCATTATGACTGAAAAGACAATATTGCTCATGTCCAATTAAGATACTGTTGGATTAAAAGATATACATAATGTTTAGAGTCAAATATCCTGTGTGATGTTTAATTTTAGGTGTGTCTTGTATAAGAAATTAACTATACCTAAGGATTTAAATGTCTGACTTTTTTCATGCTCAGATATACATATTTACTGTATAGTTTCTTATCAACAACATCAAGATGGCAATTTACATATCTCTTGCAGGAATGTGATATTTACCAGTAATACATCGTCTCTTCCTATCAAAGATATTTCTGCTACAACTAAAAGACAGGATCGCTTTGGTGGATTGCATTTCTTTAATCCTGTTCCAATGATGAAACTTCTTGAGGTAAGTTCTGACTAGATGTTTTGTATCTTTTAAAATCTTTAATTTGATTAGTTTGGCTGATAGTCTTTATGTACAAGAATGTTTTTCAGCCAACCAATTGGAGGAATTTCTGGATCAGGAAAACGTTCACTTTAAGAGAGATGCTGCCATTAACAAAACAAAAGTTAGAAAGTACTGCAGTATTAGTAATGAATTACTAAGGGAGACAATCCTTACCTTACCGCAAACCAATGTGAGATGGAGTTACTAGAGGGTTGCGTGACCTGCTAGTTATAACATCACACTCGATGGTCATTGCTAAAGTGCTTTTGATCATAGATCTGCATAATCATAGCTGCTCTGAGATTAAACCTTCTTTTAAGCACTTCAAAACATACCGGTCAGCTCGTAAAATAAATTGCTAGAAAAGGTGTAAGGGCCTGATGTATTATATATTATTCTTTTATTCTTTTACTTGTTTCAGTCATTTGACTGCGTCCATGCTGGAGCACTGCCTTGAAGGGTTTTTAGTTTAAAAAATCAGCCCCAGAACTTATTCTTTAAGCCCAGTACTTATTCTATCAATTTCTTCTGCTGAACTGCCAAGTTGCAGGGACGTAATCACACCCAACATCAGTTATCAAATGCTGATTGGGGGACAAAAAGACAGACAAAAAGACTCATACACATAGATACACACACACACACACACACACACACACACACACACGACTGGCTTCTTTCAGTTTGCATCTACCAAATCCACTCACAAGGCTTTGGTTGTCTTGGAGCTATAGTAGAAGACACTTGCCCAAGGTGCCACGCAATGGGACTGAACCTGGAACCATGTGGTTGGGAAGCAAGCTTCAATTTATTAGAATAAAAATTTATAAATATTTCTATAAAAAGCTTCCAGTTGATTATGACAGTGTAATTAAATAAACTAACAAACACTGAAATTATTGTAATTAATTATTTTTATTCTGTAACTCTGAATAAAAGCTGATTCAGAATGCAGGTGAGTCTTGTCACAGATAATGACTTTATAGTTGGCATGAGACAGTGTACCTGTTCAATGTTATAAAGTGGTTGGATGAAATGATGATGATGATGATGCTAATGACAACGATTGGCTGTTTTCCCTGTTGCTGTGTGTGCCAGATGACAAAGGACTGGGACAGTGCAACTCATCCATGTCAGCATGGAAACAACATACGTAAGATAATAATGACAATGATAAATAGGGTCACTCAAACAGTTACAATTAAACAAGTCCTTTCTAGATGACCATTCCTTTATACACCTTCAGATAACTTTCTTGAAAAAAGCCTCCTTTGGTCTTAAATGCTGTAACATAGCAATTAAGTGGAAAAACTAACAAGAAGTATCAAAGAAGTTTAAACCCTATAATCAACAGTGAATATAGCTAAAATGTAAATACATAAATACACCCACATATATGTGTGTGATCATCATCATCATCGTTTAACGTCCGTTTTCCATGCTGGCATGGGTTGGACGGTTTGACTGAGGTCTGGATAGCCAGCAGCTGCACCAGGCTCCAATCTGATCTGGTAATGTTTCTACAGCTGGATGCCCTTCCTAATACAAACCACTCTGAGAGTGTAGTGGGTGCTTTTTATGTGCCACCAGCACAGGAGCCAGTCAGGTGGGCTTGGCATTGATCGTGTTTGGAGAGTGTTTTTTACATGCCACCTGGACAGGAGCCAGTCAGGAGGGACTGGCATTGGCCATGTTTGGATGATGCTTTTTACATGCCACCAGCACGGGAGCCAGTCAAGTGGTCTTGGCATCAATCATGTTTGGATAGTGCTTTTTACATGCTACCGGCATAGTAGCCAGTCAGCAGGTACTGGTATTGGCATGTTTGGATGGTGCTTTTTATATGCTACCAGAATGGGAGCCAATCGGCAGGCACTGACCACAGCTATGGTTTTGGTTTTATTTGACTCTACAGGTCTTCTCAAGCATATCATATCACCTGATGCATCAAGGGTACTCTTAAATGCGCCGAACATGCAACACTGGCATCGGCCATGGCTGCAATCTCACTTTAGTTGCTGAGTTTTCTCAATCACAGCATATTTCCAAAGGTCTCAGTCTCCTGTCATTGCTTCTGTGAGGCCCATTGTTCGAAGGTCATGCTTTGCTATCTCATCCCATGTCTTTCTGGGTCTATACACACACACACACACATACACATCATTATTATTGATATCATTGTTATTAAGGTGGCAAGGTGAGAGCATCATTAGCACATTGGACGAAATGTTTAGTGGCATTATTTCTTCTGGTTTTACATTCTGACTTCAAATTCTGCTGAGGTCAACTTTGCCTTCCATTCTTTTGGGATCAATAAAATAAATATAAAATCAATATAATCAAGAAGCCCACTCTCCACATAATTTCAGGCCATGTGCCTATTGTAGAAAGGATTGCTATTATTATTTAGGCAGCAAGCTGGCACAATTTTTAGCATATTGGACAAAACGATTAGCAGCCTGGTTCTATGTTCTGAGTTCAAATGCTACTGAGGTTGATTTTGCTGTTCATCTTTTCAGGGTTGATTAAATAAGTGCCAGTTGAGAACCAGGGTTGATGTAACTGTCTAACCCTTCCCACTAAAATTTCAGGCTTTGTGTGTCTCCCTCACATACCTGTCTGCACATATCTACCATATCCACCTAACCACTCCAATTTCTCTCACCATCACTTATCCATCTCTAAACATTTCTCCTCATATACTGATGAAACATTCCCCTCTAACCCATTTATATCCCCACCCCCTGTTATGTTCCATTTATATTCCCCTCCAACTGCATCTCCAATACCATCTATTTCTCTCTCTCTCTCTTTCTTTCTCACTCTGGCTGTCTTTCTCTATCTTTTTCTGTAACCCTATCTCCCCTTCCACTCCTTTCTTTTCATACTGGGTTAACCAAGCATCTCCTCTATAGTAATGCACCCATCTCTATCTCTAGTATTCTCTAACCTCTTCTCATGGTACCACTCCCTCTTCAAGCTGACAGGTTTTTATTTTGCAACCTTGCTTGTACTGGTGCCATGTAAAAGGCACCCAGCACACTGTAAAGTAATTAGCATTAGGAAGGGTATCCAACCTTAGAATCCAAGCCAAAGCAGACAATAGAGCCTGGTGCAGCTCTCTAGCTTACCAGCTCCTCTCTAACTGTCCAGCCCATTCCAGCATGGAAGACTGACATTAAATGATGATGATGATGGTGGTAGTGGCGAAGGTGGTGATTGTGATGATGAAGATGATGGTCAACATCATCATCACCATCATTACTCTCTGACTGGTATATCTAGTCATTGGGATGACACTCTAAATACTTTGGCAGTCAGCAAATACCACTGGTTGCTGGTGACTGTCACCTGTAGAAGAGCTGTGATGTTGAGGTTTGTCCATTACTTGACGTTGCCAGACAAAGATAATTTTTAAAAATCTCTTCTTCACGCTCTGTGAATTGAGCTTAAGTGAATGGTTTTTGGCCTGGGTGTTGTGTTAGGATACACGACCATAGCAGGTGAGCTTTGAACATTTCATTGTATTAAAGTGTTTTGTGTTTGGTTGCACACTTAGTTACTTGTTGCATGACAAAGTTGTTTGCCTTGTTCTGTGAAAGAGATGTGTTGCAGCCTTCTCAAACACTTGTACTCCAACATCAGCTTTGCCATCACTCTCTCTCTCGTCCTCCCTCTCCCCCCTCTCTCTCTGTATGTGTGCTTGTTATTCTAATTATTCTATTACCTGTTTATTCTCATTTGAAATATTTGCAGGAAGGTAGGGGAGTTTGTTTATAGATCATTACCTCCCTTTATACTGACTATTTATATATATATATATATATATATATATATATAATAAATATTAGGGAATAAATCCAAATTTACAGGGAAAAAATCAGATTTAGGATTAAATCCAATTTTATAGTAAAATATTATAAAATATTATTAGAGACAAAACCACTATTTTGCAAAACAAACAAGGAAAGACTTAATCAATACATAAAATTTTAATAAATAGTCAAAAAAACCGCCACTACAATTGTTTCTTGTCTTGATCGACAATCTTCAGGTGGACTTCCAGTTTCAAATTATGAAATTTGAAACTGACTTGTAAATTGGAAGTCCACCTGAAGATTGTCGATCAAGACAAGAAACAATTGTAGTGGCGGTTTTTTTGACTATTTATTAAAATTTTATGTATTGATTAAGTCTTTCCTTGTTTGTTTTGCAAAATAGTGGTTTTGTCTCTAATAATATTTTATATATATATATATATATATACACACATACATACACACACACACACATATATACATCATCATCATCATCGTTTAACGTCCGTTTTCCATGCTAGCATGGGTTGGACAGTTCAACCAGCTCCTGTGAAGCCAGGATGCTGCGCCAGGCTCCAGTCTGATCTGGCAGTGTTTCTACAGCTGGATGCCCTTCCTAACGCTCATGGCTTCCCAGACCCCGGTCGAACCATCCAACCCGTATATATATATATATATATACATATATTATTAGGAAGCTTGCCTTCCAGCCACATGGTTTAGGGTTCTGTCCCACTGTGTGGCATCTTGAGTAAGTGTCTTCTGCTATAGCCTCAGGCCAACCGAAGCCTTGTGATTGATTTTGGTACGCAGATGTTACCATCATGAGTGTAAGTGCTTGTGCCTCCTAACAGGGTGGGGAAAAGATATATATATTCCTCTTTCATACATTAACTAAAAGCATGTATGTTTGAAAAAGTTTATCGAAAGCGCTCATACAATAGGGAAAAAAATTTTTCCAAAATAGGTTAGTAACATCCTGATAAAAGATTTTACTACTTTAAAAAAAAAAAAATTCTTTTTAAATATCCATTTTATACTAAAAATATATTAAGTAATTTTTCACAAAGACTTTCAAATATATCATCATCATCATCATCATCATTTAACGTCCGTTTTTTCATGCCAGCATGGGTTGGACGGTTTGACTGAGGTCTGGTGAGCCAGAAGGCTGCACTAGGCTCCAATCTAATCTGACAAAGTTTCTACAGCTGGATGCCCTTCTTAATGCCAACCACTCCGAGAGTGTAGTGGGTGCATTTATGTGCCACCGGCACGAGGGTCAGTCAGGCGTACTGGCATCGACCACGCTCAAATGGTGCTTTTTACATGCCACCTGCAAAGGATCCAGTCCAGCAGCACTGGCAACAACCACACTCGGAGATCAACCTTTGCCATCTTGAAGTCTGTTTCTTTAGTACACTTCCGCCTTGTCCAAAAATTCCCCTTCCGGTCAACTTATACTTAAAAGGCCACCCCACACGTGCTCTATCTCATTCACCTAGCAGCTATATCCTGAGTACAGATAAGTTGAAAACTTATTTTCACTTCTCGACCAATCATACTACACTCAAAACATGTTTTTATCTATCTATCTATTTTATCTACTTACTAATTACTAATACGCTTAAGCATTCCCTAAGTCCTCTCATCATTAAGTATTCCCTAATTCCTCTCATCATTATGTGCCGATAATTTCTCCATTTCTCCACCGTCCCTTTATTAATTTTGCCCGTCCAAGTCCTCGCTCTCTCGTCTATCAACCTTCGCGTATTCGCGGTGCACCCGCCCTGCCCACCCCCACCACTTATACCGGATATCTCTATATTTTTGCTCCATCTATACCGGATGTCGCTTCTCCCACCACCATTATAGGTGTCTACTCTTCGAACCCCCCCCTTCAATACGCTATTTCACCATGCATTACCCCTCTCGTGATATCCTACGTTCTACTTGTCTAGAACCTGTCATCGTTTCTCTGAACACCCCTCCCCACTGGTGCTCCTCTATATTTCTGCCCCCCCCCACATAAAGAGCACCATCCGAACGTGGCCGATGCCAGCACCGCCCCGACTGGCTTCTGTGCAGGTGGCACATAAAAAGCACCAACCAACCGTGGCCGATGCCAGACCCCTCTGGCACCTGTGCAGGTGGCACGTAAAAAGCACCCACTACACTCGCGGAGTGGTTGGCGTTAGGAAGGGCATCCAGCTGTAGAAACACTGCCAGACCAGACTGGAGCCTGGGGCAGCCCCTGGCTTCCCAGACCCCGGTCGAAACCGTCCAACCCGTGCTAGCGCGGAAAACGGATGTTAAACGATGATGATGATGATGATATATCATTAGAGTGATACCTATTGCTTTGTAGGTTTGTCCAGGATGTAAGAAAATAAGTTTACCATTGCTAATAGTGTTTAAACATGCTTCTTTTTTTTCATTAGTATCTGTAGTACAGTATCTTAACCCTTTTGAATTTTACATTTCCATGGAATTACACTGTTACGTGTGTTTTGATAAATTTTGGGGATAAGAATCTGGTGGGATTTAGTCACTATTAATTTTAGGTTTGGTGTTCTTATGTAAAATATTGATACAAGGTTTTAATTCAATTTAAATATGGTCACTTTAAAGTTTTGAATTTTAGAAACTGCAGCATTCTTATTTGTCCCAGCATTGAAAGTAAAGGGTAATATAACAATAATAATAATCCTTTCTATTATAGGCACAAGGCCTGAAATTTGGTGGGAGTGGACTAGTTTATCACATCGATACTAGTACTCATTTGGGTACTTATTTCATTAACCCCAAGGATGAAAGGCAAAGTTGACTTTGGTGGAATTTGAACTCAGAATGTAAGATGGACAAAATGCTGTTAAGCATATTGCCCAGCATGAAATGATAAAATAATAATAACAATCCTTTCTACTAAAGGCACAAGGCCTGAAATTTGGGAGGAGGGTCTAGTCGATTGCATTGAGCCCAGTGTTTCACTGGTACTTAATTTATCGACCCTGAAAGAATGAAAGGCAATGCTGACCTTGATAGAGTTTGAATTCAGAATGTAGCTGCAGACGAAATACCAGTGAGCATTTTGTCTGGCATGCTAACAAATCTCTCAGGTCGGCACCTTAATAATAATAATATAATAATAATAATAATGGTTTAAAATTTTGCCACAAGGGCAGCAATTTTGGTGGAGGGCATGAATTGATTACATCAACCCCCCCCCCCCAGTGTTCAACTGGTACTTATTTTACTGACACCCCAAAAGGATGAAAGGCAAAGTCAACCTCAATGGAATTTGAACTCAGAACATAGTGACAGACAAAATTCTGCTAAGCATTTCGCCCAACCTGCTAATGATTCCACCATCTCACTGCCTTAATAATAATAATAATAATAATAATAATAATAATAATAATAATAATGAAAATAATGATAATAATAATAATAATTGCTTCTAATTTTGGCTCAGGGCCACCAATTTTAGGGGGACAGGGATAATCAATTACATTATATATATGTATATATATATATATATATATATGACCTATACTGTGAGTAAATTGTGGAGAGATATTCTTTTAAATTCAGTAAGTGCTGATTATTTTTTGATGACTGCACTTGACGTGGAAAATCATTAGACTCCATTTAGTTCTTTTGTATAAAGGGAGATAAATTTTGATTGCTGATATGCTAGAATGATATTTTGAAACGCCACTTGGTTGATGAATAAGTGGATGAGAGTGTATTTAACCCTTTTGTTACCAGCCCTGCTGAAACCGGCTCTGGCTCTGAGTACAAATGTCTTGTTTTCATAAGTTTTGAATTAAAATCTTCCACCAAACCTTAGTCACAATTTATGTTCCTAACACTAGCATAATGATAATCAAGTAATTTTACTAAATTCTTTGTTATATTTAAAGTAATTGAAAGAAACACAGAGCATCCCAAAATAAATACAGTTACGAAAGGGTTAATATAGGAAACATTAAGAAAAAAATGGTTAATGACAACTAATATTATTTTTCCATATTTCTGGTAAACTATTTCTGGTTGGAAAGCAAACTTCTGACCATACAGCCACATAAATATTATTGTACCTTTATAATTTTACTGTTCCAGGTATTATGCATTAAATATGCCAACACTCACTCACCTGCTGTTTATGATGCCGAGTGTGTCCTTGGATTATTTAATTTCTGAACAGTTGTATTGTTTTTTTTATCAACAAACACACATATCTTTATATTTACGTAGTGATTTGTCTATTACAATGTTGGTGTGTATGTATGTGGCTAAATGTCTCTGATGAGTTCAGTATAATACTGAATCTTAATCAGAGTTGTCTTTTTTACTTATGGGGAAAAGTGCAAATATAATATTAGTCATTAACAAAATATTCTCCCCTGAAACATTTTATTGTACTTCAGATGTCTAATGTGTCACACATTAAATAGTCTGACTGATATATTTACTGCACAACTGTCATTTTGCTGTAAATAAAGTGTTATCTTATATATAAGTGCTACAGACATTGGAGCACAATGTCCCAGTTGATCCAGAATGAAAGTTCAGGTGGCTGAGTGCTCCACAGAAAATGCATACCCTTAATGTAGTTCTCAGGGAGATTCAGTGTGATACAGAATGTGACAAGTCTGGTCCTTTTAATTACGAGGCAACTCACTTTTGCCAGCTGAGTGGACTGGAACAGTGTGAAATATGCCACTGGGTATCAAACCCACGACCTGGTAACCATGAGCTGAATACCCTAACCACTAAGCCATGTACCTTCACATAATTCTGATTTAGAGAAGTTTAAATTCACTCTACAACCTTGTGAATAATACTGAATTCTTACTAACTCTTAACTTTGTTTTCTTATATAAGGTAATATGAGGAATAAGGGAAGTAACTTTGATGTTTACATATCCTCCTTGGCTGGTGAAATTAAAGTTACAGATATGTAGCTTAAAATTCTATTTAATCATTTAGTATTCAAACTGGCCATATCCAGCCAAAATATTCGATGCATTTTATGTTCAAACTAGCCAGATCCAGCCTCTCACACTTACCCTACAATGTTCTAAAAGTAAGCAATCACATTATGAAAATTTTGAAGCTATAAGATAATCCATAATTAATTCAAGATTGGAGCCTGGTGCAGCTATCTGGTTCACCAGCCCTCAGTCAAAATCGTCCAACCCATGCTAGCATGGAAAGCGGACGTGAAACGACGATGATGTTGATGAATTCAAAACAATATGAATAAATAGACATAACGTTTGATAGAATAATCTGAATGCTAAAGGGTTAAACAAAAAGACCTTAATCTATTTGTAACTTCTTTTGAAGTGGTGTTTCATTAGGATTAAAGAACACCTCTCCAGCTGATTATGGATTCCTGCACAAGTGTGTACCAGGTTTCTCATGGAAGATTAACAGTTGTTCATACATACAAGTTTCCTGTTACTAGGCTGCTGATGGTGTTGAGAAAAGCAATGCTGATATAGCTTGTTTACCAGTGTTGTTGTAGGTGCTGCTGTCAGAATGCAAAAGCTGGAACAGATACTATAAGGCTTACCATCTGATGCTCTAACAGTTCCCAGATTGGTACCTTTCTTAGATGAATTCCGAAAGATGAAAGACACTATTGAATATTTGCTTTGTTAATTGTTTACTACAACTTTGGTGTGTAAGTGTTTGGCTGGTAAGTTCAGTATAATACTGAAACATGTCCAGAGTTGTCTCCTGTACTTACTGGAACAGTTGAAACATAACAGTTGATATCAACTAATGGGATTTCAGCTCAAGGGTACAGAGAGCTGGGAAAAATTTTACTGAGGTTTTTTATCCAATGCTCTTATGATTCTGTAAAATCACCACATAAGTGACACATAGCAATATTGTTTTAGGCCTTTCTCATGATCTGTGTCAAAGCAAAAACTGAGTTCTTAGAATCAGTAAAACACACCAATTTCCAATTTTGTCTCTTTCCTAGTAAAAGATCTTTGTCAGCATTGTTTTCAAAAAGAAGTTAATGGTTGAGTGAAGAAGTAAATAATTTAACTAAGCATTTTAATTAATTTATTTCGACACTGATGTTGTTTAGACTGAAGATGTCCTTGATTAAATAGACTAACGATTAAAGGTATTCTAGTTATGGTAAGCCTGATCTTTTTTGAAACATAGTGTATCTAGAACTACATTGTTCAATGTAACCTTCCATTTTAAAGATGAAAATGTATAATTTGAGAAAGACTTGGTTGCTATTTCTGACAGATTGAGTCATCACATTGAGCTAATTATTAGCTTATATGAATTGTGTTTGAGTGAAACAGATAAAGCAACACTTAAAAGAATTTTATTTAGATATTTATTTTCTACTCTAACTGAAAAATAATCACAGGACTTGGGTTTAAAAAGTTTCATGTCACATTCTAAAATTCAGCATATGCGTGCACATACACACACACATACACACATGGTTCAAATTTCTTCAGCTATGAACATTTTGGACTGAAAGAATCTCGGTTGTATTTTTTATTCGACTAGAGTGAAGTATGCAGTTATTTCCCTTCACACAAATTTACATTGATATAGCTTGTCCCCCCCACACTCTCTCACCACTAGATAAGCTATCGGAAAGTGCAGATGACCCAGTTGATAGTGGTCACCAGCCAAAAGATTAGCAGTCCATCTACTTTGATGAGCACTGCTTTGTATTCATTGCTAACTTAGCAACAATGAAAAATTAATGGCTGTTTATTTTCTTCATTTAAATGTAGCTTAGAAATCGGTCGGATCAAACAGATTGACAGGCTGTATATAAACTACATAAGGATGAAGTCAACAATGGTTCCTCTATAGCATCCCCTCCCTGCTTTTCTCATCACTATGTGCATAATTTTGATCGTAGTTCTGTTAGTTTAAGACTGATCTGAAGTTACACAATAGCTTGGTAGTAAGGTGTATTTATCAGACTGCTCAACCAGGGCTGATGTGGGTTCACACAATAACCCAATAATGAGGTAAATCAAAGTGATGGTTAAATAATCATACAAAACATTGTATTTTATTTATTAACCAGATTGTTACCTGTCGCTTCACTGCTGGTAAAACTATGTTTTAATCATGCACAGCCCTTCATAAATTGTTCAAAGTAAATTTCTTTTTTAAAGTCTGTTTTGCTCTGTCTATATGTTGAAAGATACAGAAACAAACAAAAAAGTGTGCATACACACATGCACATGAGTGAATTTAGTAGACAGAAACTGAAAGAAGCCCATTGTGTGTATGTGTGTATATATACACACACACACACTAGCAAAAATTGTCTGTGAGTGTGCATGCAAGTTTGAAGGTTTATAACTAGAGTTCCACCTAACTGATTTGATTGAAATTTCAGACATGCATTTGGTATGTTCCAAGGCATGTTTTAGTCATAACAACTGCTTTCATTAATGTTCAGTTTTCGCAAAAACTCGATTGATAATTATCGATTTTTTTCACAAAGTCGTCCGATTTCAACCAAACTTGGTACACATTTGTAGTTTGACCCATGGCATCGTGGTACTCAGCAGATGACCAGAAGACTGAAACTGAACTACAGAAGCACAATGAATTTTTCCAGGCCAGCATGCGAAAGACTGTCATGACCTCCTAGTGCAAGTCTTCTGATTGAAGCTTATCAAACTAATGGAACTTCTTAAGGGAGGACAAATATTTGACCCCATTAGATGTGATATGTTTACTGTTGAATGGTAAAAGAAAGGCCTATCACATACTCACATTCTAATCTGGCTCTCCATAAAAATACCTCCCGACGATATTGACAAGATTATCTCTGCCGAGATATCAAACCCATCTACTGACAGTTAATAGTTAAGGCAACCATGATCCATGGGCCATGTGGACACGGATTCAATTTAGGCTCCCCTTGCTTGAGCAACAATATCTGCTGCAAGAAGTTTCCAAAAATATTTCTGAAGGAAACGCAAACTGGCGTTGAGGTGCCAACCTGCAGATGGTGGCTTTACCATGAAAATTGGACAACATGAGGTTGACAACAGATGGGTTGTACCATATTCACTGCTTCTTTCGAAGACGTTTGGTGCCTACATCAATGTGGAGTGTTGCCATTCTGTCAAGTCCATCAAGTATATCTGTAAATATAGAGCTCAGATGCCACTATGTTCAGTCTACAGCTGGAAAACTGCCGTGACATGGTCATACAATACCAAGTTGGCCATTATATTAGCAGTAACAAGGCCTTCTGGTGTATTTTTGGTTTTCCAATATACCAAAGGCACCCACCCATCAAGCAACTTGCAGTTCACCTGGAGAACAGTCAAAAGGTGTACTTTACCAATGCGATTGCTGCCAGAATGGTTGAAGAGCCTTGACAAACTAGTCTCACTGCATTCTTCGCTCTGTGCCGGAATGACCCTTTTGCAAAAACTCTGCTTTATCCCCAGGTTCCGTCCTACTACACATGGACTAAGCAACAATGGGTGTGCAGAAAGTCAGGCCAGCCAGTTGATTGGCAACCTGGTGTAAAGTTTCACAGCTGTCTTAGGAGAATTTACACGGTGCATCCGAGCCAACATGAACGCTTTTATCTTCACCTTCTATTACATGAGGTATGTGGGCCTCAGTCGTTTGATGACTTAAGGACTGTTGATGGCTCAGTTTGCAGTACTTACAGGGAAGCATGCCTCAAGTGCAGTTTGCTGGAAGATGATGCGTAGTGGGAGGCTACGTTATTTGAAGCTGTTGCATCCCAGACACCTAAGCATCTAGGAGCTCTATTTGCTGTAAGCTGCAAATTTGTGAACTGAACAACCCTTTCTCTTTGTGGCTCAAAATTTAAAGATGACTTATCGGAGGACTTCATACATCAGGCGAAGTTGCTTTTTCGTAGGATAGAAAGTATAAGCAATGAGGTATACAATCAAGCCTTGATTGACATTGAAAATACAGTCGCATCACTCAGTGGGAATGACTTGCCCTCATACAGTCTGCCTAAACCGCTGCGTTCAGAGTCAAATTTACTTTCTACAGCTATTTTGCGAGAGACGTCCTATGACACTGTTGCCCTTGCCAATTTCATCCTAGAAACTGAACTAAAGCTTCTTCCTGATCAACAGTATGTTTATAGTATTGTGACTGATCATGTGCGCCACAGGAAAGGTGCTTTGTTTTTTCTTGATGCTCCAGTTAGTAGAGGCAAAATCTTTCTAATGAAGCTCATCCTAGTGAAGATCAGGATGTAAAAGAGCATTGCGGTTGTGGTCGCATCTTCAAGGATTGCTGCAACTTTGCTGCCTGGCAGCAGAACTGCACACTCCACCTTTAAGTTGCCCCTCAATTTAACTAAGTCAGAAACACCTACCTGCAATATAAGCAAGTGCTGAAATGCTATCAACTTATTGTGTGAGAATGAGTGTACAATGGCCCACGAGGGAGCTTTTGACACATTGAACAAAACCCTTCAGGATATCAGGGGTTGTGAAGTCTCCGTGGGAGGTGTTACGCTTTTGCTTTCAGGTAACTTTAGGCAAACTCTTCCTTTTATCCCCAAAGGCACGTGAGGAGATGAGGTTCAAGCATGCCTTAAGTCGTCTCCACTCTGGCGTCATGCTGTACACATGAGCCATGTCAGCAACTGTTAGATGTTAATTTCTATAGACTTTTCAACCCTCCATGGAATTTGTTGTTGGTGGTCATCATCATCATCATCGTTTAGCGTCCGTTTTCCATGCTAGCATGGGTTGAACGGTTCTACTGGGGTCTGTGAAGCCAGAAGGCTTCATCAGGCCCAGTCAAATCTGGCAGTGTTTCTACGGCTGGATGCCCTTCCTAACGCCAACCACTCCGTGAGTGTAGTGGGTGCTTTTTACGTGCCAGGTTAAACATAACTGAATAAGGTTGATCAAACACACATGGACATATTTGCAAAATCAAAAATGAACACAGTACCCATGACTTTCAGAAACATTTTTTCATGTTCAGAATTGCTGAAGCATGGAATAAACTACCTCCATCAGTTGTTAGCTGTTGAGACACTACATCCTTCAAAATTTTCATGCTTCCTGAAATTTACCAACAGTATATCTGATGTCCCCCACCTTTTTATTTTAAAGACTCATTCGCTGATAACTCCCTGTGTATTATTCTATGTACTGTTCATGCACTTTTGACTACTTTTTCTGATGGCTTGTAGTGCAGCTGGGCACTATATAATAACTTCATTGTATATATTCATTTTGAACTTTTGCAATTTGGTTGTTGTTTAGTCTCAGAACAGTCCTGACTAAACAGACCTATGATCAAAGACAATCCCGCTTTGACTATCTTGTCTTTTTCCTATCTGCAAAGATTCCATGATTACATTATCCAGTGTATTTGTTTTAAGATGATAGGTTGTAATTTGAGTGAGATTTTGCTACTATTGTTAGCATGTTGAGTGACCATGTATAGAATCATTCTGGTTTATGGGAAAGGAGGGAAAATGTAGGCAAAATGGATATACTGCCATACCCGTCCAAACTACTTTCTTAAGAAAGCAGTTTAAAGGAAAGAAAATTGGGAAAACAAACCTTTATTCATGGTTTGGGAAATGGGATATAGTCATAGACATTGAATGGAGACAGGTGGATGTATTGAGTCGGTACATTATTTTCGTAATTTTCTCTTTATATACCTACTTCACATTTTGTTTAACCATTTTTCATATTTCTCTTTTATTTATTATATTTCAGGTGGTAAAAACTGATCAGACATCAGATGAAACCTTTCAATCTTTGTTGGATTTTGGTAAGGCCATGAAGAAGACGACTGTGAAATGTAAGGTAAGACCTAGAATATGAAATACATAGGTGTATGTTTGTAGCTGTGGACACCAGACAATAATGTGGGTACTATAGTGTAGCTGTGTGGTAGTGGATGGTGATGTCACCATTTTTACTTTTCATAGACTGAGTGAAGTTAATGTAATGTTCACTTTGAATTCTCTAAGATTAATGGGTTTTTTTTATACCTCTATATCTCAATGAGATTATAATCCAAGCTGTGTCTTCATGAACGACTTCTGCACGTTCTAGTAATTATTTTAAATTAATCTTTGTCTGAAAAATTATGGAAAGGAGATCCCATACATGTTTTCTACATGTAGATATGTTGTAATTCCTATCCTGTAATGAAATATGTGTGATATGGAATTACAGATATACAAAATTTTCCAGTTTTTGTCTTTATATATATATATATATATATATATATATACACATGCACACTTGGAAGTTGATGTAAAAATACAAGATATTTTCAGTGGAAGGAGGTCAGGTTGGCAAAGGGCAACCTCCAAAACAAGGTAAAAAAGGAACACAATTTCCTCACTTACTCTGCTTGTTAATTGAGATGGAAATACCGAAACTGAATATTTTACTCACACTCTGAAAAAGAAAAAAAGCACAAAAAATTAAAATAAAGGAAGAAAGTTAATATAATTTTGTTTTATCTTTCAAGGACACTCCTGGTTTTATTGTCAACAGACTTTTGGTACCTTATCTGATGGAAGCAACTCGTTTGATAGAGAGAGGTAAAATAAATTTCAACTTCTGTTAAAACACCTGTGTCCTTTCCTTTTCTTTGATTCACTGTTAGCCTGATTATACTTATAAATTATAGATTAGCCTAATGTTTCGTTACAAAAGTGAAAGTGAGCTTGTGAGGATTGAAATAGGGACAAAGAAACATTTTTAATAAGATGGTTTTATAGTCGTAGAATTAAAATTGTTTTATAACATTGTAAACATATCCAAGACCATGGTAAAGAAGGAATTTTATGGATGTAAATTCTATTTTGCCTCATCATTTCTCAAAAATGGTGGGTGGGTGGGTAGAGGTAAAATTTTTCTTAATAGCTTGGTGACGATGGTGGAACTAGTATTTGTCAATCTGAGAACCACCAGATTAACTTAATCTTATAGATTTTATCTTTTATCTTCTACTTGTTTTAATCATTGGATTGCAGCCATACTGGGGTGTTCGTCAGGAAGGGTTTTCAACTGCAGTACTTATATTTTTTGTTTTTGAAGTTTAGTACTTATTTTATTGGACTCTTTTGCTGAACGGTTCAGTTACAGGGATGTAAAAAAAAAAAAAACCAACATCTGTATGGTGGTGGGGAACAAACGCAAACACACATATACATATATACACATACATATATATTTACAAACACACACACACACATATATACATATATATATATATGTGTATATATCAATAATAATAAAGGGTAAAATTAATTAATCAGTAATTAATAATCCCACCAAGTAGTGTTCAGCATGTTAAAAGGACCATTTACAGTAAACTTAAACATTACGTTTTATAATTATGAGTATAATTATAATTAGAGTTCAGCAAAAGAAAACAAATAAAATTGCTTTGCCACATACCGAACTTTTAGAAATAGCAGCCAAAGAACTTAGCTATTTCTTCTACTATAAGAAGAATCTCCCAGATAATGTATACTCAAAAACAATTCACGTAGGCATAGGGGAAAAAATAACGAAAATTCACTCGGCATTTGATTACTTGTGGATGCGTTTCTGAGTTAGATAGATATGGAGATGCAAGAATTACATCTTCATTCTACCATTCTCTTCATCAGCACAAAGATTTCAAGATTTTAAAGTAGACAGCACTGAAAAAATTGAACATACCTATTTGATTCAAATAACATCAGACAAACTATATCCAACTCCAATGCCAACAAATTCAAAACATATATATACGAAATAATATATATATGAAATAATACAAAGTACTGGAAAATGAAAGCACAAATCCTAGGCATCTACCAAATTCCCAAATGCATAAATGAAGATATCCAATCAATGTAATTGAATCATATATTTATACACATCAACATAGATAATGCATGTTTAGGTGTAAAGATTCTCCAAGGGTATAAAGAATAAAACCAAGCATACATAAAAATATAGGAGAGATATAAAAGAATATAAAAATATATAAAAGTACATATAAAATCACATATAAATAAGGATTACATGTAAAACGTTATGCATGATAAATATAGCGGGCGCAAAGCGAATGAGAGGTTGATAAATATAGGAATAAAAATGTCAATCTTCAAAATGGCAGGCTGCCTAAATTGTCTAAAATTTCTAATACATCTAAATTATGAGATAAAAGTGACTCAAGATATCAAGGTTAAGAACAGTAAATAAAAAGGATCTGAAAAATAGGAGGGTGTTTTATCTACGGCTGTTTTAAGGGTACATTACCAGTCAGGGTTTAAAAAGTTAAACTTCCATATATGTAATGTCCCCATCATGTTGCATTATCCTTATGGAAATCTGACAGAGATGTGATCTATTGGTTCCATTCCCTTAAGTATAAAAAAAATCTACTAGATTTATACAGTTCAATATTTTGAAGTACTATGCTTCAATCTCCCCTATTCTTCTTAACAAAGCATTAATATTTGCCCGTAATTTTACTAACATCCGTAAGTTGGACATAGATATCATTCTGGCAGTCAGGATGACCTTGATCAATTACAATGATCAAAATTGGGTAAGGGCTTATTCCATGGACCTATTTGACATAACCATGGGCTCTTCAGACTCAGCACAGATTACGGATTGAGTGGGCTTGTATCTTCTTGTGGAAATAAAAAGTAGCTTCCCTATTCTATCTGGGGGTTTATATAGGGATGATGCCCTACTTATTGCATGCGGTCTGCCTGATCCTGCTGCTGAAAGGGTAAAAAAGAATTTAAGGAGATTTTGTAAAAAATTTCTTTAACCTTGATATCATTTTCAATATCAGCCCTAAAATGGCTAACTTTCTAGATGAGCACCAAACTTTACTACCCATACAAAAAGCCAAACCAAACCCTCCAGTACGTCAGTGTTTCCTCTAAACACCCTAGCTCAACTATTAATAACATCGTAGTCATCATCTCTATTTGGGTGTTAAATCTATCCGTTAACGAGGAAATCTTCAATCAACACGCTCCTATATATAATAATTACCTTGAAATTAAGTGGCTTTAATAAAAATATATACTATATACCAGATACTAAATTAAAAATAAAAATTGCAAATATGGATCCTAATAATAGCATAGGTATAAGAGAACTAGGTTAATTAAATGATCAACAGCATATTAAATGCTTTAGACTGAGAAATCATAGGTACTATAATAATCATAATAACTGTAAGTATAAACCTTCTACTCTTGAGACTTCTAATATAATAAGAAAGTCTAAATCCAGAATATGTGAAGTTATTTGGTTTGCTCTTCCTTTTTCACTTAGGGTCAATAATCTACCTAGATTGTTTTTTTTAAATTCTACAATCTTCCCAAAACATCATAAATATTACACTGTTTGTAATAAATCCACTGTAAAATTTTCATACTTGGCAATGCCTAATTTAGGAACAATAATAGCTTCTATAAATAGGGGCAAAATTAAATGAATATTGAAAAAGGTCATCAATAGTGTAACTAATAATAATTTAGGGAAAGGACTACGTAGGATATAGCTAAAAACAAGGACAAAAATAGTGCAACTAATAATAATGCTTTAGAACTAGCACTATGTATTAATGGAAATAAGGGTAAAGTTAAGGTATTGACCCCAAATACTAATGTAACATATAATAATAATCAAACTTTAATTAATTTAAAACCAGGTACCATACCCCAATCTAATGATATCAATAATGCTGGAAATATAGATAAGAACAGTAATAGTAGAATGCAACTGAATAAAATTGTAACTTCAGAGCCCCACAAACCTGTCCACTTGCAGGATCATGTCTTCGATACAATGTTGTGTATAAATGTATAGTTAGCATACCCAATAGACAAAACAAGATATATATATGTAGGTAGTACAATAGACTTCAAAAGGCGATATAGGACCCATCTGAATTCCTTTTCAAACCCTAAATATAAGAATTCCACTACCTTAGCAGCATATATAAACTTAGGGATTATAACTTGCCTTATGACCTGATATGATCCTTAATTGCAAGGGCTCCTCCATATGGTAATGGTTCAGATAGGTGTACATTGTGTGTAAGGGAATCGTATATAATCCTTAAATTATATAACGCTTGTATGTTAAATAAGTTTTCAGACGTGATCCCTTCCTGTAGCCATAAATTTCATTCTACATTTCTGAAAACCTATAAAATTAGATCTACTAGCTAATTGAATTAGAATAATGTTGTAGTTATAATTATGATTCCCCAATATTTTGACTCATCCACTCATGGCATACATGTGTTCATATTCATATGAGCTGTAAATCATTTTGTTAGGAAATTTTGATTCTGCTTATTAGTATGATACCAGCCACATTTTCGTGAGTGGTGATTTATTGTGATATTGCTTGGTTTTTTTTAACACTTTGTTGACACTTTGTTCTATTTGTTATACTGCCTTGTGGCAATTGTTAAATTTATTGTTGGTTTTACTGCTTAAAGACTGTTCATTGCTTCTAGGAAGTATTTGTTTTTCATTCCCCCGCTGGGGGGAATAATTATTTAAAAAAAAAAGCATGTGCGGCGGTTAAGTTGCTAGGAGTCTGGTTTGGTCCAGACCTCAAAGGAGAGAAGAACTGGGCTGAGGTTTTGAGTAAGGTGGTATACATAGTCAAGACCTGGTCTTGGCAGTGGCTATCCCTGAAAGGGAGGGCAGAGGTGGCCAATGTGCTCATCACATCGGTCATTACCTACTGCCTAGCCATCGTTCCTTGCCCAGATTTGTGGTTGATCAAATTGGAAAGACAGCTCTTTTGTTTTTTGTGGAAGGGCTCAACGCCACTTATAAGATGCTCTTTTTGCTGTCAAAGACCATTAATGGGAAAACTAGGTATGCCTTGGCTGTTGATGCACTGAGGTTGAGGCATTTCTGGATTCTTTTGGATGGTGGACAGGTGTGGTCTCTGCTGGCGAAACAGATGTTTCCCTCGTTCACTAGTTTCGGTGGACGGGAAGCTTAGTACTTTCATAGATCAAGGTTGAGTGAGTGGCATACGGAGTGTCGCAAAGCACTCCTGCTATATATATCACTTGACTCCGTAGGTCATGAATGACCATGGGTGCATCTAAGAGGTTTCCCTTTGGGGTACAAGTCTGGGTGGAAAGTTGCCTTACTAGCAAATGCACAACCTAGGGTTCTTTTTATGGAAGGCCAGAAGTTGCCCAGGCATACCAGCCTCCCTTCTCCATGCCACCGATGTTATCCAAGGGAAAGGCAAAGGCCAATACAGCTTGGCACCAGTGATATCGCAACTCATTCTACAGCTGAGTGAACTGGAACAATGTGAAATAAAGTGCCTTGTTCAAGAACACAACACACGGCCTGGTCCAGGATTCGAACTCACAACCTCACGATCATAAGTTCGGCACTCTAACCACTGAGCCATGTGCCTTCACACACACACACACACACACATATATATATCTACACACACACATAGTAGCCTGGAGTAGTCTTCTTCCTGGCCAGCTCTTGTCAACCATCCTACACATGCATGTATGGAAGATGGATATTAAATGATGATATATATATATATATATATATATATATATATATATATATATATATGGTCATAAATGATAGAGAAATATTTAGATGAATTTTTATTTGATGATAAAAAAAATAATGTAATTATGATTAATTGCCATGATGAGCTTATTTTGAGATGTCAACATTTTAAATATAAATCATTTTATACTATAAACCTACTTAACATTATGACTGTAATATGTCTTTATTTGTGACAATTTTAATCTGATAGTTGCATTTGTAATCCTATATCTATAAATATGTGCCTATTACTATTTTTTCATTTCTATTAATGCCAACTTTTTTATATATATGTGTATATATATATATCTATGTATATGTTTGTGTTTGTCTATATATATATGTGTGTGTATATATATATATATATATATATAAAATTAAAATTCAATACAAGGCAAAACAGGCTCCTCTTATAGGGATGGAAACATCCAATTTTACACTGGTTTAACTAGTTTAATACCCAATATAGTACAGAATAACTTTTTCACAATTCAAATGGGTATATATTCAATATACAAAAATGAAAAGAAAAGGGTGATTTAAGATTGATTTAAGATTTAATTTATTAACTTAATATTATAATATAATATGATATAATATAATATAATATAATATATAAATATTATAATCCTACAATTGTTTTGATTCAGAGCCAATAATAAATTTATAACAATTCATGTTTTTGAAAATTTTGGGTAAATTTGTTATTGGGTCTGAATCAAAACACTTGTAGGATTGTAATATTACGTATATATTTATGTATGTGTGTATATGTATATATGTCTATAGGTGTGTCTGTCTATGTGTATATATGTGCATTTGTATATTTATTTATATAGATATCTATCTCCCTCTCTCTTTGTTGCTCTAAATGTTTATATAAGCATGTGTTTGTGTTTGTCCCCCCAACATCAGTTGACAGCCAATGCTGGTGTGTTTACGTCCCCATAACTTAGTGGTTCGGCAAAAGAGACCAATAGAATAAGTACTAGGCTTACAAAGAATAAGTCCTGGAGTTGATTTGCTCGACTAAAGGCGGTGCTCCAGCATGGCCACAGTCAAATAACTGAAACACATACATACACATGCACGTATGTATATGTTTATGTATGTATATGTGTCTATATACATTTGACTATATGTGTATATCTACATATGTATATGCATTTATTTATATAGTCAATTCCACCACCTTTATTATAATGATAATTCATGTTTGGAAATTATTCACATACTAAAAATGTTTATAGAATATTTATTTTTTAATTATATTATTAAAATTCCCTTCAGCTTATTAGAAATTACTTTTATTAATTCATAGGTAAGTTATATATCAAATTAATTATTATATATATATATATATATATGGTGTGCTGTGTGAATTTATGGAAAGTTATCCAATAGAACTCAACAAATTTGTTAAAAATGGAGAAGAGATGCTAAAATTTGAAAGAATTTTAATACATGCATATAATTGTTTCAAACAGCGATATTTAAACATGCAAATAATTCATGGTAGAATAATTAAATGAATTTGATTTAATTGATAATTATATATATACATATATAATTATCAATTATATAAATTACCTATAAGATTTTATTTCATGCTGGCTACCTGATATAATCATTAATGTGATTTTATCCTTCAATTCTATTAAGAATAAATAATATTTTATTAATTTATATTAATTTTGTCATTATTGTCTTTGATAATCTTTCTGAATTTTAGCACCACATTCATATTTCGTTATGCTTAGATTTGTATTTAACATAAAATCTATTCCACCTGATGACGTAGCTCAGATTCTATATCATTTTGAAAAAAAATTTTACATTTTTTTGTAAGTAATTTATCTATTATTAAATATTATAATATAAGTTATTTACATATTTTTGGTTTATGAAATAAATTTGTCATGATATTTGGATTTTTTTAAAGATTAAATAAAGATTTGTCTGAATATTTCTCTATCATTTATGACTATATACACTCCTCTTGTATATTACTATATATTCTATATGGTTTGTACAATTACACATTAAGGAGCATATTTTATGAGTACTACCAGACTACCTGAATCTATACTGAGACCTTTGGCAATATGCTGTGCTTAAGAAGAAGACCCATCAAGCCAAGTGAAATCGTAGTCATGGTAGATATTGGTGTCATGCAATTGGCACCTGTGCTGGTGGCACACGAAAGCATCCATTAGATTCTCATAGTGGTTGGCATTAGGAAGGGCATCCAGCTGTAGAAACCATGCCAAATCAGTCTGGAGTCTGGTGCAGCCCCTTGGTTTACCAGCCCTGATGAAACCATCCAACCCATACCTGCATGGATAACAGATGCTAAATGATGATGATGATGATATATATATATACACACACACACACACACATATATATATATATATATATATATATATATATATATATATATATATTTTAAATACGCACACATGGTTGGCTTCTTCCAGTTTCCTGCTCCCAAATCCATTCACAAGGCTTTGGTCAGACAGAGCTATAGTACAAGACACTTGTCCAAGGTTCCATGCAGTGGGACTGAACCTTGAACCATGTGGTTGGGAAGCAAACTTCTTACCCTCAACCATGCTTACACCTATAACTTTTCCTTGGATTTTCGTTTTCTTCCATTTAGAATTACTCACTTTCCTATACTCATTGTAAGAAAACGTAAAATATAGACGTAATTGTTTCTAATAGCCCAAGGGTTATTAAAAGCTGCTACTTAACTCTAGTCACATGTTGTTCGATAGCTAAGAGACAAATGTTTCTTTGGATAAGACATTATTAAAAAATAGCAATTTTCATTTTGAGAACAGGTCTTTATTTCAGATAGCTTAGAGAAATGAAACACACTTAAGTATCCTGTAATGTGTGTGTGTGTGTGAGTGTGCATGCGTGCATGTAAATCTTTGGGTTTATGATTGTGTAATATAATTGCTAGTCATAATGTTGAAATAAGGACTGTTGGAGATGAAAAACCAAGCAGTTCATTGGTGCTTAACATATTGCAAGCAGATCTGAGTTACTATTGTAGAGATGGCACCTCAGATATAATATAGAGCCCACAGATTCATTTCTGTTAGAATGCTGTTGTAGAGTTCTTTCAGATTCACTTAATGTTTGTTCTTTCCATCTATAAAGTACGGTTATAAAATCATCGAAATTGTTATTTTAAGAGAAACAACTTCAGATTTTAAAGTTCTGACGTTCACATTTCACTTTAGCATATTTAGTCATTTATACCTCTGAGGTTTATAAAATTGTTGACAGTAGTCTCAGTGAATGAAGGTGTGTGGCTTAGTGGTTAGGATATTGAACTCATGATAGTAAGATTGTGGTTTCAATTCCTGGGCCAGGTAATGCTTTGTGTTCTTGAGCAAAACACTTCACTTCATATTGTTCCAGTCCACTCAGCTGACGAAAATGAGTATTTCATTTGACAGACTGGTGTCCTATCCAGGGTGGAAAATATCTGCACCATGGAAATTGGAAAATCAGCCCTCTGTGCCTATATGACTTGGGAAGGGTTTTTTATCCTTTTATCTAGTTTTAGTGAGATATCATTTGAAGATAGGTTTGTGAGTACTTTAACCTTCAGTTTGTAGCTAATGAAAGAGTAACATTGAACTAATAGGTTGTTAAGATTAGTTTCAGAACATATAGTTATCTTATATGATGTACCCTGTATTGACAAAGTAGGTCAAAATCATAATCCTCTCCAAGTATTGCAACATTACAATTATTTTAGAGACTATTTCTCTCCTTATATATATATATATATATATATATATATATATATATATATACATATAAAACATGGAAAATTGATGTTAAAAATGATAATGATGATATATATATATATATATATATATATATAAACACACACACTCATATGTGTGTGTACATATACATACATATCTATATATATGTGTACTTGGACTGAATTAAATATCTTTTAGTTCAGCTTGACAATCTTGTATTTTTTGAAAGCATAATGACACAATTATTCTGTACCTCACCTTCTCTTGCTTGGATAAAACGCATTCAAAAGCCTCAAAGGCTCAGGTAAGCAACATCTGCTAGTGACTCCTCATACATATCTTAGCTAAAACTCTTTCCCAAAGATTTGTCTTCTGCAGAACCAGAAAATAATCCCACTCTGGTCTCACTATTAACTCTTTACAAAACTGAACCCATGATGAAATACTACTCCCATATCTAAGAGAGTGCTGTCACTATACTCAAATACATTTTAGACAGCATTATAAATAAGTCTATTTAACTCATGGACAGAGACTCCTGCACCAACATGTTACAATCACTGACTCACAGACATACTGTTTGTTTTATCTTCCTATTCTGTCACTAATAATCAGCCTCTGCTCATCTGAACTAGTTCATTTTATATGACCTCCATGCAGACCTACCTATCTCTCCTCCTGTTACCTCTATTATGCCAAACCCTCTGGTCCCATACTGACCATTCTGTCCAATCCTTCTTCCCCAGAGCATCAATTCTCTGGACTTCCTTCTATGAGATTCCTGAAAACATCAGCTTACAGACGTTAAAATTTTGTAGCAACTTAATCAATCACACCAGTGTTAGAAAATCAACAACAGTCATGGTCACTGCCACTTCTTGCTGGTAAAACTTTAGCAAGACACCTGTTCCTGTCCCTCTTTCATTTTAGCCTCTCTACACCTTGTACAATGCCACCTTCCTCACTACTGCACCCCAACTCTGTGAAGGGGTCTTGTCATGCATATTACTTGGTGACTCCAATAGTGCTGGAATCACGAAAAATGTACTTAGTTTACTAGGAAAGGCAGCCAACTGTTGAAACCTTCCCAGAATGTTGAGTCACTGGAATTCCCTCCTTGCATATGTCCTACTTGCAATCATCATCTTGTAACAGTTTAAGCAGAATGTCAATGGTATCAATCTTACTCATCTTCCTCACATCTGGCAACACAGATGAGGGCAGCACCATCAAACTCCTTCATTCATTAAATGTCACATATCAGTGGAGGTTTCAAATAATGGTGTAGCAGATTCAGTGGTAGTGCCCCAGCATGACCTCAGCTTTGAAGCTGAAACAATTTAAATATTTAAAAATTTAAAGATCTCAGAGACTTTGTGAAGGCCATTTAATATGGAGACCAATACACCCCTTAGGTTTAGTTGGTTCCTGTTGAACTGTCCAGCCAATGTCAGTATGGAAGACAGATGTTAACTGGTGATGTTGATGATGTCATACATGTACATGTTTTTTTTTCTTAACGTAGGTGATGCAAGTCCTGAAGATGTTGATATTGCCATGAAACTTGGTGCTGGTTATCCTATGGGTCCTTTTGAATTATCAGATTATGTTGGTCTGGATACTTGCAAATTTATTCTGGATGGTAAGTATAATGATGATATTATATCTACTTTAATATTAAATGATGCATGCTGTAATCGATTGGCTCATAATTACTTTATCAAGAGCATTACTTAACTGTATTGACAGCTGTTAGCTGATCAAGTGGTCCATAGTTCATATCTTGTTTCAGATGTTCTATGTTGACATATTTTGCAACTGGTCTGTGACCTTAGATGGCCATCACCATATCTATGTCTTCAGGGGTGTCTCTTTAATTACTTGTTACTATTGTTCTTGTTTTTATTGTAATTATTGTTGCTATTGTGAGAGGAACATTTCACTCATTTGTTTCCCCTCTTCTCATCACCCATGTTGTGTCCAACCTCCCAGGCCCTGTATTAACAACTATTTTCAGTACTTCATTCCCAGTATGTTGATCCTCTGGAATTCCCTCTTTGTATATGTCTTACCTGCAGGCATCATGCAACAATTTAAGCAGAATGTTAATGGTATCAATCTTACTCATCTCAAAGATCCTGTGAAGGCCATTTTAATTGCTTTCTTCTCCAGACCTTAACCTCTGACCTCTGTCTAACTTTATCTCCACCTAGTCTGCTGAGCAAAAACATAATGCACATGCAGCTCAAGAATAATGATTGCTGGTAAACTAAAGGACAGAATCACAGACAAATTCAGGAGAATAACAATAATAGACCTTTCTAAAACTTCTATATTTGTTAAAAAGGGCCTATCTCTCAACTACTGTATTTATTCACCCAAATTATTATTTTCCTCATCACTTTCTCCAGTTTGAATGTCAGAATCACTCTCCATTGCTGGCATAAATGTAAATTCTTCATGTGAAGAATATGATCAATAATTTCCTCAAATGCAATGAGTCTAGGCCTTGTTTGTTTACAAGACTAAATGCTGGCATCGTCACATGCTTCACTCCCAAATCATTTTCTCCGATTAAAACCAGAAGTAAACAATAGTATTGGGGGCAACATTAACAATAAATTCTAAACACACTTGACCACAAAGCTGCAGTGTGATCAGTTGTCTAATTTTAGTATTTGTATTGTTCATTACTGCTTTAGCAAGAATCCAGCAGAGATGACATTTAAGCTTTTCCTGCTGACGTGACAGGATTAATAGTAAACAAAAATATGATGACATCTTCTGATAAGTGATACATTTGTCAGGTTTAAGGCTTTAAGTTTATACATTTAAACCCTATTATATTATTCACTTTTACTGTCTCAGACTGATAACTATGATATCTAATATCATTTAGATAATTGGTATTACGATCTCTGTTATTTAAATATTGCCAAATCTCACTTGTAGTATATTCTTCATATTTTTTTTGCCCTTCCTCTCCTACCCTTTAAATCCACAAACTTAGTCTTTGGTAATACAGAAGTGGTAGCAATGATATTAATAATTATGTGTACCCAGTACTTGTAGGGTACTTTACTTTTATTGGCCCCAGAAAGATGAAAGACGAAGTTAACCTTGGAGGTATTTGAACCAGGGCGTAAAGGCCTGTAACTAAATAATGATTTCAAATTTTGGCTCAAAGCCAGCAATTTTGGGGGCGAGGGTAAGTCATTTACATTGACCCCAGTGTTCATTGGTACTTATTTTATCGGCCCCAGTGGTCAACTGGTACTTATTTTATCAACCCCAGTGGTCAACTGGTACTTATTTTGTTGACCCCAGTGGTCAACTGGTACTTATTTTATCAACCCCAGTGGTCAACTGGTACTTATTTTATTGACCTCAGTGGTCAACTGGTACTTATTTTATCGACCCCCAAAAGATGAAAGGTAAAGTCGGCTTCAGTGGAATTTGAACTCAGAACATAAAAGTGGACAAAATGCTGCTAAGCATTTTGCCCTTTGTGTTAACAGTTTTACTAGCTTGCCACTTTGTTGTGACTAAATAATGCAAGGTATTTTTCTGATGTGCTGATGATTTTGTCGCTCCACTACTCTTAATAATACTACTAATGAAATAAGTTATGTTAAAAATTCTACTGAGCTAAAAAAATTGACTAATTTCATTGTTTTTAATCATTATTTTTAAATAATCCTATTGTTTCTTTGATGTGTTAGGTTGGCATGAAGCTTACCCAGATAATGAATTATTTAAACCATGTGAATTCTTGAACAAGCTGGTAGCTGAAGGTAAACTTGGACGTAAGTCAGGAGAAGGATATTACAAATATAACTGATAATCAGGGCTCTTGATTGTAGTCAGTTATTATTTTTACTTTCTTTTAAAAAAAAAAATTTTTCTTACATGACATACTTTAATATTTCTTTTATAGTAAAATATTAAAATCAATATTTTTTCTGAGTAAATTCTTGTGTTCCTTTTTTTTTCAACTAATCTTCTGTAAATTTCAGGTGAGGACCACAAGGAGCTACTGCTCTTACATCTGGGACAGTGCTACTGCTACACATATACAGACACACTTGATTGCACTCTGAGAAAGATCATGTAACTGATTAGTGTAAAGCCATTCACAGACATGTTCTAACCTCTGACCTACTGTTGTGCTATCTCCTCTGCCTTTTCTACCACTACTACTGTGTCATCTATTTCTTGGAGATGGCTGGTCTCATGCCACTTCTGCGGCATTTATGACTCACATGTCCCTCTTTATTTCATCATTCATGCTGTGGCCAAACTCCACTAGCCCTGTGCTAACCCCTACACCTATTCCTTCTTCATCAGAACATTGTCTCTGAATTTACCTCTTTGTCCATATCAATACTACTGCTGTTGTCTTGCAACCATCTATCATTATTTAAGTTCACCTCAGATGAATCCTCACTTGGTATTTTGGTCTTCTATACATATTACTAGCTTACCAGTAGTTTCTATTTCTACAAGTTTACTGCATATCCATATATTGGTATATGACCACCTTTTCTCCAATGTCCATGTGTTGGTTCCCATAGCACTTGCTAGCTGGAAGCTCCCTGTGTCTCTGACAGTGACTGGCTGGCTTTGTTCTTCTGATACTATTTTATCACTCAACCTCAGTAGCCTTCTGTACGGACACTTGTTATTAACATGTTCATTCTGTTTCATGTTAAGTACTACATGTAGTATTTGGTGTAGCACTTATTCAGAGACTGTTACAGTATTTATATTATTTATATTATATTGGAGCCAGTATTTATAAACACATAATTGAACAGACTATACTGTGGTATAAAAGAAGTGGAACTTGATATCTTAGGAGAGACCACAGTCCCATATATTGGCCATGCTGGTCAAATCCTTCAAGCTAGTATCTTCCTCACTTCATCTGGCTGGCCCATGAACTCAGGTATTTGAAGACTGAAGACAGTGGTGCCTCTTGTCAGTAGAGGTGGATGATTTTAGAGGATACTGGAGGTGGTCACCTTAGTTTTCATTGCATTTAGCAAGAGTGTTAACAGCATTAATCTCATTAGTCCATTAATCTCGGTGAACCTTTGAAGATCAAGGGCAGTTCCAGGCCTGGCTAATAAAAATACTTTCTACTATAGGCTCAAAGCCTGAAATTTTTGGGGAGGGGTATAGTCAATTACGTTGACCCCAGTGTTGAAGCAGTACTTATTTTATTGACCCCAAAAGGATGAAAGGCAAAGTCTACCTCAGTGAAGTTTGAAATTAGAATGTAAAGATGAATGAAATGCCACTAAGTATTTTGCCTGGTGTGCTAATGGTTCTGCCAGTTTGCTGCCTTCAACTAATAATAATTCTTTGAAATTTTGGCACAAGGTCAGTAATATTAGTGGCAGGGAGTTAGTCAATGACATTGATCCTGGTACATAGTTTATTGTTCCCAAAACAATGAAAGGAAAATCTGACCTGTTATATTTGAACTCAGAGCATAAAAAGCTGGAAGGAATCCTGCCAAGCATTCTATCAACTCACTGCTTTAATAAGGCACAAGGCCTGAAATTTTTGGGTAAGGGACTAGTCAATTACATTGACCCCCAGTGTTTAACTGGTACTTATTTTATTGATCTTGATAGGACAAAAGGCAAAGAATGTGAAGATGGGTGAAACGGCGCTTAGCATTTTGCTCTGTGTGTTAATGATTCTGTCAGCTCACCACCTTAATAATAATCCTTTCTACTAGAGGCACAAGGCCTGAAATTTGGGGGAGGGGTTAAGTTGGTTACATCAACCCTAGTGTTTGACTGGTACTTAATTTATTGACCCTGAAAGGATGAAAGACAAAGTCAACCTCAATGGAATTTGCTCTCAAAACATAGTGATGAGCAAAATACCACTAAGCATTTTGTCTAGCATGCTAATGATTCTGCCAGCTTGCTGCTGACTTTCTTAGTAATGATAATGATAATAATTCTTTCTACTATAGGCACAAGGCCTGAAATTTTCTGGGAGAGGGTCAGTTGATCAGATCAACCTCAGTACGTAACTGGTGCTTAATTTATCAACCCCGAAAGGATCAAAGGCAAAGTTGATCTTGGCTGAATTTGAACTCAGAACGTAGAGACAGACGAAATGCCACTAAACATTTTGCCTGGCGTGTTAACAATACTGCCAGCTCACTGCTTTTCTTAATAATAATAATAATAATAATGATGATGATAATGATAATGATAATGATGATGATAATGATAATGCTGATAATGGTGATTGTAACAACAATAATAATTCTTTCTAATTTTGGCACAAGGCCAACAATTTTTGAGAAGTGAAGCATGTTGATTATGTCAAACCTAGTACTTGACTGGTATTTTATTTTATTAACCCTGGAGAGGTGGAAAGCAAAGTTGACCTCTGAGGAATTTCAATTTAGAACATAATGAATTGAGAGAAATACTACCAAACACTTTTGTTTGATGGCAGCTTCCTGCCTTTTTAATTTTTAGATACTGATTTAGGCACATCAATCTATAAATTGCAGCAGTGAGATTTGAATGCAGTGAAAACACCATCCGAGCGTGGCCGTCTGCCAGCCTCATCTGGCACCTGTGTCAGTGGCACATAAAATCACCCACTACACTCTCGGAGTGGTTGGCGTTAGGAAGGGCATCCAGCTGTAGAAACACTGCCAGATCTGACTGGCCTGGTGTAGCCTTCGGGCTTGCCAGACCCCCAGTTGAACCGTCCAACCCATGCTAGCATGGAAAGCGGACGTTAAACGATGATGATGATAGGACATGTCCAGCTGATGATTTCAACTAGAATGAATTCCAGCACCCCTGAGAGATGATTCCCGTCTACTATGATCTATGTGTGTATTTTTATGCACCAAGTGCCTATATGAGAGGATCTCTTGTGGCTAACGATGCATAATTCAGTGTTCTAATAAAACATCTATGCTAAGTTGGATATAAAGATTACTTTTTTATATTGTTAATGCTGCTTCAGCTGCTAATTATTAACTTTTGGTTAATGCCAGTGCCTGGGTCAATGCCAGTAGAGCCGGACTGGCTCCCCATGCCGCTGGCATGTAAAAACTACCATCTGAATGTGTTCAATGCCAGTGTCCTCTGACTGGCTCCCATGCTGGTGGCATGTAAAAAGCACCATCTGAACGTGGTCAATGCCTATGCTGCCTGACTGGCTCCCATGCCAGTGGCATGTAAAAAGCACCCACTGCACTATCGGAGTGGTTGGCCTTAGGAAGGGCATCCAGCTGTAGAAACCTTGCCTGGTGCAGCCAACTGGCTTGCTAGTCCTCAGTCAAACTGTCCAACCCATGCCAGCATGGAAAACGGATGTTAAATGATGATGATGATGAAGAAGAAGAAGAAGAAGAAGCCGCTGCCACCACCGCCTGCAGGCTATTTGTGATATCAGTGTCTGAAAAGATACTGATAACAACAAGATTTTTTTGGCATGTGGTGAGTGAATGCTTTCCTCTGATGATTTCCAGTAGAATAAAATCACATGATATGGGAATTTCAGCACCCATGACAGATGGTTCTCATCTACTCTGATTGGTATGTATGCTTTTATGCACCTAGCGTCTATATGAGAGGATCTTTCAAGGTTGATAATGCAGTATTTGGTGGTCTAACAAGACATTCATGTTAAGATGGCTGTAAAGATTACCTTTTGGTATTCATATTGCTTCTGTTGCTAATAATTAATACTTTTCACATTTTGGTACAAGGCCAGCAATTTTAGAGGCAGGGATGATAGTGAATTATATTGATCCTCCCTCCCACCTTACTTGACTAGTTATTTTATTTTACTAACCCTGATAGCATGAAAGGCAAAGTTGATTTTGGCAGGATTTGAACTCAGAATGTGAAGAGATGGAAGAAATGTCACTAACCAATTTGTTTGAGATGCTAATGATTCTGTCAGCTCACCACCTTCAATTTTATTCAAATTTTGTTCCTGGCTTGTGGTTTTGAGTAGAGGGGATTAGTTGATTCTGTCAACTCCAATCCATGACTGGTACTTTATTTTATCAACTCTGGAAGGATGAAAGCAAAGTTAACCCTGGTTGGATTTGAAATCAGAACATTAAGAACCAGAATGAATGGTGAAAAGTACTTTTCCATTTCTCTTATGATTCTGCCAGGTTGCTTCCCTCCAAAAATAATAGTTTCAATAATTATTAAAAAAAAAATCCACTTCAGTATAATATGTCTGTTATTTCTGAAATTATTTCTAAATATTCCAAAATTTGAGGAATAACTGTCTATGGAAATTGGTTTAATTCTTAAGGATGTTCTAATTATGTGTTAGAAATAAATGATTTGAGTTCAAAAGCAGTTTAAAGATATGTATGTGTACAAGAGTATTACATCTTAGTTCAATCAGAAATTGAAGTAGTTGTGTAAAATTGCATTTAATTTGATTGCATTTGGATGCCAGAAGACCTTCTGCTACAGAATTAGTCCTGGGAGGAGATTCTCTTCCTTGACACATTTGTAAACATATAAGGGGTTGTGAATGATGTCACCCGATTGAAGGATGCATGTATTTCTGTGTCCTTACCCTTTATCAGCTACAAACACAAAATCTGTCATCCACAGCCTTACAAGAAGAAAATTATTCCAATTAAAACATTATTTGTTGATTCAGCAGACTTCTGATTAAAGACATTCCAGCCAAATTATTTATTCTGATAAAATTACAGGGTTAAATTGTCTAAAATGCTCTTCTATTCCAAAGATAACAGTGTGTAATTTTTAGGGAAATTTTGCTACTAGTCCATGAAGATTTGCTTTTGCACAGAGGTTCCTCTGTTAGCTTGAGATTTAACTAACTGAATTGTGGTTCAAAACATAAGAAAGTGTGTGGTTAGTGAAGTGGACCTGATGTTTTAGAGTATTTGGTTTGGGTGAGCTTAAGCATTGATTGGTTTTACTTTCTGGTGTATCATATCTGATATTAATGGTGTGTGTGTCTAAGATAAAACAAATAAGGAATTAGAATGGAGACATAAAGATCAGTTTGTTGTCTATGTTTAAATTGTAAGTTTAAGATAACCTAAATGGCAGTGCCCCAGCATGGCCACAGCTCATAAGCTGAAACTAGAATCAATCAATCAATCAATCAATCTCATCTGAACTCCCTATTCTGCCAAAAAGCTGTATTTGTTAAGTTTGTGAATGTGAGATTAATGGAAATAGTGACCAAAGATCGCTAAAGAAATCCTTTTTGTCCTTTTTGCTGGTTGCCATTTACTGAAAAAAAAAAAAAGGAAGCAAAAAAAGAACTCAGTAAAAACCCCACAAAACCTAAAAACAACAAAAATAAACAAACAAAAATTAAAAAGCACTTAGAATTTATAATTAATTTAATTATGCAATATGTTGATTTGGAAATATATTCTGTTTTATTTAAATGAATGTCACCTTTCAGCTGTCAGGAAACCTTTTTCTTTAACTTGGTTAATGAAAAGCCAACTCCAATACCAATGATTGACAGAAAAACATCTCATTCATATTTCTATATAAGACAGATTTACTGAAGGTTCAGGTATAAATATAGCTTTTGTCTTTAGGCAACTGTTTTCACTTTTATTGTCTTTACAAATCAAATGTGGGAAGTGTCTAAGAGAACATTAATCGATCTGGATGAATGCCTCTCATTAGTGACCTCTGTTCAAAAGAAAAGTTTCCAGGTCTGTTGGAGCTGTAACTGCACAACACTCAGTCATCAACAATTTATCTAGCAGTTGGTAGGTTGTTCCAACTATAGTTTTTAGCAAAATTCACCTCGTTTATAGTTCATTGGGTGGAGGCGCAATGGTCCAGTGGTTAGGGCAGCGGACTTGTGATCATAGGATCACGGTTTTGATTCCCAGACTGGGCATTGTGTTTATTGAGCAAAAACACCTAAAGCTTCACGAGGCTCTGGCAGAGGGTGGTGGTGAACCCTGCTGTACTCTTTCCCCACAACTTTCACTCTTCCTGTTGTACCTGTATTTCAAAGGGCCAGCCTTGTCACACTCTGTGTTATGCTGAATCTCCCCAAGAACTACGTTAAGGGTACACGTGTCTGTGAAATGCTCAGCCACTTGCACGTTAATAAATGAAATGCGACGTCACTGGTGCCAAACTGTATTGGCCTTTGCCTTTCCCTTGGATAACATTGGTGGCATAGAGAGGGGAGGCTGGTATGCATGGGCGACTGCTGTCCTTCCATAAACAACCTTGCCCAGACTTGTGCCTCAGAGGGTAACTTTCTAGGTGCAATCCCATGGTCATTCATGACCGAAAGGGTCACAACACAACATAGTTCATTGGATCTCTGGTCTGCACAACTACCACGGTATAGAGAGACATTTTTACATAAATTCCTGTATCTTTTATCTGTTTCAGTCATTAAACTGCAGCCATGCTGGAGCACCACCTTGAAGAACTTTTTAGTTGAATGAATCAAGCTCAGTACTTATTTTAAAGCCCAGTACTTATTCTGTTGGCCTCCTTTTGCAGATCTGCTAAGTTAAACAGGATGTAAAAAAACCCAACACCAGTTTTCAAGTAGTTGTGGAGAGTCTAACACAGACACAAAGTCTCTCTCTCTCTCTCTCTCTCTCTCTCTCTCTCACACACACACACACACACACACACACACACATGCACACACATACGCTGGCTTCTTTCAGTTTCTTATTTCTTCATTGCCCACAAGGGGCTAAACATGGAGGGGACAAACAAAGACAGACAAAGGGATTAAGTCGATTACATCGACCCCAGTGCGTAACTGGTACTTAATTTATTGACCCCTAATTTGAACTCAGAACGTAATGGCAGACGAAATAACACTAAGCATTTCACCCGGCGCTAATGTTTCTGCCAGCTCGCCGCCTTATAAATTAACCTCTCAAACGGATGGGGCCCCGGGACAATGGGATCATGAGGCCGCAATGAGCGTTCGAGGTGTTGATGTTCACCGAGTCCTGCAATTCGCATCAGTTCATGTGGATAGCCGTGCTCTTCATTGACGGACGAGCCGAGTGATCCCCTGTCCAGTTTCTTTCAGTTCTGTCTTCTTTCAGTTTCTGTCCACCAAATCCATTCACAAGGCTTTGGCCAGCCCGAGGCTGTAGCAGAAGATAGTTACCCAGGGTGCCATGCAGTTGGACTGAACCTGGAACCATGTGGTTGGGAAGCAAGCTTCTTATCACACAGCTATGCCTGCACCTTCAAGTTTGCACATATTCTATCTCTAGTATCGAACCTTACATTTGGTAGCTTTTCATATCCATTCACTATAACAGCCTTGAATTGACCTTGTGAGTGAAATTTGGTTGAAGGAAACTGTGTAGGAGTCCATCAGGACTGCTCCTGTTTCTTTTTTGGGGTAGACTTTATTTGTTGCTAAAGTTAATGCCACCATATGGCTCTTGGGTGCCTTCACTGAAGTTCTCACTTTTGTGAACATTCAAGTCTGGTCTCTGTATAAGGTTAGTTTGCTCTTTTACTTTCACCAATCTTAGAGGCCATGCAAGAAATCATGGGAATTGCCCATCCTCCAGAGACTAAGAAATTAAAAAATAAGATAAAAAATAAAAATTAGTTAATATTCCACCCAATAAAATGATGTACCCTTTTACCTAAACAACATTTACTCAAGTATTTAAATCATTTCGTAGCAACTAAATAAACTGAAAGTGATAATTTGTAATTCTTGAGAATTACTTAATAAAGAATGATGAAATAAGTACATTTGAAAAGTCTACAGTATTTGGCATGATTTATTTCATATTCTCCTGGTAGCTCAAATACTGTATGCTGTTTATATCGTTGTTGAAACTAGTGGTGGTGATTGTTGCTAATATTGTTTTAATTATTCTTTTAGAGATGGTGATTGCTGTGTTAGAGATTCATTTTATTTTAAATTCCTTTATATTTTCTAAAAAATATTTTGCACACGTATCTCTTTTATTCTTGTTGATTAGTTTGTCCACTGAGATTACTCCTTTTCATTGACAAATTCTCTCTTGTAAACTTTTAATTAATTACACTTTGTTTTACCTGACCCGTGTTCTTTATACATTAAGTAATATTCTTGAAATCACTCTTACCTTTTTCTCATGTTCTCTGTCATTAAAAATACATTGTACTGACACTGATGCTATTGGAATCCTTTTTGAAAGTGGTTGAAACAATACTGAGCATATCTCTCATGACTTAGGACATAAGACTGTGTTTCTTACACTAACAATTACTAGTCCTATGTAAATCTTAGTGAAAATTTTTCACTCTTCTCAGTTATTGAAAAGACAATATGATATAATTAATATGATTGTCTCCTATCCTGGACTGATGATGCATGAAATATTGAATAAGGCAGGATACAGATAGAAAGAATATCAAATATGAAGTAGATGGAAAAATATTTTAGTTGTTTACTTACCGGTAGTAATCCTTTCTACTATAGGCACAAGGACTGAAACTTTGGGGGATGGTATCTAGTCAATTATATTGACTACAGTGGTCAATCTTGTGGGGGTCTATGGCAGGGAGACGGAGTCGTTTGATGTCACTACCGGTGTTCGACAGGGTTGTGCGCTCTCACCAACCCTATTCAATTACGCCATCGATTACATTCTCAACACTGCACTTCGAGATTACCCGGGCGTAGAAGCTGGAAGAGGACTTGTGGTGACGGATCTGACCTAAGCAGATGACATTGCACTCATGGGCTCTAACCAGGCAGATGTCCAAGATGCTCTCATAAGGGTGCATGCGGCGGCAGAAGCTGTCGGTTTTCGGATCAATGCTGGCGAAACCAAAGTGATGACGTCTCTGGTCACAGCATATGAATGGCAGCCAATCGTTCTCGAGGGTGTGGAACTGGAGGATGTGGAATCCTTCGTCTATCTGGGTTCAACGGTGGTTCCAACGGGCCAGGGCGCAGCTGAGGTCCAGCGTCGCATAGGTGTTGCCAGGTCCGCATTCGTGCGCCTCCAGCGGTGCCTGTGGGACAGAAGCGAAATCTCCTCAGTGACCAAAGGGTGAATCTAGCAGGCTGTCGTTCGTACTATCCTCCTCTATGGTTGCAAAACATGGCCTGTGAGGGTAGCCGATCAGCGAAGGCTGGAGGTGCTCGACAATGACTGTCTCTGCCGCATTCTTCGCTACCAACACATTGATCGGGTTCCTACAGCCGGTCTTCATCATCGCCTGAATCCCTAGCCCCTCCCTTCGATGCTTTTACAATGGCACTTAAGGTGGTTCGGTCATGCAGCCCGGCATCCAGAGGGTGAGCTGATTCGCGATGTCCTCCTCCCACCTCCACTTCTCAGTTGGCGCAAACGCACGGGCCGACAGCTGAAGACCTGGGCAATGGCCATAAAAGAGGACCTCTCCAAACTATCAGGTGGTCGGTCTGTGCAGATGGAACCGCGAATGGCTTGCTATCTCTAGTGACCTCGCACAGGACCGTCGAGCATGGGCCGCCATGGTTTGTGATGCCATTAGGACCAGAGAAGAAGCCGGCTCAACCTGCACTGGGTGAACGCTGTCACAAGTACAAGTACAGTACTCCAGTTTTCAACTAATACTTATTTTATCAATCTCAAAAGAATGAAAGACAAAGTTGACTTCGGAGAATTTGAACTCAGAGTGTAAGGATGCTGCTAAGCATTCTGCCCAGCTTGTCACCTGTAATAATGTGAATAAAATCTATTTCACAAATGCTATTCATGCTTGCCTCATTTACACCAAGATGTGTGGACTGATCATATGAAAGTGTGTGTGTGTGCATGCTTGCATACATGCATATACGTATCTCCTTAATGTAGTGTAAATTAATAGATGTAGATTACCAAGTATCCATTTAATCTTTGTAAAGCTACCGAGATTAAAAATAAAATCATTATACTTTCTGAAATCGGATTTCTGAGCACTGATTTTGAAAAAAAAATTATGCCTTACTATTTCATTGAAAGTCTCTGAATGTTGCAACAAAAAAAAATTTCTCAAAATTTAAGACTTAAGCTGATTAATGGTGATTATTATTATCATGATCATCACAATCAGAATCATGAAATATTGAATTATTTATGACTAGCTGAAGTACCCAGCGTTGCTTGGGTTACTGCAGTTCTAATTCAGATTAGTAAATAATAAACATGAAGATATATTTTTTTCTCATAATTATTTCAAAATATGTATATTTTATTAAAAAAATATTCAAATTGTAATGATAATAGAATTTAAAACTGAAAATATTTCAATCTTGAAGCACCTCAGGGCAAACAATATTCATTGTGTAATTTTTTGTTGGTGTCCAAATGAATAAATTGTTGCTGCTTCCATCTTGTGAGCAACCAACATAGAGTTGGCCATGGGATAAGCATATAGTAGAGAAATGAAGTCCAACTACCTTGAGAGAGTGACCCTGAAATTTGTTAATTGAAATACCAAAACTTAGTTTGACTGGAAACTGAAGCCTCTTAAGTTCAAATGGAACATTTGTCAGTATGTGAGGAAATTTTGGAATAAAGACATTTTCTTCTTTTTGACTACCTGTTATGATTGTTGCCTGCAGGACATGGGGCTTCATGGAAGTAACAATTGAGTTCCATTACACAGGCAAGGTGGGTCTAGAATCCTAAGCAACATGATGGGAGCATCCAGCTTTAGTGTCAAGTTATGCGGTGGCTTGCCAGTAGGTTTAAGTGTGTTCAGAAATTCAATAGGGTATTGAACAGCCTGATCTTGATCGACTGTTGTGTGAATTGATGGAAAAGTCATTTCTGATGTATCTGTTAAATTTTGAAATTCACGATTGACTTTATCAACCGTTTCATTAGTTGGAGCCAGTATAGCTCTTTCACATAGCCAGTTTACATCAGTGTAATTGACAATCATGCATACACATACATACACTCTCACATACATATACTAAGACAGACACACACAGATATACATTATGTAACGAATGCGCAAACACACACATACTCACAGACACATATCCACTCATATACAAAACGTGTCGTAGTGGTGGCATAAAATGCTCTTTACTATCTCGTACGTAACAAATGCACAAACACACATACACTGGCAGACACATTACACACTCATATACAAAATGTGTCATCATCGTCGTGGTATAAAATATCCTTTACTATTTCGTACGTAACGATCAGGCAAACACACACACACTGACAGACACATACACACTGGTATAAAATGCTCTTTACTATAGTTGACTATAGAAAGATTATTTTCGTAAAAATGTTATATTGTTTTAGTCCAAATGAAAATAAAAATTACATATTAACACTTGCGGGGTCTAATGCTATTACCTTGTAAAATTTGATTTGATTTGGTGGAGCCGTTTGAGAATGCATAGGGAACATACAGAAAAAGAATCTTATAAGTATATAGAGATTGTCAATGTTACTGTTGTCTTCAGTGGATTTGATTAGCAGAAAAAAGCAAAACCAAGGTAATAATAATAATAATAATAATAGAGCATATAAGTGTTCGTGCATTAAAACTCTCTCCAGTGCCGAAGTTTGGAACATGTCCCTCCATAGTTTTATATTTAAGAGATGAGGAATTATATACATTATTTACATTATCTATATTCGATGGATATTTGTCCTCATCTTATTTGTTGTTAACACAACGTTTCGGCTGATATACCATCCAGCCTTCTTCAGGTGTCTTGGGGAAATTTCGAACCTGGGTTCTCATTCCTAAGGTATTTTTCGATGTTATTATTATGATTGTTGTTGTTGTTGATGTTGTTGTTAGTGTTCAGGTCACTGCTTGGAATCGAACTCGGAATCTTGGGGTCAGAAGCCCGCGCTCTTAACCACTACGCCATATGTCCCCCAACAATTTTCCATACGAATGTGATAGTAGAAATCTCTCTTCGGTGTCAAGAGACGCAGCGCTTTCAGACATTCTCGGTAAATAAGACTTTTAACCGAAGGTATTTTACCAGTGAACGTTCCTTGTAACCTTTCAATTTCTTCTATGAGACCGGATGAGTTAGAAGATTAAAATTGTAAGCAGTAATATAAACTGCTCAGAACTAGTGTTTTCCCTAAAAAAAAAAACTAACTACCGGTTCCCTTGTCATGAATGTTCATAGGATGCAGCCTATGAGTTTGCTGCAGTTAAAGGTTACTTAGATAATATGGCTGATGGAAAATGCATCATTTGACATGATTAAACCTAAGTCCTGTATGTCATTAGTGCTCTGAATCATTATGTTACCTTGTATCAAATATTGCGATTTGGGTGAATTCGTTTGTAATGAAGAAGCTGAAATTTTGATGTACTAATTTTCATATTTTTCCTGGTTTAGCTCCTAGCCATCGATGTTTTTGTGTAATTCGTTCCCTGATGCATACAACATATTACAGGTAACTTAAAGAGAAATCCATTTGCAGTAACAGGTTGACCCCCTACCGCATAGGGAGTTAAAGAACCATTCTCCGACTTTTCCTGTGATACCAAGATTTCTTAAATTATGACAGATGGTTCCATGATCAGTCTTGTCAAACACCTTAACAATATCAAGGTATTAACAGTCAATGATCTTTCCCCTTAAGAGATTATTAGAGGTAATGTTATAATGCTGTAAGAATTGTGACTGGCAACTTCGTTCAGTCCGAAACCGATACCGAGTGTCATCTAAATTGTTTTTCTCTAAGTTGATCTTGGACCACCTGAAAATTCCAAGGGGTGCAGGTGCACCCGCTGCACCCCCTGTTCCCGGGCCCTTGCTTAGAACAGTCAACATCGGTATCTGATTGCCATCGGGCCCCACCTGGTCAGAATAAACGCAGTAGTAGTAACGCTCAGCCATAATGATAGAAACTTCAGATTAGTTTTAAAAATGTTTATATGACTATTTTGAATTCTAAAGACAAATTCACTGCAGTTACGGTGGAGGAAAAAAGATTCCCGCTTATGGTAAAAAGGGGGAAAAAAAAACACTATATCTGCTCAGTGTTTTCACATAGCCGACTCTCAGACGTGTGTCTGGCTCCTTAACTTTTAAAAATAGGAAAAACTGAGCAGATATTGTGTTTTTACATATTTTACCGCAAGCGAGAATTTTTTCCTGCACCATAACTGCAGTGAATTTACCTTTAGAATTAATTTAAAATATGTCACATATTTTAGCTAACCTAAGGTTCGTTTATTTCTCATCACTGCTTAGCGCTGATATAACTGTCTGTCTCTCTGTGTATATGTATGCACACATAATTGAGTATTTACGTGAAATATTTAACTAAGACTCTACTCTGACTGAAGATTCCATTTGAAAGAGATCAGTAAATTCTAAGATATACTGAAAATTAAATTTTACTAAATGTAACGGACAATACTTGATAAATTATATAATTACGATATTGCCTTCTGGGCATTGTTGATTTTTCCCAGTCAAATTATTTTCCTTTGTTAGTTTCATTCTTGGAAACATAATTTTAATGAGTTTTATCTTGCATTATTTAAACTACTTTTTCTTTCTATTCAGAATGTCTCAAACAAATTTTTGCATTATTATGTCAGTTTAGAACTTGAAATTAATTTATAAGATGGAATTTCTACATGACACACATCCCCATCAAATTACATTGGGAAGACAACATTTCCCCAAGAAATATAGATTTTGTATTTCTTTCAAGACTGTTAAAAAAGATATTTTTTGGTCTCGAATTATTTAAATGGAGTTATGGCAAGCCATTTTAGAAAGAATGGTTATGATGTATTTCACAATATTTTAAACTCAATTAATATGTGGAATCCAATTCAATACTGTTTATAATACAATCCCTTTGAAATGATAAATAAAGAAAAACAACTTTTTGAATAAAATGCAGAAAGAAAAATACTGGGACCGTGAAACGTCAGCTTGTTCAACGAAAGTATACGACACTAACGAATAAAGAAACCATCATATATGCAGCAATGAAATCATTAAAATAATACGGTTTTTCTTTCGGAAAGTTTGAAATGTTGTTGTTTCAGTTTTTTTAAACAATGAAAGCATAATTAGAAATACAAAGGAAATGTGTTTATACACTTATTGTTATGAACATGGTCATCATTTGAATTGAAACCATCGTGAAAAGCGAAAGATTAATCACATTATTTCAAGTCGTTGTTTACCCTCTGTTTGTCTTTTCCTTCTCTCACGCTGTCTTTTTCTCTTATTTTCTCTCCACCTACCTTTCTCTAGTCAACCATCCTCGATCCCTCATTGAAGTGAAGAAAGAGAAGATAGAATAAAATAGAGTGAAGGACAGCTTCTTTATTAGTAATAAAAAGAAAGTGACAAGTTTCAAGATCTTACAAAACAATCTAAACACTTATAAGACTATCTCAGCTTTCACAGGCGACCCATTAATTCATTAAAGGATTACGAAACACTTTCATTTTATATATAATTTGGGCATATAATTTTGTATTTGTATGTATGTATGCGTATATTTTTGTGTGTTTATGTGTAATAATCTATTGACACACACACACACACACACACACACACACATATCTGCGTTATTAATAAAGAGTCTTCAGAAAGTGGTAGAAGAAAATAGCCAGAGCTGTTGTTGTTATTGATATCATTGTTTAACCGTGGGGCAATTTTGATCGAGTTCACCTAAGATCAAAAATATTCCAGTCGTGCATTTTGCTATTTTTTTAGCAAGGTAAAGTGTAATTCGAAAGATATTTTGTTGCTCTTTCTTGCATTTCATGTGACAGTGTGACGGATCTTTGTTCTAATTTCTATTTAACCTCTCTGTTGAGAGGTTAATGAGAAAGTAAGAGACTAGCGTATGTGCGTGTGTGTGTGTATGTGTGTGCGTGTGTGCGCACAGATAGCACTTATGACATCTGTTCTGGTAACGTGGTCTCAGTTTACTTCAAACTATCGTTCGATCAGATGTATACAAAGTGTTTCGTTGGTCTTCGAATTATTACTGTATTTATGTGTTGTCCGGTTGGCTGGGAATATTAAAATAATGCCATGGTACTTTCGCTTCGATGTTGTTTTTATACTGATAGGAGTTCATACTGATGTCAGGGAACATTTTTTCTATGAAGTTGAAGTAGTTGGTGCCCATTTTCCTCCGACTCATTTATTACAACCCACCCCAAAACAAAAAAAAGAAAAAAAAAAAACGTAAAAAAAGCAAAACAAAATATAAGCCAAAAAAGAAAAAAGTAAAAGAAAAAAATCCAACCAAAAACAAGTGCAAATTCCGCACCAAACGCAAGAAGTATCGGACACAAGAGGTTAAGGGTTATTTGAAGTTAATGTGAACTCTTCAGAATGTCACATTTATAAAGTTTGTATGCTTCAAAAACAAAAACAAATCCTATTTAAAATGAAACATAGAGAAGAGCATCATATCACGATCATTATATACCTGAAAGGAGGCGGCTAGCAGGCGGAGTCATTAATGCAGGCAGAGTCGTTCTGTGCTCAAATTTGAACGAGTTTCGCTTTGCCTTTCATCCTTCTGTGGTCGATAAAATATAAATCAATTAAGCACTGGAGCTGATGTAATTACTCTTCTCCTAAAATTGCTGACCGTGTGTCAAAGTTTGAAAGAATTTTGGCGCAAGGTCAAAATTCTTTTGTGCCAAAATTTGAAGGAATACCCTTAAAAGAAACAAAGAGAACAGACTACAAGGAATACCAATGGATTAGAAGTAGGTACTGTCGATCGATCTGCGAATGTCTTGTGGTATTTAGTAACGTCCCTTTATAATTTGAATCCACACCCTTTCTTTCATTATTCGATGAAATAAGTACTCGTCAAGTACTGCTTGATCTCACTTGAATCGACTATTCTCCGCCGTCAAGTTTCTGACTTATGATAGACATCGTCATTGATAAATTTAGTGAATTATAAATATAGTTGATAGATACCATAGATCAAGTTTAATTATCTACGTCAACATAAAATGTGAAAAATAAAGCGATAACAATAACTACAATTAGATGTTATTCAACCAAATATCAAATTAAAATTTTCAAAGAAGTAGTATGTATGTCAAGTGAAAGAACCTTACAAACGGATCTGACACCATTTAACATTCAAAATAGAACATGATGGAAGTACCGACACATTACAATATTTGCAACAACAGGAGAAAACGAAATTGATAAAAAGCAGTATAATTCACCTAAATTGTACAACAGTCCATATACTAAAAGTAAAAGCTGAGATCAAAATCAAAGAAGGAAAAGAGGATTTTGTAAAAAGTAAACAAAAATCAGAATCGGCTGGGAAATAAATTAACGAAAACATATAAAGAAAAGTAGGTTAAAAGTATAAAAAAAAAAAAACAGAAAGAAAAGCAGTACAAGAGAGGAAATAGAAAGCTAAGAATAAATTTCTAACTTGGAGAAGCAAATTCCTAGAGCAAAATCTTGAAGATAAAATGGCTTAAAAAACAATAAATAACCGAAATAAAATAGTTTATATTTCGGAATAAAAAAAAAGATATTAAATGTAATTAACAATATCTTGAATTAGAAAATATCGCAAACAGCGGAAGAAGTAATAGAATCCCGGAAAACGTTCTGGGGACTAATCCAAGCTTATGGCAAGAAACAAAAGAAAAGAGTGTAATACATGTATACATAATAAAAACTGAATAGTCAATACAGGAAAAGACAGCATAATGCAACTGGAATATAAACAGTGAATATGATCAGAAACTTTGGGCAACATACGTTTTTTCTCTCTCTCTCCTTCCTCCTCTCTCTCTGTATATGTGTGTGTTTGTATGTATATATATGTATATACACACGCATATAGTGCACAGAAAAAATATAACACGAGGACAAAGTAGAAAACAAAACAATAAAAGAAATGTGTAAGAAACCGGTAAAAAGAAGGAAATGTCTTTTATGTTTCGAGTATACATTCCTCTTCTGAAAGGTAGGACACACAAAAAGTGAAATAAAAACGGAGAAATAAAACAGAGACAAGGCACACACATTTGTGTGTATATCACACTAAATAAAACAGTGAGAACACTGTTTTATGGTGGTGGACACAGGCAGGTACACACACACACACACACACACACACACACACACACACACACACACACACACACACACAATGAGCTTCTTTCAGTTTTCCCCGCCGAATCCACTCACAGGGTTTTGGCTACTACAAAGCTATTGTAGAAGACACTTGCCCAAAATGCCACACAATGGGATTGAACCTGGAACCATGTGGCTGGGAAGCAAACTTTTTACCACACAGTCACGCCAGGTTTTGTTCAAAAAAGGTACTTGTTTGCAAAAACAAAGCAAAAAAAAAAAGTAGAAAAGGAACTCAAGTAATCGAAGTCGTGAAGAAAATAAACATTAACATTGAACTCTCAGCATTGATGCTGATAATGGTGAAATAAAAATCTCTTTGGTTGGATAACGATATTTTATGGAGAAAGGGAGTAAATAAGACGATGGCTACTCACATAATGGTTGCTTACATTACCAACAGGCTAAAACAGTCTTAAATTCGGGCGTAACTTATACCTTTCATAGCTAGTGTTCTGGCAGTCATATCACATATCTACCTGTCTAAATCTCTCACGTGATCTTCCCGAGAGCTATGCGGGAAGGTCACATAAATTCTCTTACCTTTCAATCAATCAACCAATCAACCAATCAATCAATCAATCAATCAATCAATCATCCAACCAACCAACCAACCAACCGACCAACCAACCAACCGACCAACCAGTCAACCAATCAACCAACCGACCGACCAACCAATCAAGCAAGCAACCAATCAATCACTATGTATGTTAACTAGTCCCATTCGGATGTTATTTGGATACACAATATTTAACCGCAGTATAAAAATATGAAATAACACTAAGTGAAATCTATATAACGCTAAAAATTAGGAACGTATGCTATCACTACCGTTAAGTTACTTTCCACTGCATTGGGAAAATACGTTGAAGTCAAAAACTTACAATATTTAAATTTAACTTAGAAAAATGATGTCATGTATAGCTATTGTTTATGTTGAAACAATATCTGTTTGGATAACAAACAGAATTTTATCATCTAAAGGAATTTTCAAAGATCTTTACCAACGCTATACATGAATAAGAATAACACCTAATTGGAGTATTTATAATCAAGATATTAACTACTTGTAGGGACACCATTTTTCGTTATGTAACCATAATATACTATAAAGTATATTAAGCGCTTTATACGTCAATACTATATCCTACCGTGTTAGCAGTGCTATTAAATCGTATTTTAAGGTAGCTTGCTTACGAACCACATGGTTCTGGTTTCAGTCCCACTGCGTGGCACCTTGGGCAAGTGTCTTCTACTGTAGCCTCGGACCAACCAAAGTCTTGTGAGTGAATTTGGTAGACGGAAACTGAAAGAAGCCCGTCGTATATATGTATACATATATATGCGTTTGTGTATGTGTTTGTGTGTCTGTGTTTGTCCCTCCCCCCAACATCGCTTGACATCCGATGCTGGTGTGTTTACGTCGCCGTAACTTAGCGGTTCGGCAAAATGAGACCGATAGAATAAGTACTAGGCTTGCAAAGAATAAGTCCTGGGGTCGATTTGCTCGACTAAAGGCGGTGCTCCTGCATGGCCGCAGTCAAATGACTGAAACAAGTAAAAGAGTATATAGACAAATTTGTTTTGGCGAATTGGAGGACACCACCGGTCGGCTCGAGCAGCTGTATCGCAGACTTTGGACTCCTCTCCTTTGATTTATTCTACAACAATAACTAGCTTTATTATGAGTTTACGATCAAAGGGGATATGACTATTTAATAGCACTGCTAACACGGTAGGATACAGTATTGACGTTTTCTTTGCCCGTTTGTTTTTCACTATTCTACTTTTTGCTTCCATCTGCTTTCCTTCGTATTTTTCTCGTGATTTCTCTTGTTCTAGCATCCTGATTTGTAAACTGTATTAGCTATGTGCTCAGAATCTGAAGATTGCTTAGAGGCACAAGCCGTGTTATTAAAACGTGCCTAGACAACATTTCCAATGAATGAAACTATTATGCTGAGGCACCGCCTTGAAGAATTTTTTGTCGAGTGAATTGATTCCAGTACTTATGTTTTGTTAAGCCTGGTATTTATTCTATCGTCTCTTTTGCCGAGCAACTAATTTACAGAGACATAAACACACCAATACCGGTTGTCAAGCAAGTTGCGGGGGACAAGTGCACACACAGATAGACAGACAGACACAGACACACACAGACACACAGACACACACACACACACACACGCGCACGCACGCGCGCACGCGCGCACACACACACACACACACACACACACACACACACACACGCGCACACACACACACACACACACACACACACACACACACACGATGAGTATCTTTCAGTTTCTGTTTGTCAAATCCACTGAAAAGGTTTTTGTCAGTCCGAGGCTATAGTAGCAGACGCTTGTCCAAGTTTCCACCCGAAACCATGTGGCGTGGATGCAAGCTTCTTACTTTACAGCCACGCTTGCGCCTAAGTCTCAAAATAACAGAAAAAACAAAAAACTTCTCACTTCCCTCCTAAAACAAACAAACAAAGCAAAAAAAAAAAAAAATGCAACGAAATATTACTTATCGGGTTTTATCAAAACTTGACAGTTTATCCACAGTAAGCGTGTATTTATGACAGCCGCTGTCAAATAATGATGAGAACAATATTCTGAAAGGTGACAAGTAAAATCTCACATATATTTATTTGGCAGCAATAATTGCCAAACTCTAGTTGATTTGGAGTATTCAAAGAAAAAATATACAAAATCTGGATACAATCTAGCAGATGTTGAGATACTTTTTTTCTGTTAGATTCTGCTGAACTTCAATATAAAACTTATCTATTAGCGAAGAACTTATTGATGAGAAATCAAAAACACTCTCATCATTTTTCCATTCGTACACATATATTAATTGACACATATGTCAAGAATTTAATATGTTTCACATTTAACATTAAAGTGCCAATTTTGTGGCTGAAATTCATTGTGCTTATCATATATAAATACATACGCTGTTATTACTATTACAATAATCAAGCATTTAAGGCGGCGAGCTGGCAGAAACGTTAGCACGCCGGGCGAAATGCGTAGCCGTATTTCGTCTGCCGTTACGTTCTGAGTTCAAATTCCGCCAAGGTCGACTTTGCCTTTCATCCTTTTGGGGTCGATAAATTAAGTACCAGTTACGCACTGGGGTCGATGTAATCGACTTAATCCGTTTGTCTGTACTTGTTTGTCTTCTTTGTGTTTAGCCCCTTGTGGGTAGTAAAGAAATAGGTATTACGTCTGTCTTTATGTCCTGAGTTCAAATTCCACCGAGGTCGACTTTGCCTTTCATATTTTTGGGGTCGATAAATCAAGTGCTACTTGCGTTCTGGGGTCGATCTAATCGACGCCCCCCCCCAAAAAAAAATTTCGAGCCTTGTGCCTATATTAGAAAGGATTATAATTAACCATTAATGTAGCAAGCTATCAGAATGATTACCGCGCCGGACAAAATATTTGGGGGCATTAGTCTTTACATTGAAAGTTCAAATCCCACCGAGGTCAACTTTGCGTTTCATCCTTTCCAGATCGATGAAACAAGTACCAATCAAGCGCTGGGGTCGATGTTATAGACTATGCCCCTCTCCCAAAATTTCAAGTTTTGTACCTATAGTAGAAAGGATTATTATGATTAACTAAACACTGAACATCCGTCTCATGGTAATAATTACTCCGAGATCACAAAATAACAAGTTAATCCTTGGCGGGGTTTGGTCTCGCGCGAGGGATGTTGGAGGTTCTTTGGCTATGGTTGGCAACACTTATAGTATAGTAATGGTGTTTCGGAAAAACTAGAAAAAAAAAACACGTCGTAGTGTAACCTTAAAATCACTATCCTCACATGAGCGCGTTATATTAATTTAAAAAAGCGGTATGAATGAGACTGAAGCTTCGGACGAGGGTTTCACCCGGTAGCTGCTGTGATGCACAGAAACACAGAAAATGTCATCATCCTGTCACTGATGTAGAGAAAAGGTAAGTAGAAAAAGGGAATCAAGAAGATAGCAATGAGATATTATCTAAGAACTAAATTAAGAAAGCGAGGATTCCGAAAAAGAAAAAAAAAAAAGAATTGAGGATATTTGGAATAATATGGGAATATTTAAACAGTGAACAATAGCTGTTAGCAGACCAAGTATTGTATTTCAAGAGTGGTAAATACTTCATTGACTTAGAAATTAAAGAAATATAGACAATTGCAAAAACTAAGATATCAAAACTAGACAGATGGCAATCATTCCTCAGAGAATCAGAACAATGAAGCTTTCGTTGCCGGCCAGGAGAATACAATGCTGTCAGCAGAGACAAGGGCAAGTAATAGCGTAGAAAAAGAATGAGAATTTGTGAATAACCTTGGTAAAGTTCAGTTAGAAATATTTGCAAAAATGAGGTGAAAAAACTGGAAAACCTACAGCTATTTAATTGAAAGACAATGGATGGAACCATAGTTACGGAACCCCATTTCCAATAAAAATGAGGGCGATAAGATCACCTATGAAAATATTAGAGATATTAATAAGTTGATATTATTGGGTGCGATGTAGTTTCAGAATTGTTGGAGAAAAGGAAAGAAGCACCAGGAAGTACACACGCACGCACGCACACTCACACACACAAACGCTTATATACAACCAAGTAAATGCACACACATACATACAAATGAAAGTATGGTGATGAGATACCATTGAAGATTTGGATTTTGCATAAATCGTGGCAGAGAAGTTAGAAGGGTGACCTTCATTTTTTTCTAAATGAAAGCCATGAGATATTGCAGCATCAGCATTGCAAAATGAGACGTATCCTCATCATGCCCCCATTTCTTGGGAAAATTTGTTAATCTACTTCGAAGAATAACTTTTAAAGTATATCGAAATATATTTTTTTAAGGATGAAGTTGCGTGGGCTAGAGGATAGGGTGTTGCACTTATGATCGCGAGATTGTGGTCTCTATTGCCAGAGCGGGTGGTACGTTGTATTCTTGAAAACCACTTCATCATATGATCTCTCTGCGATCTCTTCGACATCTGGCGTGAGGTACACTGTGCATCCACGCAAGCAATGCCGATTTGATGGGGGCTAATGCTTAACACAAGCATTTGCACCCTAAACAAATCGCCTGGACAACTTGTTCAGCAAGAAATTGTAGAGCCTTTATCTGTCATCTTCGACAGGAGAGTCCACGACACTATCTTTTCTTAGTAATACAAGAGGTGTTGCCTTTCAGTTATTGAAATACAAGAGCTCAATGATAATAATAAACGAATGATAATAATAAACGGACTAAATACCCAACCATACCAATCAATAATCTAAACGATCAAACCCATCTTTTAATAAACCGAGTATTTAATAATACATAATCTTAATATAGTGCACATCAAAAGACATAATTAATATTATTAGCTTGAAATATGAGCTAAATATTTTGACAGTTGTTCAATATATGCCATCATATATAACAATATCTCACAAACATTAGATATTTCAGTACTACTGTTGATTATGCCAATAACCAAAATTGTTACTATAACATTACTATAAGACAGCGAACTGGCAGAACTATTAGCTTGCCGGGCGGCTTAGCGGCATTTCGTTCAGTTTTACGCTCTGAATTCGACTCTCACTGAGGTTGGCTTTGCCTTTTATCCTTTCGGGGTCGAAAAAATAAGTACTAGTTGAGCACTGAGGACGATGTAATCATCTTATCTCCGAAATTGCTGGTCTTGTGTCAAAAAATTGAAATGTAACATACCTGTTGCAATCTTCTGTGACTTGGTATAACCCACAAGGGTTATACCAAGAATGGTATTACTCTTATGGTCATACCATTCTTGAAACATCTTACTAAGTTATACGGACTTTCTACTTCTCATCTCTCAATTTCTGCCTCTGCGTGTGTGTCTGTGTGTACACAAACACAGATATACAGGTAAAAAAGCAAAAAAAACAAAAACAAACAAGTGGCAGAGTATCTCTCTCCCTGAAAGCCACCTCACTTCGGCGCGAAAATGCAAGAGTCAGTGCTATAAATCTATGTTAATACAAATTTGCTGAAACAAATAAGTCTTTACCGGTTCATTTGTAATATAATTTACCACTTCGACGATTTGATCTAAAATTTGTTTAAATTCAGCCACCCATGATTTCGTAATTAAGGTATCTATCTAAAAAATAATGAGTTATATAATAATTCAGGTTTTATAAGTAATATAAAACCTTTCGTACAGATTATTATAGAAATTCTCCACCGGTACAAATAAAGTCATGATTTCCATAGATAATTGTCAGTTTTCAAGACATTTACTTAGTATATAAAAATGTCATCATTTTTTGCTGTGCTTGGCATTTCTTTGTAAAAAGAAAAAAAGAGTTCGATTTATTCTTTGATCTTCATCAAGAAAACGAACGAATGTTAATAACCGTGCTTTGTTAGCAATGTCTGTTGACATTTCAACTTGCAAAGCAACATTTAAATGTTAAAGCTTACCACAGCATATATTTTCCTTGATGTTAGCAGAAAATTCTAAAATTCACCAACTGTATAATTTAAGAAAGGAATTTTACTTATTTCTTGTTCTACTCGCATTGTTTTACAGTCTTTCTCATGTAAGCAAGTAAGTGATTCCGTCAAAGGACGAAATGGCATTCTTTGTGCAGCCAGTTCAGATATTTCTTGAGTCATTATCTTAAACTGTGAGTACACATGCAAATATATTTGCCTGCTTTGCCTAAAAGTCTTTTAAAATAATTTCAATCTTTTCCTTGAAGATAGACGTGTTTAGTATTGAAATGACTTTTCAACTTGTCAGGAAACACTGATCCGTCTCTCATTTTATTGTTACATACTAAGTATAGCGCTGAATACCTGTCTTCGTTTCCAGTTTAGGGCCTCCCACCACAAAATTTGGGTATAACAAATGTAATACAACAGATAATCCGACAATGAGCTGTGAAACCATGCCTCTCACCAGTTATGTTTCTTAGAAACTTATCCATAATATATATAAGACAGACAGACACACATACGAGTGAGTGGATAAATGAAAGAAAGCTTGATTTTATCTCAAATACATTACTCTCCTCCCGATTTCTGTTAAGCTGGGTCCGTTCTACGCGCCCAGAAAACATTAAGCCATATGGAGCTGAGTCAAATTCTTATTAAAATATATGTGTTTATATAAC